>NC_091152.1:36341121-36503108 GCF_040958095.1 Procambarus clarkii
ATAGAGGGTTTGCCCAAAAAGAGTCACCACCTACTCTTAAAGGGTAAGCAGTTTTTCCCTTATGAATATACCACAAAAATCAGCTGCTTTAATGACACAACACTCCCTCCTATTGAAATGTTCTACAGCTCCCTAAACAAATCAGGTATAACTTTGGACGAATATAGACATTCTAAATTAGTATGGGAGGCTACAGGGTGTAGGACATTAAAAGACTACCTCCTCATTTATTTGAGGTGTGATGTAGGATTACTGGCTGACATTTTTACACACCACAGGGCAATTCTAAATTATATATATTCTTTAGAATTGACACACTATTGCAGCCTCCCAGGGTACTCCTACGACTGCTTCCTGAAAAGTAGCAGAATATCGTTGGAGTTAAGTGCAGATGTAACGTTGCACAATCTCTTATCACAAAACATACGAGGGGGTTTTACAACTGCAGTTAGGAGTTATGTCAGAGCTAACAATCGCTATGTCAACCCATCTTTTAACCCCCAGGAGGATAGGTCTTCATTCTTACTTTATCTTGACTTCAACTCCCTCTATGGGAGTTGTATGACTAGGAAATTGCCCCATGGGGGACTAAGGAGACTATCATCTGATGAGATGAACTACTTCATTAGCGGAGGGAAGATAATGACAGAACAGCCTTTCTCTTCTAACAAAGGGTACTGGCTCTTAATTGACACCAAGCTCTTAAGACCAGAAATTGCTAGACTCTCAGACGATCTGTCCCTTTGTTTACACCATAGAGGAATAAGTATGGAGGATATCTCACCATTTAGTAGGGGACTTCTGGAAACAAATAACATTACAAAACTCCCCCCAAAAACATAAAACTGGTTGGAGATCATCTCCCCAAGAAACATTATTTCATATCTCTTCACCTTTTACAACTATTTATTGAGATAGGACTTGAAGTGGAAACAATACATGCAATTTACGAGTTCCGTCAGTCAGATTTTATGGCAGAATTTGTTAACACCAACGTTAACAATAGAAATGCCTCCAGCAGTAATGATAGGAAAACACTCTTCAAATTACTGACGAACAGTGTTTTTGGTAAAACGCTACTGAACCCAGCTCGTTATGCCATTGACACCAAACAAGTGACTTCAGCTAGGGTCTTTTTACGAGAGGTGAAGAATCCCCGCTTTAAATGAATGGTGCATTTAGGTGACAATAAATTATTGTCTGTCAGTTCCAGACCATTCATTAAAATTACTCATCCTAATTACATTGGGTTCCAGATTCTTGAGCTAGCAAAATACAGCTTGTACCATTTTTGGTACAGGGTACTTAAGAACCACTATTCAGATAGGGTACAACTGGTGTATAGTGATACAGACAGTTTCATTTTCACCTTACTAGCTGAAGATGTCTTTAATGAGATGGGGAAAGAACCCCTTAGTTTGTGGATGGATACGAGTAATTTTCCTGAAACTCACCCCTTGTATGATCCTTCTAAAAAGGGTGTTTTAGGGCTGTTAAAGTCAGAGGTGTCAGATAAACACATCCTTGAAGTTGTGGCACTCAAGCCCAAAATGTATAGTGTGCTTTTGCTTGACAATAAAAATTCCATCACCGCTAAGGGTATTCCCCGAGCTGTGCAAAGATCTTTAACACGTAACCACTTTAAAGAGACCCTACACAGCAATGGTGTAGTAAATACTTTTAATTACAGTCAAATAAGGAATGTAGGGGGGCAGACGGCAACCACATTCAATACTAAGAGGGGTTTAAGTGCATTTGATGATAAGCGCTTTTACCTAAATAAATACACTAGCCTAGCGTATGGTCACCCAGACATACCATCCGACCCCCACCCCAACACCTCAGCCCAAGGAATGTCCACCGAGAGTGAAGGTGGTGACGTCATTGAGCCACAAAGAGAGGAAGGACAACGCCCCACCAGCGAGAGTGAACCCTATGACGTCAGCAGTCAGTCACCTGAGGGAGGCGCACTACAACCCATTCACTCTCTGGGAGATGATGAGTCATCATCTTCGTCCCAGGAGGAGGAGGGGGAGGAAGACCCCACAACGGACCTGTGGGCGCGGAGGAGAGCCCTTGTTAGTAAATATTATGTGGGGGGAGATGACCTACAATACGACTATGTTTAACCCTATGTACTTTGATAATATAATCTATAAATCATCAGGATTATTTCTTTTTCTCCTTCTTTAAGTATAAAAGCTTAAAATATATCAAACTTAAAAACAACTAAGGGAGGCTGGTCCCTCTTACGGTACACTCAAGGTCATCAAGTATGAGGAGGGGTGGTGAGGGGGGACCACCCCTACTGCGAGGATCCTGTTTTTACACCTGTCCCATAGAGGGAGGTGGGGGGGGGTTAACTGCCGCTCACCTGAGTGTTTATTATACAAATAAATTCATTTTTTTTTTACTTAAATATACTGTCATACTTTTCTGTATAAATGAACATGAACATGAACATAGCGACACATAATAGATACCTATCTTCACTATTTTTACGATTGTTGCTGCCCCACACCTTGGACGACCTAATATGGAGTGGCTCTAAGTGGCACTCTGCCTCTGATTTTCTTATCTGATTGCCCTTCATAGGCGGCTACTTTACTGTAAATGAACATGATCATAGTGGCACATAATAGATACCTATCTTCACTGTTTTTTCGACTGCTACCACTCACACCTTGGGTGACCTAATATGGAGTGGCAGTATGTGGCTCCCCGCTTCTGATTTCTTATCTGATCTCCCTACATAGGTGGCACTATGTGGCGCTTTCTATTCTACTCATATGCTCCACTACCATCTACTCGTGTGGGGACAATGACAGATCTACCTCCCATTGTGCTCCATGTTATCCAGCCGTCCAGGAAAAGGAACATTGCAGCATTTCTCTGGGCGAGACTGCAGAGCCACGCCATCAAGTGCTAAATAGAGAGATGCCGTCACCAGTTGCAGGTTGTGGCCGCTTGCATGCAAGAAGGACTCCGATAGTAACTTCCCGACGAACCCCAGAGTTAGTGTCCTTCATAGGAATGATATTAGGTCATTTGTATACTGAACTGTGCTAATATTATATGAATTATTTTCGTAATTGTGTTTACCTGGGCGCCTGACAGCTGGGTGGACAGCGCTTTGGATTCGTAGTCCTGAGGTTCCGGGTTCGATCCCCGGTGGAGGCAGAGACAAATGGGCGAAATGTTTCTTTCACTCTGATACCCCTGTTACCTAGCAGTAAATAGGTACCTGGGAGTTAGACAGCTACGGGCTGCTTCCTGGGGATGGTGTTGGAAATTTCCAACACTAATACACTACTATTGTATTATAATAAATCATTATTATTATATACTAACTACAGTAGTCACTAAATTTACTAACAGTAGTGTCAACATAAACTAACCATTGTATCTGCGTATTAATGCTAGAATTCTTACGAAATAGAGCACCAACATTGCATCAGATAATGTCTAGTTAAACACATTTATTACCAATGTGCTAGAGAATTGAATGTGGTTCTCTAAAATCATCAGTATTCCGTGTGATAATTATTTACGGATAACATAACTCCCAAATAATTCTAAATCGAGAGTTTTTAGTTACAATTGTTATCAAGTAATAGTTTTTCTGTCACGCGTGAATGCCATGGAGAAAACTAAAATCTTCTCCATTTCTCGTTTACCACCATAAGACGAGAAAGCAATAATATTTAAATCCCTAGAATCACAACCCATTCCTTATTAAAGTATTTCAACCACGATTGCGCGAAATAGTATTATTCGTGATAAATAATTTTGGTGGTGAATGCGGGATGCGGGTTGAAAGAGGAGGAGACGCCATTGTGGAGCCAGCTTGTGCAGCGTGCGTGCTTGGAGAACGGAAGGTCTTGGCGTCAGAGTCTGAGACACGTGGCGTTGGGGAGTTATCAGCAAGAATTACACTGATACCCAACTAATAACGAATAATTATTCTTCCACGTGCTCCATAGTGCTCGGTCAATCAATAACGCGTCGAGAATCAAGCCAAAACCCTCAATCACGTGTACAACACCGTGGAAGTCTGGGACTGATAGACGCGATATCGGCAGACTTCAGTAGTTACTGCGCTCATGCTAAGTATATTTTCTTTCTTGATGCATCATTAGAGATTGAATATTTCGTGGGTAGTCTGTCGTTATATAGTGGGACGACACCAAATCCAACATTAGTACCGCATTAATATTTATTTTCTGTTTTCGTAAATATTGAGATCTAAATAGCCTAGTTCAATGCTACGTAATATCCTTTAAATTACAGCTTGTATGTGAGGAGTCAACGAGTCGTTAACCGCATTCGTGTTATTCACCTCTAATGGCTTCTATGTGGAGATCCTGAGATCACGAGGACGAAGCACGAACGATGTCATAGAAATCGTCTTAAAGCTAAGACTTTTTGTACACATTTAATTATTCAATTTTATTATACAAATTCACAAGATTATCAGATCGAATATTTTACCATATGATTATTGGAAATTGATGTGTTTATTTAGATGATTGCTCTTTAATTTTAATAATCATTAATATTCTCTATTTGAATTACCTATTGATTCTATAATATTTTAGGTCATAATATTATTTACTTAACAATGAACTGGTGACGAACCACACTAGTTCCTAGACGTATATGAAGTTCTAGCAATACCCCCCCTCCCCCCATTGTAGGTGTTTGAGGCTCTGACTTTAGTTAATTAATCATACAGTCCATTATTTATTTAAGTGATTATTCTTTCTAATATTTATCCATAGACACTGGTTCTTCCTTGTGTTTTCTAATGATCACTTTTTATTAGTTTCCCTCTTTTCTCAAAAGTGGGTGGTCCTTCGTTATTAAATTAAATAATTAAATAATTGAGTCAAGCCCCAGATATCCCACAGATGGAAGCCTGGTCGAGGACCGGGCCGCTGGGACACTAAGCCCCGAAATCATCTCAAGATATATCTGTGAAAGTATTCGAGTTTGGTGGAATTCAAAGTTGATTGTCATAGCCTAGTTACGACTCGAGATATCGGTGTGAAGTATTATTTGTAATGTGAGGTTACAGTTAACATACAGAATTATTTTACTAGGCCTCACTGACTTTTGTCTCAAGTTGCTGCTCAGAATTTGGTTTAGTGACACTCAAGAGCGAGTACACTGTAGTCATGTGCACATTGCGGTTAAGTGGGCCACGAGCGCCTAGTGTCTAATTTTGTCTAGGCTGTTACACTTTCTGAATGATAAGTGTTTTCTTGTCATTATATGTCATTGATACATTATGTTTGAGTCACCTCTACTCTGTTATTTTATTGACTGATGATGACCAATATTTATACAGAATCTGAATCATGATAACTGATAAACCAGCTCGTCCTCCTAAGGTTTCCCAACATCAATAAACTGTCGTATTAAAGTTCCCTTATCCTAACTTACCAGAGGACCCAAAACAGAAAACGGGACAGTATGTCAAATTCGCGAGCCGTTGCCATTTTCTAGTACGACAATGTCCGTGTAGCACGACCACTGAGCACGTAATTGTGTTCAGTTATTCGCAATAACGTTGTTAATGTGATATTTAGGTCAGAGTTTTATATGGAAATAATTTTTCCTCCTTTTCTCCCTTTTCTTTTCCACTTCTGTTTTAACGCACTGATTTTAGTCTATTGTTTTATTAAGATTATTTCGGCGGATATAGATGCAGAGTGTTCACTACTGTGTCCCATTCTTCAACTGCTTTTCTGACCATTGTAGTCGCTGTGGATTTTGCATTTAATACAGCTGCTGTCGTTGGATGAATGTTGAGTTTCTTGCGCAGGGCTTAAATTGTTTCACATTCCAGTAAGTAATGTAATAGTGGCATTTCTGGTTTTGTTCCACAGATATGAGATTCTTTATGTATTAGGTTTATTACCTCCCACTTATAACCAAGTCTGGGTCTGTGTGTGGCTACTGCAATGTCTCTGGATATCTTTTTGCCAGGCTTGAAAAAGTTGTAACCAGTGGCTTGTTCATACCACATCGCAGCGGATCTTCCTTCCATTACTTTGGTTCTGTGGCGACGTTAGATAGTTGGTAGTATTTGCTTCTTGATTTGCTCCTTAATCTGTGAGAAACCTGGAGGTATTTTTACATGTACAACAGTTAAAGCAATGGCAGGTTTTGCTAGTGAGTCTGCCTTTTCATTACCATCTATGCCAATGTTACTTGGTATACAATTTAGGGTGACTGAAAGCCCTAGATTATGTTTCCTTCCCTGTATGTAGGAATAATGGGATGAGTTGTATATTATATCTGTGCAGGCTGGATAACAAAGACTGGAGCGAAGGTTCAGAGTTTGTATGAATGATGCTATCGTGTAAATTATTCTCAGTTGTATAGTTTATGACCTCTTACAGGGCATATAATTCTGTGTGCAATGTTGAGCACCCACTGTTCATCCTCCAGTAAGCTTCATGGTTGTTACTGTAAACTGCTGCCCCAGTAGAACCTCTTTCTTGATCAACTGCTACGTCTGTGAAGATGTGAGTGATTGTAGGTCTTGAGACGGCATCCATTTGTTGTTCTGTAACTACTTTGAGCCTCTGTGAGTCACACGCTGAATTTTTAACTGGTAATCCTTCAATGATTTTCTTTAGACTCGATTCTTCCCATGGAGGAGGCTGCCGAAAGTGTTGATATGGTCTATCTCCTTTGTTTCTAATGGTCAGTTTCAAGTCCACTTTTTCTAGAATCTTGACCAGATTATCCGTCCATGCTCTTGTTCAGTATTGAAGGTTTCTGTGAAGCGATCTGTGTATGCTATCTTTGATTGACAGTCTGGCGGTGGTTCCATCAAATTTTGCTGTTATGATGGCTATCCTTCATTTGATCCTGTTTTCTAAGGCTGATAAGTTGGTTTCCATATTTAGATTCTCTCGTTACTTCCATATAGGTGCTCCCAGCATTGTTCTGAGAGCATCATTCTGATACACTTCCAGTTTCTCCCATTGGTTATCACTGAGGGATGTAAGAGCAGGAGCAGCATAGTCAATGAGTGACCTAACTACTTGAACGTAGTACATTTTGAGTACTGGTAGATTTGCACCATCTCTAAGACTTGTCAGGGAGCGTAAAGCTGAGTTTCTAGCATTGCAACGTTGCCGAAGATATTCAATTTCTTGAGTCATTTTCTAATGACTCTTATGACTCCAAGGTATTGGAGTGAGTTACCTCCTTGAAAGGAGGTAACCCACTCAATTTCGAGTCCTTGTATAGTGAGTCTGATGTCTTGAGTTCTCATTTTAACTGCCATTGCTTTGGTTTTATTGCTGTTTATTTTCACTGCTATGCGTTCTGTTTCGCTCCTGATGATGTCTTTGCATTTTTGTGCATGGTTCCTATCGCCTTTGCTATTGATAATAGCAAAGGCGCGACTTGGACCACAAAGTCGCTTTGCATAGTTAAGCAGTTTGGCTTTTGGAAACTTGAGCTTCAGGAATTGTTCCATGAGACAGTTGAAGAGGAAGGGGCTTAGTATTCCTCCCTGTGGAGTCCCATTTTCCAGCCTCTGAGGAGGATGTTTTTCCTAGGAATTTGACCTTAGCTTCTCTGGTAAGCAGGCTTCCTTTGGTAAAGGCAAGAGGGTGTCCTTTGATTTCCTTATCCACAAGGCAGCACAGTGTAGCTGGAGCATTGGCTAACTCGAATGTTTTTTCATGGTCCAGGAAAATAAGGATTCCAGGTTTGTCATTGATTTGATCCAGGAGGGAGGTAAGGCATTCTGTGGTTCCAACACCTTTTCTGTAAGCAAACATATTTTGGTGCAGTGGATTGGCTTTCCATTCAATTCGATTAAGACCCATTCTTTCCGCAGTTTTGTCCAGACAGCTTGTTAATGATTTAATTAATGTTAATGTAAATGGTCTTGGTGTGGTAACTGACCTGTGAGATTTATAAGAATTTATATAGAATTTATATTTACGTTAATTTATATCTTTCGATTGCAATTTGTATGATGTTAAGTGGACTGTATTTCTGCAATAATCTCACAAATCAATCCTTACACATTAGGGAGGGTTTATATTAAATTTATATATATGCAGCCAATCAAACTACAGTATTAAACTACATATATTGGTATACATTGAGGAGGTTCCTTATCTTATTGTACAGCAGACTTAGTCCACCAGATATAACTAGGATGTAGACACCAAATTATCCTCGTTTGAGGCTAGCTTCCATCACTCAGTAACTGATGTATCAAGTCTTGCTTCCTCTTCTTGTTTCTGTCAAGGGGTGCTAGGTGTAGAGCCAGAATCCTAATATATGACAGCTATATCAGAGAAAACACTGTATAATAGATAATAAGGACCAAGGCTTAATTACCTTTATTTAAGAGGCTGGTTTGCATTCTAACCGGTTCGCCCTTATTTACCTAACATTTAACTGGCCAGAAATTATTAGATAAACGGGTTTCGGTAGGACACTTCCCTTGATTATGTTGACTGTGTGTTGATGATGGTAGAACACTATTCTGATCTCCATAACACTTCGTCCAAGACAAATTAAAGGAGCTGAATTTGCTCCCCTGCGCCTCTGGTCTTAACAACAATGGTGACCTCTCCTTCCTCACCACTGACGCCTTGGCACTTTGTCCAGATATCAGTAACTGATAGAAGGGTCACATTTACTCTATTTTGGTACTGATAATTAAGTTAATTCAAATGAGACTTTTTATGATAGTAAAAGTCCAAAGACTAATGTATTTAAGAATAATTCCCAGCAGAATAGCTGGTGAATTTATTGTACTATGTGGCAATGATATCCCGTTTTCTATTGACGGAAAATTCCACTACAAGCTACATTTTCTAAGGGTTAACTTGTGTAAACAACGCAGCAGCAATATTATCTGCAATTGCATGTAATATTATTAAATGGTGTCGGATTTTCCGACACTTGGATTTCCTGGGTCTTTGTACTTTGGAATGGGAATTATAATTGCACTATTCCAAGAAAGTGGTGTAGTTCTTGTCACCCATACTCTGTTGATGAGATTCAAGAAGGCTTCTTCACCCTTTTCTCCTAGCTTGGCTAGCATGTTGTAAGTGATTTTGTCCTCACCTGGAGCTATGATTTTAGTTTTCTTTGTAGCTCTTCTGAATTATTTCAGATTGAAAGGTTGGTGTAGTTCGTCTGGGCAGGCTAAAGTATCGTCTGTTTTTTACCATCTTGCTGCTTGAAGTATTTGTTGGTGAGTCGGAGTTGTTTGAGGAAGTTGAGTGGAACTGGTTCTTGAAGCAAATAGATTTGCTAGCCTTTCTGCTTCTTGCTCTGGATGAACATAAAGTGGCAGAGCAGGAGGCAATTTTCCTTTGGCCTTGTTGATCTGCCTCCAGATGTCGCCCAAGGATGTGTGTTGATTTAGCTTGACACACCACTCGAGTCATTTCTATTCTCTGATTTTTTGCTGTTTCTTCATGCACATGATCTTGGACAGCTCTAAGAAGACCTAGACGAGCTTCGGTTCTATCTCTTCTGAAACTATTTAGTGCACAATTTAGTCTGTTACGTAGTTCTTTAATCCTACCACAGTAATATCAATGGTCGTTTTGTTGATGGGTAACTGTTTTCTTCTTAGGGATGGAGTGATTTGTTGCTCTATGTATTGTATATACTAAATCTTTTTCCATATCTTCAGTGTTGTCAGGAGTGTAGTTTTGGTGCCAAGTCTCGAGAGAGTCCTGAAACGTCGTCCAATCTGGTTTAATAAAATCCCATCTGGGCTCGGGAGCTGGAGGTCTGGGCGGTAGTGCTATATTAATAACTGTTCTTGTAGCAAAGTGGTCACTGGTCAGTACATAGTCCACTGACCAATGACAACTCTTAAATACTGGTGGAAACAAACGTGATGTCGGAAAATCCGACACCATTTAATAATATTACATGCAATTGCAGATAATATTGCTGCTGTTGTAAACACAAGTTAACCCATAGAAAATGTAGCTTGTAGTGGAATTTTCTGTCAATAGAAAACGGGATATCATTGCCACATACTATTATAAATTCACCACCAATTCACTATTAGGGATTATTCTTAAATACATTAGTCTTTGGACCTTTACTATCATAAAAACATCTTATTTGAATTAACTTAATTATCAGTATCAAAATAAAGTAAATGTGACCCTTCTATCAGTTACTGATATCTGGACAAAGTGCCAAGGCGTCAGTGGTGAGTGAGGAGAGGTCACCATTGTTGTTAAGACCAGAGGCGCACGGGAGCAAATTCGGCTCCTATAATTTCTCTTGGACGAAGTGTTATGGAGATCAGAATAGTGTTCTACCATCATCAACACACTGTCAACATAATCAAGGAAAGTGTCCTACCGAAACCCGTTTATCTAATCATTTCTGGCCAGTTAAATGTTAGGTAGATAAGGGCGAACCAGTTAGAATGCGAACCCGCCTCATAAATAAAGGTAATTAAGCCTTTGTCCTTATTATTTAATATACAGTGTTTTCTCTGATATAGCTGTCATATATTAGGAATCCGGCTTTACAGCTAGCGCCCTTTGACAGGAACAAGAAGAGGAAGCAAGACTTGATACATCAGTTACTGAGTGATGGAAGCTAGCCTCAAACGAGGATAATTTGGTGTCTACATCCTAGTTATATCTGGTGGACTAAGCCTGCTGTACAATAAGATAAGGAACCATCTCAATGTATACTAATATATGTAGTTAATACTGTAGTTTGATTGGCTGCATATATATAAATTTAATATAAACCCCCCTAATGTGTAAGGATCGATTTGTGAGATTATTGCAGAAATACAGTCCACTTAACATCAAACAATTGCTATCGAAATATATAAATTAACGTAAATATAAATTCTATATAAATTCATATAAATTAAATATAAATCTCACAGGTCGGTTCCCACACGTGAGGTCCAGCTCCCCCCCCCCACTCCACCAGTGTGGGTTGGTTCCGTCGAGTTAAGCGGACTGACTTCAGGCACTTCATCCGAAAGGTGTTCAATATGTCTTCCGTTGGCGGAGGTTCTTGGTGAATCAAGTAGTAATTCACTATGAACGTTGGGGTCACCCGAGATGACAATAGGTGTGGTGAATACTATTTCAAAGATTGCAGAGAGATCCATATCGTGTTCCTTAGGGCTCCTGTATACATTGAAGATGGACAACATTGAGTTCCTAATAGTGAGATTAACTCTAAACTTCGACGTCCTCACCATAGTCAAGCTGGTCTGTGATTGCCGTGGCATTTATATGATTTCTTACCAGTATTGAAATGCCTCTGGTGCCACCTTGTGCAATTGGGCAGTGGTAACCTTGATATCCTGGAATATTGATACTTATACCAGTAAATGTTTCTTGAAGTAAAACTATATCACGTTGGCCCTGAGAAGCTCTGCTCTAAGTGTTTGTGCTTTGTTTTTGAATCTTTGAATGATCCATCATATAATCTTGAGACTGTCGTATTGTACATTATTCTGTTGAATCCAGTGAGTCCATAGTGGTCTCTAATGTGCTAATTTCACCGACAGCCTGTGCCTTCTTGACTGCCATTGTGTACTGAAAGAAATCAGTTTCGTCACCTTCTTCGACTTGGAAGACTTCATCATGTTGGGCTTGTTGAAGTGTGAAGGAAATAAGTTCAGTAGATTGTTTTTAACCTCTTAACATTTACGTCCTTGACGGAGGGTTGATCTGTTCCAGTGCTGGGAATGCTTTGTGGAGCATCATGCTACAGGTCTCTGTCAGGGAGACGACTATAATTGGAACAGTAGATTGTTGGCCTTAGGTACAGCAACATGCGACCTTCTGTTAGGAGGACGGATTGGATAGAGCGGGACGGAGGCTAGGCTAGAGGTGAGGCTAGGCTAGAGGTTAGCTAGGCTAGTAGTGAGGCAAGGCTAGTGGTGAGGCTGGGCTAGTGGTGAGGCTAGGCTACAGGTGAGGCTAGGCTAGTGGTGAGGCTAGGCTAGAGGTGAGGTTAGGCTAGAGGTGAGGCTAGGCTAGTAGTGAGGCTAGGCTAGTGGTGAGGCTGGGCTAGTGGTTAGGTTAGGCTACAGGTGAGGCTAGGCTAGTGGTGAGGCAAGGCTAGAAGTGGGGCTAGGCTAGTGGTGAGGCTAGGCTAGTGGTGAGGCTAGGCTAGTGGTGAAGCTGGGCTAGTGGTGAGGCTAGGCTAGTGGTGAGGCTGGGCTAGTGGTGAGGCTAGGCTAGTGGTGAGGCTAGGCTAGTGGTGAGGCTAGGCTAGTGGTGAGGCTGTGCTAGTGGTGAGGCTAGGCTAGTGGTGAGGCTAGGCTAGTGGTGAGGCTAGGCTAGTGGTGAGGCTAAGCTAGTGGTGAGGCTGGGCTAGTGGTGAGGCTAGGATAGTTTTGAGGCTAGGCTAGTGGTAAGGCTAGGCTAGTTGTGAGGCTAGACTAGTGGTGAGGCTAGGCTAGTGGTGAGGCTAGGCTAGTGGTGAGGCTAAGCTAGTGGTGAGGTTGGGCTAGTGGTGAGGCTAGGCTAGTGGTGAGGCTAGGCTAGTGGTGAGACTAGGCTAGTGGTGAGGCTAGGGGTGAGGCTAGGCTAGTGGTAAGGCTAGGCTAGTGGTGAGGCTAGACTAGTGGTGAGGCTAGGCTAGTGGTGAGGCTAGGCTAGTGGTGAGGCTAGGCTAGTGGTGAGGCTATGCTAGTGGTGAGGTTGGGCTAGTGGTGAGACTAGGCTAGTGGTGAGGCTAGGCTAGTGGTGAGGCTAAGCTAGTGGTGAGGTTGGGCTAGTGGTGAGGCTAGGCTAGTGGTGAGGCTAGGCTAGTGGTGAGGCTAGGCTAGTGGTGAGGCTAGGCTAGTGGTGAGGCTAGGGTTGTGGTGAGGATAGGCTAGTGGTGAGGCTAGGCTAGTGGTGAGGCTAGGGGTGAGGCTAGGCTAGTGGTGAGGCTGGGCTAGTGGTGAGGCTAGGGTAGTGGTGAGGCTAGGCTTGTGGTGAGGCTAGGCTAGTGGTGAGGCTAGGGTAGTGGTGAGGCTAGGCTTGTGGTGAGGCTAGGCTAGTGGTGAGGGTAGGGATGAGGCTAGGCTAGTGGTGAGGCTATGGATGAGGCTAGGGGTGAGGCTAGGCTAGTGGTGAGGCTAGTGGTGAGGTTAGGCTAGTGGTGAGGTTAGGGGTGAGGCTAGGCTAGGGTGAGGCTAGGCTAGAGGTGAGGCTAGGCTAGTGGTGAGGCTAGGCTAGTGGTGAGGCTAGGCTAGAGGTAAGGCTAGGCTAGTGGTGAGGCTAGGCTAGTGGTGAGGCTAGGATAGTGGTGAGGCTGGGCTAGTGGTGAGGCTAGGCTAGAGGTGAGGCAAGGCTAGTGGTGAGGCTAGGCTAGAGGTGAGGCTAGGCTAGTGGTGAAGCTAGGCTAGTGGTGAGGCTGGGCTAGTGGTGAGGCTAGGCTAGTGGTGAGGCTAGGCTAGTGATGAGGCTGGGCTAGTGGTGAGGCTAGGGTAGTGGTGAGGCTAGGCTAGTGCTGCGGCTAGGCTAGTGGTGAGACTAGGCTAGTGGTGTGGCTAGGCTAGTGGTGAGGCTAGGCTAGTGGTGAGGTTGGGCTAGTAGTGAGGCTAGGCAAGTGGTGAGGCTTGGCTAATGGTGAGGCGGGGCTAGTGGTGAGGCTAGGCTAGTGGTGAGGCTTGGCTAGTGGTGAGGCCAGGCTAATGGTGAGGCTAGGCTAGTGGGGAGGCTAAGCTAGTGGTGAGGATGGGCTAGTGGTGACGTTTAGGCTAGTGGTGAGGCCAGGCTAATGGTGAGGCTAGGCTAGTGGTAAGGCTAGGATAGTGGTGAGGCTAGGCTAGTGGTGAGGCTAGGCTAGTGGTGAGGCTAGGGGTGAGGCTAGTGGTGAGGCTAGGGTAGTGGTGAGGCTAGGGTAGTGGTGAGGCTAGGCTAGTGGTGAGGCTGGGCTAGTGGTGAGGCTAGGGGTGAGGCTAGGCTAGTGGTGAGGCTAGGCTAGTGGTGAGGCTAGGCTAGTTCTGAGGCTAGACTAGTGGTGAGGCTAGGATAGTGGTGAGGCTAAGCTAGTGGTGAGGCTGGGCTAGTGGTGAGGCTAGGCTAGTGGTGAGGCTAGGCTAGTGGTGAGGCTAGGCTAGTTCTGAGGCTAGACTAGTGGTGAGGCTAGGATAGTGGTGAGGCTAAGCTAGTGGTGAGGCTGGGCTAGTGGTGAGGCTAGGCTAGTGGTGAGGGTAGGCTAGTGGTGAGGCTAGGCTAGTGGTGAGGCTAGGCTAGTGGTGAGGCTAGGCTAGTGGTGAGGCTAGGGGTGAGGCTAGTGGTGAGGCTAGGGTAGTGGTGAGGCTAGGGTAGTGGTGAGGCTAGGCTAGTGGTGAGGCTGGGCTAGTGGTGAGGCTAGGGGTGAGGCTAGGCTAGTGGTGAGGCTAGGCTAGTAGGGAGGCTAGGCTAATGGTGAGGCTAGGCTAGTGGTGAGGCTGGGCTAGTGGTGAGGCTAGTGGTGAGGCTAGTGGTGAGGCTAGGCTAGTGGTGAGGTTAGGGGTGAGGCTAGGCTAGTAGTGAGGCTAGGCTAGTGGTGAGGTTAGGGGTGAGGCTACGCTAGTAGTGAGGCTAGGCTAGAGGTGAGGCTAGGCTAGTGGTGAGGCTAAGCTAGAGGTGAGGCTAGGCTAGTGGTGAGGCTAGGCTAATGGTGAGGCTAGGCTAGTGGTGAGGCTAGGCTAGTGGTGAGGCTGGGCTAGTAGTGAGGCTAGGCTAGTGGTGAGGCTAGGCTAGAGGTGAGGCTAGGCTAGTGGTGAGGCTAGGCTAGAGGTGAGGCTGGGCAAGTGGTGAGGCTGGGCTAGTGGTGAGGCTAGGCTAGTGGTGAGGATAGGCTAGTGGTAAGGCTGGGTTAGTGGTGAGGCTTGGGTAGTGGTGCTGCTAGGGTAGTGGTGACTAGGCTAGTGGTGAGGCTAGGCTAGTGGTGAGGCTAGGCTAGTGGTGAGGCTGGGCTAGTGGTGAGGCTAGGCTAGAGTTGAGGCTAGGCTAGTGGTGAGGCTAGGCTAGTGGTGAGGCTAGGCTAGTGGTGAGGCTAGGTTAGTGGTGAGGCTAGGCTAGAGGTGAGGCTAGACTAGAGGTGAGGCTAGGCTAGTGGTGAGGCTAAGCTAGTGGTGAGGCTAGGCTAGTGGTGAGGCTGGGCTAGTGGTGAGGCTGGGCAAGTGGTGAGGCTAGGCTAGTGGTGAGGCTAGGCTAGTGGTGAGGCTAGGCTAGTGGTGAGGCTAGGCTAGTGGTGAGGCTAGGCTAGTGGTGAGGCTAGGCTAGAGGTGATGCTAGGCTAGAGATGAGGCTAGGCTAGTGGTGAGGCTAGGCTAGAGGCGAGGCTGGGCTAGTGGTGAGGTTTGGCTAGTGGTGAAATTAGTGATGAGGCTGGGGTAGTGGTGAGGCTAGGCTAGAGGTGAGGCTAGGCTAGTGGTGAGGCTAGGCTAGTGGTGAGGCTAGGCTAGAGGTGAGGCTAGGCTAGTGGTGAGGCTAGGCTAGTGGTGAGGCTAGGCTAGTGGTGAGGCTAGGCTAGTGTTGAGGCTAGTGGTGAGGCTGGGCTAGTGGTGAAATTAGTGATGAGGCTGGGGTAGTGGTGAGGCTAGGCTAGAGGTGAGGCTAGGCTAGTGATGAGGCTAGGCTAGTGGTGAGGCTAGGCTAGAGGTGAGGCTAGGCTAGTGGTGAGGCTAGGCTAGAAGTGAGGCTAGGCTAGTGGTGAGGCTAGGCTAGTGGTGAGGCTAGGCTAGAGGCGAGGCTGGGCTAGTGGTGAGGCTAGGGGTGAGGCTAGGCTAGTGGTGAGGTAAGGCTAGTGGTGAGGCTAGTGGTGAGGCTAGTGGTGAGGCTAGGCTAGTGGTGAGGTTAGGGGTGAGGCTAGGCTAGTAGTGAGGCTAGGCTAGTGGTGAGGTTAGGGGTGAGGCTACGCTAGTAGTGAGGCTAGGCTAGAGGTGAGGCTAGGCTAGTGGTGAGGCTAGGCTAGAGGTGAGGCTAGGCTAGTGGTGAGGCTAGGCTAGTGGTGCGGCTAGGCTAGTGGTGAGGCTAGGCTAGTGGTGAGGCTGGGCTAGTAGTGAGGCTAGGCTAGTGGTGAGGCTAGGCTAGAGGTGAGGCTAGGCTAGTGGTGAGGCTAGGCAAGAGGTGAGGCTGGGCAAGTGGTGAGGCTGGGCTAGTGGTGAGGCTAGGCTAGTGGTGAGGATAGGCTAGTGGTAAGGCTGGGTTAGTGGTGAGGCTTGGGTAGTGGTGCGGCTAGGCTAGTGGTG
Source organism: Procambarus clarkii (assembly GCF_040958095.1). Taxonomy (NCBI): domain Eukaryota; kingdom Metazoa; phylum Arthropoda; class Malacostraca; order Decapoda; family Cambaridae; genus Procambarus; species Procambarus clarkii. The sequence goes on from NC_091152.1 coordinate 36,357,350, forward strand.
AGACTAGGCTAGTGGTGAGGCTAGGCTAGTGGTGAGGCTAGGCTAGTGGTGAGGCTAGGCTAGTGGTGAGGCTAAGCTAGTGGCGAGGTTGGGCTAGTGGTGAGGCTAGGCTAGTGGTGAGGCTCGGCTAGTGGTGAGGCTAAGCTAGTGGTGAGGTTGGGCTAGTAGTGAGGCTAGGCTAGTGGTGAGGCTAGGCTAGTGGTGAGGCTAGGCTAGTGGTGAGGCTAGGCTAGTGGTGAGGCTAGGGTTGTGGTGAGGATAGGCTAGTGGTGAGGCTAGGCTAGTGGTGAGGCTAGGCTAGTGGTGAGGCTAGGGGTGAGGCTAGGCTAGTGGTGAGGCTAGGGGTGAGGCTAGGCTAGTGGTGAGGCTGGGCTAGTGGTGAGGCTAGGGTAGTGGTGAGGCTAGGCTTGTGGTGAGGCTAGGCTAGTGGTGAGGCAAGGGTAGTGGTGAGGCTAGGCTTGTGGTGAGGCTAGGCTAGTGGTGAGGGTAAGGATGAGGCTAGGCTAGTGGTGAGGCTATGGATGAGGCTAGGGGTGAGGCTAGGCTAGTGGTGAGGCTAGTGGTGAGGTTAGGCTAGTGGTGAGGTTAGGGGTGAGGCTAGGCTAGGGTGAGGCTAGGCTAGAGGTGAGGCTAGGCTAGTGGTGAGGCTAGGCTAGTGGTGAGGCTAGGCTAGAGGTTAGGCTAGGCTAGTGGTGAGGCTAGGCTAGTGGTGAGGCTAGGATAGTGGTGAGGCTGGGCTAGTGGTGAGGCTAGGCTAGAGGTGAGGCAAGGCTAGTGGTGAGGCTAGGCTAGAGGTGAGGCTAGGCTAGTTGTGAGGCTAAGCTAGTGGTGAGGCTGGGCTAGTGATGAGGCTGGGCTAGTGGTGAGGCTAGGGTAGTGGTGAGGCTAGGCTAGTGCTGCGGCTAGGCTAGTGGTGAGACTAGGCTAGTGGTGTGGCTAGGCTAGTGGTGAGGCTAGGGTAGTGGTGAGGCTAGGCTAGTGCTGCGGCTAGGCTAGTGGTGAGACTAGGCTAGTGGTGTGGCTAGGCTAGTGGTGAGGCTAGGCTAGTGGTGAGGTTGGGCTAGTAGTGAGGCTAGGCAAGTGGTGAGGCTTGGCTAATGGTGAGGCGGGGCTAGTGGTGAGGCTAGGCTAGTGGTGAGGCTTGGCTAGTGGTGAGGCCAGGCTAATGGTGAGGCTAGGCTAGTGGGGAGGCTAAGCTAGTGGTGAGGATGGGCTAGTGGTGACGTTTAGGCTAGTGGTGAGGCCAGGCTAATGGTGAGGCTAGGCTAGTGGTAAGGCTAGGATAGTGGTGAGGCTAGGCTAGTGGTGAGGCTAGGCTAGTGGTGAGGCTAGGGGTGAGGCTAGTGGTGAGGCTAGGGTAGTGGTGAGGCTAGGGTAGTGGTGAGGCTAGGCTAGTGGTGAGGCTGGGCTAGTGGTGAGGCTAGGGGTGAGGCTAGGCTAGTGGTGAGGCTAGGCTAGTGGTGAGGCTAGGCTAGTTCTGAGGCTAGACTAGTGGTGAGGCTAGGATAGTGGTGAGGCTAAGCTAGTGGTGAGGCTGGGCTAGTGGTGAGGCTAGGCTAGTGGTGAGGCTAGGCTAGTGGTGAGGCTAGGCTAGTTCTGAGGCTAGACTAGTGGTGAGGCTAGGATAGTGGTGAGGCTAAGCTAGTGGTGAGGCTGGGCTAGTGGTGAGGCTAGGCTAGTGGTGAGGGTAGGCTAGTGGTGAGGCTAGGCTAGTAGTGAGGCTAGGCTAGTGGTGAGGCTAGGCTAGTGGTGAGGCTAGGGGTGAGGCTAGTGGTGAGGCTAGGGTAGTGGTGAGGCTAGGGTAGTGGTGAGGCTAGGCTAGTGGTGAGGCTGGGCTAGTGGTGAGGCTAGGGGTGAGGCTAGGCTAGTGGTGAGGCTAGGCTAGTAGGGAGGCTAGGCTAATGGTGAGGCTAGGCTAGTGGTGAGGCTGGGCTAGTGGTGAGGCTAGTGGTGAGGCTAGTGGTGAGGCTAGGCTAGTGGTGAGGTTAGGGGTGAGGCTAGGCTAGTAGTGAGGCTAGGCTAGTGGTGAGGTTAGGGGTGAGGCTACGCTAGTAGTGAGGCTAGGCTAGAGGTGAGGCTAGGCTAGTGGTGAGGCTAAGCTAGAGGTGAGGCTAGGCTAGTGGTGAGGCTAGGCTAATGGTGAGGCTAGGCTAGTGGTGAGGCTAGGCTAGTGGTGAGGCTGGGCTAGTAGTGAGGCTAGGCTAGTGGTGAGGCTAGGCTAGAGGTGAGGCTAGGCTAGTGGTGAGGCTAGGCAAGAGGTGAGGCTGGGCAAGTGGTGAGGCTGGGCTAGTGGTGAGGCTAGGCTAGTGGTGAGGATAGGCTAGTGGTAAGGCTGGGTTAGTGGTGAGGCTTGGGTAGTGGTGCGGCTAGGCTAGTGGTGAGACTAGGCTAGTGGTGAGGCTAGGCTAGTGGTGAGGCTAGGCTAGTGGTGAGGCTAGGCTAGTGGTGAGGCTAAGCTAGTGGCGAGGTTGGGCTAGTGGTGAGGCTAGGCTAGTGGTGAGGCTCGGCTAGTGGTGAGGCTAAGCTAGTGGTGAGGTTGGGCTAGTAGTGAGGCTAGGCTAGTGGTGAGGCTAGGCTAGTGGTGAGGCTAGGCTAGTGGTGAGGCTAGGCTAGTGGTGAGGCTAGGGTTGTGGTGAGGATAGGCTAGTGGTGAGGCTAGGCTAGTGGTGAGGCTAGGCTAGTGGTGAGGCTAGGGGTGAGGCTAGGCTAGTGGTGAGGCTAGGGGTGAGGCTAGGCTAGTGGTGAGGCTGGGCTAGTGGTGAGGCTAGGGTAGTGGTGAGGCTAGGCTTGTGGTGAGGCTAGGCTAGTGGTGAGGCAAGGGTAGTGGTGAGGCTAGGCTTGTGGTGAGGCTAGGCTAGTGGTGAGGGTAAGGATGAGGCTAGGCTAGTGGTGAGGCTATGGATGAGGCTAGGGGTGAGGCTAGGCTAGTGGTGAGGCTAGTGGTGAGGTTAGGCTAGTGGTGAGGTTAGGGGTGAGGCTAGGCTAGGGTGAGGCTAGGCTAGAGGTGAGGCTAGGCTAGTGGTGAGGCTAGGCTAGTGGTGAGGCTAGGCTAGAGGTTAGGCTAGGCTAGTGGTGAGGCTAGGCTAGTGGTGAGGCTAGGATAGTGGTGAGGCTGGGCTAGTGGTGAGGCTAGGCTAGAGGTGAGGCAAGGCTAGTGGTGAGGCTAGGCTAGAGGTGAGGCTAGGCTAGTTGTGAGGCTAAGCTAGTGGTGAGGCTGGGCTAGTGATGAGGCTGGGCTAGTGGTGAGGCTAGGGTAGTGGTGAGGCTAGGCTAGTGCTGCGGCTAGGCTAGTGGTGAGACTAGGCTAGTGGTGTGGCTAGGCTAGTGGTGAGGCTAGGGTAGTGGTGAGGCTAGGCTAGTGCTGCGGCTAGGCTAGTGGTGAGACTAGGCTAGTGGTGTGGCTAGGCTAGTGGTGAGGCTAGGCTAGTGGTGAGGTTGGGCTAGTAGTGAGGCTAGGCAAGTGGTGAGGCTTGGCTAATGGTGAGGCGGGGCTAGTGGTGAGGCTAGGCTAGTGGTGAGGCTTGGCTAGTGGTGAGGCCAGGCTAATGGTGAGGCTAGGCTAGTGGGGAGGCTAAGCTAGTGGTGAGGATGGGCTAGTGGTGACGTTTAGGCTAGTGGTGAGGCCAGGCTAATGGTGAGGCTAGGCTAGTGGTAAGGCTAGGATAGTGGTGAGGCTAGGCTAGTGGTGAGGCTAGGCTAGTGGTGAGGCTAGGGGTGAGGCTAGTGGTGAGGCTAGGGTAGTGGTGAGGCTAGGGTAGTGGTGAGGCTAGGCTAGTGGTGAGGCTGGGCTAGTGGTGAGGCTAGGGGTGAGGCTAGGCTAGTGGTGAGGCTAGGCTAGTGGTGAGGCTAGGCTAGTTCTGAGGCTAGACTAGTGGTGAGGCTAGGATAGTGGTGAGGCTAAGCTAGTGGTGAGGCTGGGCTAGTGGTGAGGCTAGGCTAGTGGTGAGGCTAGGCTAGTGGTGAGGCTAGGCTAGTTCTGAGGCTAGACTAGTGGTGAGGCTAGGATAGTGGTGAGGCTAAGCTAGTGGTGAGGCTGGGCTAGTGGTGAGGCTAGGCTAGTGGTGAGGGTAGGCTAGTGGTGAGGCTAGGCTAGTGGTGAGGCTAGGCTAGTGGTGAGGCTAGGCTAGTGGTGAGGCTAGGGGTGAGGCTAGTGGTGAGGCTAGGGTAGTGGTGAGGCTAGGGTAGTGGTGAGGCTAGGCTAGTGGTGAGGCTGGGCTAGTGGTGAGGCTAGGGGTGAGGCTAGGCTAGTGGTGAGGCTAGGCTAGTAGGGAGGCTAGGTTAGTGGTGAGGCTAGGCTAGAGGTGAGGCTAGGCTAGTGGTGAGGCTAAGCTAGAGGTGAGGCTAGGCTAGTGGTGAGGCTAGGCTAATGGTGAGGCTAGGCTAGTGGTGAGGCTAGGCTAGTGGTGAGGCTGGGCTAGTAGTGAGGCTAGGCTAGTGGTGAGGCTAGGCTAGAGGTGAGGCTAGGCTAGTGGTGAGGCTAGGCTAGAGGTGAGGCTGGGCAAGTGGTGAGGCTGGGCTAGTGGTGAGGCTAGGCTAGTGGTGAGGATAGGCTAGTGGTAAGGCTGGGTTAGTGGTGAGGCTTGGGTAGTGGTGCTGCTAGGGTAGTGGTGACTAGGCTAGTGGTGAGGCTAGGCTAGTGGTGAGGCTAGGCTAGTGGTGAGGCTGGGCTAGTGGTGAGGCTAGGCTAGAGTTGAGGCTAGGCTAGTGGTGAGGCTAGGCTAGTGGTGAGGCTAGGCTAGTGGTGAGGCTAGGTTAGTGGTGAGGCTAGGCTAGAGGTGAGGCTAGACTAGAGGTGAGGCTAGGCTAGTGGTGAGGCTAAGCTAGTGGTGAGGCTAGGCTAGTGGTGAGGCTGGGCTAGTGGTGAGGCTGGGCAAGTGGTGAGGCTAGGCTAGTGGTGAGGCTAGGCTAGTGGTGAGGCTAGGCTAGTGGTGAGGCTAGGCTAGTGGTGAGGCTAGGCTAGTGGTGAGGCTAGGCTAGAGGTGATGCTAGGCTAGAGATGAGGCTAGGCTAGTGGTGAGGCTAGGCTAGAGGCGAGGCTGGGCTAGTGGTGAGGTTTTGCTAGTGGTGAAATTAGTGATGAGGCTGGGGTAGTGGTGAGGCTAGGCTAGAGGTGAGGCTAGGCTAGTGGTGAGGCTAGGCTAGTGGTGAGGCTAGGCTAGAGGTGAGGCTAGGCTAGTGGTGAGGCTAGGCTAGTGGTGAGGCTAGGCTAGTGGTGAGGCTAGGCTAGTGTTGAGGCTAGTGGTGAGGCTGGGCTAGTGGTGAAATTAGTGATGAGGCTGGGGTAGTGGTGAGGCTAGGCTAGAGGTGAGGCTAGGCTAGTGATGAGGCTAGGCTAGTGGTGAGGCTAGGCTAGAGGTGAGGCTAGGCTAGTGGTGAGGCTAGGCTAGAAGTGAGGCTAGGCTAGTGGTGAGGCTAGGCTAGTGGTGAGGCTAGGCTAGAGGCGAGGCTGGGCTAGTGGTGAGGCTAGGGGTGAGGCTAGGCTAGTGGTGAGGTAAGGCTAGTGGTGAGGCTAGTGGTGAGGCTAGTGGTGAGGCTAGGCTAGTGGTGAGGTTAGGGGTGAGGCTAGGCTAGTAGTGAGGCTAGGCTAGTGGTGAGGTTAGGGGTGAGGCTACGCTAGTAGTGAGGCTAGGCTAGAGGTGAGGCTAGGCTAGTGGTGAGGCTAGGCTAGAGGTGAGGCTAGGCTAGTGGTGAGGCTAGGCTAGTGGTGCGGCTAGGCTAGTGGTGAGGCTAGGCTAGTGGTGAGGCTGGGCTAGTAGTGAGGCTAGGCTAGTGGTGAGGCTAGGCTAGAGGTGAGGCTAGGCTAGTGGTGAGGCTAGGCAAGAGGTGAGGCTGGGCAAGTGGTGAGGCTGGGCTAGTGGTGAGGCTAGGCTAGTGGTGAGGATAGGCTAGTGGTAAGGCTGGGTTAGTGGTGAGGCTTGGGTAGTGGTGCGGCTAGGCTAGTGGTGAGACTAGGCTAGTGGTGAGGCTAGGCTAGTGGTGAGGCTAGGCTAGTGGTGAGGCTAGGCTAGTGGTGAGGCTAAGCTAGTGGCGAGGTTGGGCTAGTGGTGAGGCTAGGCTAGTGGTGAGGCTCGGCTAGTGGTGAGGCTAAGCTAGTGGTGAGGTTGGGCTAGTAGTGAGGCTAGGCTAGTGGTGAGGCTAGGCTAGTGGTGAGGCTAGGCTAGTGGTGAGGCTAGGCTAGTGGTGAGGCTAGGGTTGTGGTGAGGATAGGCTAGTGGTGAGGCTAGGCTAGTGGTGAGGCTAGGCTAGTGGTGAGGCTAGGGGTGAGGCTAGGCTAGTGGTGAGGCTAGGGGTGAGGCTAGGCTAGTGGTGAGGCTGGGCTAGTGGTGAGGCTAGGGTAGTGGTGAGGCTAGGCTTGTGGTGAGGCTAGGCTAGTGGTGAGGCAAGGGTAGTGGTGAGGCTAGGCTTGTGGTGAGGCTAGGCTAGTGGTGAGGGTAAGGATGAGGCTAGGCTAGTGGTGAGGCTATGGATGAGGCTAGGGGTGAGGCTAGGCTAGTGGTGAGGCTAGTGGTGAGGTTAGGCTAGTGGTGAGGTTAGGGGTGAGGCTAGGCTAGGGTGAGGCTAGGCTAGAGGTGAGGCTAGGCTAGTGGTGAGGCTAGGCTAGTGGTGAGGCTAGGCTAGAGGTTAGGCTAGGCTAGTGGTGAGGCTAGGCTAGTGGTGAGGCTAGGATAGTGGTGAGGCTGGGCTAGTGGTGAGGCTAGGCTAGAGGTGAGGCAAGGCTAGTGGTGAGGCTAGGCTAGAGGTGAGGCTAGGCTAGTTGTGAGGCTAAGCTAGTGGTGAGGCTGGGCTAGTGATGAGGCTGGGCTAGTGGTGAGGCTAGGGTAGTGGTGAGGCTAGGCTAGTGCTGCGGCTAGGCTAGTGGTGAGACTAGGCTAGTGGTGTGGCTAGGCTAGTGGTGAGGCTAGGGTAGTGGTGAGGCTAGGCTAGTGCTGCGGCTAGGCTAGTGGTGAGACTAGGCTAGTGGTGTGGCTAGGCTAGTGGTGAGGCTAGGGTAGTGGTGAGGTTGGGCTAGTAGTGAGGCTAGGCAAGTGGTGAGGCTTGGCTAATGGTGAGGCGGGGCTAGTGGTGAGGCTAGGCTAGTGGTGAGGCTTGGCTAGTGGTGAGGCCAGGCTAATGGTGAGGCTAGGCTAGTGGGGAGGCTAAGCTAGTGGTGAGGATGGGCTAGTGGTGACGTTTAGGCTAGTGGTGAGGCCAGGCTAATGGTGAGGCTAGGCTAGTGGTAAGGCTAGGATAGTGGTGAGGCTAGGCTAGTGGTGAGGCTAGGCTAGTGGTGAGGCTAGGGGTGAGGCTAGTGGTGAGGCTAGGGTAGTGGTGAGGCTAGGGTAGTGGTGAGGCTAGGCTAGTGGTGAGGCTGGGCTAGTGGTGAGGCTAGGGGTGAGGCTAGGCTAGTGGTGAGGCTAGGCTAGTGGTGAGGCTAGGCTAGTTCTGAGGCTAGACTAGTGGTGAGGCTAGGATAGTGGTGAGGCTAAGCTAGTGGTGAGGCTGGGCTAGTGGTGAGGCTAGGCTAGTGGTGAGGCTAGGCTAGTGGTGAGGCTAGGCTAGTTCTGAGGCTAGACTAGTGGTGAGGCTAGGATAGTGGTGAGGCTAAGCTAGTGGTGAGGCTGGGCTAGTGGTGAGGCTAGGCTAGTGGTGAGGGTAGGCTAGTGGTGAGGCTAGGCTAGTGGTGAGGCTAGGCTAGTGGTGAGGCTAGGCTAGTGGTGAGGCTAGGGGTGAGGCTAGTGGTGAGGCTAGGGTAGTGGTGAGGCTAGGGTAGTGGTGAGGCTAGGCTAGTGGTGAGGCTGGGCTAGTGGTGAGGCTAGGGGTGAGGCTAGGCTAGTGGTGAGGCTAGGCTAGTAGGGAGGCTAGGCTAATGGTGAGGCTAGGCTAGTGGTGAGGCTGGGCTAGTGGTGAGGCTAGTGGTGAGGCTAGTGGTGAGGCTAGGCTAGTGGTGAGGTTAGGGGTGAGGCTAGGCTAGTAGTGAGGCTAGGCTAGTGGTGAGGTTAGGGGTGAGGCTACGCTAGTAGTGAGGCTAGGCTAGAGGTGAGGTTAGACTAGTGGTGAGGCTAAGCTAGAGGTGAGGCTAGGCTAGTGGTGAGGCTAGGCTAATGGTGAGGCTAGGCTAGTGGTGAGGCTAGGCTAGTGGTGAGGCTGGGCTAGTAGTGAGGCTAGGCTAGTGGTGAGGCTAGGCTAGAGGTGAGGCTAGGCTAGTGGTGAGGCTAGGCTAGAGGTGAGGCTGGGCAAGTGGTGAGGCTGGGCTAGTGGTGAGGCTAGGCTAGTGGTGAGGATAGGCTAGTGGTAAGGCTGGGTTAGTGGTGAGGCTTGGGTAGTGGTGCTGCTAGGGTAGTGGTGACTAGGCTAGTGGTGAGGCTAGGCTAGTGGTGAGGCTAGGCTAGTGGTGAGGCTGGGCTAGTGGTGAGGCTAGGCTAGAGTTTAGGCTAGGCTAGTGGTGAGGCTAGGCTAGTGGTGAGGCTAGGCTAGTGGTGAGGCTAGGTTAGTGGTGAGGCTAGGCTAGAGGTGAGGCTAGACTAGAGGTGAGGCTAGGCTAGTGGTGAGGCTAAGCTAGTGGTGAGGCTAGGCTAGTGGTGAGGCTGGGCTAGTGGTGAGGCTGGGCAAGTGGTGAGGCTAGGCTAGTGGTGAGGCTAGGCTAGTGGTGAGGCTAGGCTAGTGGTGAGGCTAGGCTAGTGGTGAGGCTAGGCTAGTGGTGAGGCTAGGCTAGAGGTGATGCTAGGCTAGAGATGAGGCTAGGCTAGTGGTGAGGCTAGGCTAGAGGCGAGGCTGGGCTAGTGGTGAGGTTTGGCTAGTGGTGAAATTAGTGATGAGGCTGGGGTAGTGGTGAGGCTAGGCTAGAGGTGAGGCTAGGCTAGTGGTGAGGCTAGGCTAGTGGTGAGGCTAGGCTAGAGGTGAGGCTAGGCTAGTGGTGAGGCTAGGCTAGTGGTGAGGCTAGGCTAGTGGTGAGGCTAGGCTAGTGTTGAGGCTAGTGGTGAGGCTGGGCTAGTGGTGAAATTAGTGATGAGGCTGGGGTAGTGGTGAGGCTAGGCTAGAGGTGAGGCTAGGCTAGTGATGAGGCTAGGCTAGTGGTGAGGCTAGGCTAGAGGTGAGGCTAGGCTAGTGGTGAGGCTAGGCTAGAAGTGAGGCTAGGCTAGTGGTGAGGCTAGGCTAGTGGTGAGGCTAGGCTAGAGGCGAGGCTGGGCTAGTGGTGAGGCTAGGGGTGAGGCTAGGCTAGTGGTGAGGTAAGGCTAGTGGTGAGGCTAGTGGTGAGGCTAGTGGTGAGGCTAGGCTAGTGGTGAGGTTAGGGGTGAGGCTAGGCTAGTAGTGAGGCTAGGCTAGTGGTGAGGTTAGGGGTGAGGCTACGCTAGTAGTGAGGCTAGGCTAGAGGTGAGGCTAGGCTAGTGGTGAGGCTAGGCTAGAGGTGAGGCTAGGCTAGTGGTGAGGCTAGGCTAGTGGTGCGGCTAGGCTAGTGGTGAGGCTAGGCTAGTGGTGAGGCTGGGCTAGTAGTGAGGCTAGGCTAGTGGTGAGGCTAGGCTAGAGGTGAGGCTAGGCTAGTGGTGAGGCTAGGCAAGAGGTGAGGCTGGGCAAGTGGTGAGGCTGGGCTAGTGGTGAGGCTAGGCTAGTGGTGAGGATAGGCTAGTGGTAAGGCTGGGTTAGTGGTGAGGCTTGGGTAGTGGTGCGGCTAGGCTAGTGGTGAGACTAGGCTAGTGGTGAGGCTAGGCTAGTGGTGAGGCTAGGCTAGTGGTGAGGCTAGGCTAGTGGTGAGGCTAAGCTAGTGGCGAGGTTGGGCTAGTGGTGAGGCTAGGCTAGTGGTGAGGCTCGGCTAGTGGTGAGGCTAAGCTAGTGGTGAGGTTGGGCTAGTAGTGAGGCTAGGCTAGTGGTGAGGCTAGGCTAGTGGTGAGGCTAGGCTAGTGGTGAGGCTAGGCTAGTGGTGAGGCTAGGGTTGTGGTGAGGATAGGCTAGTGGTGAGGCTAGGCTAGTGGTGAGGCTAGGCTAGTGGTGAGGCTAGGGGTGAGGCTAGGCTAGTGGTGAGGCTAGGGGTGAGGCTAGGCTAGTGGTGAGGCTGGGCTAGTGGTGAGGCTAGGGTAGTGGTGAGGCTAGGCTTGTGGTGAGGCTAGGCTAGTGGTGAGGCAAGGGTAGTGGTGAGGCTAGGCTTGTGGTGAGGCTAGGCTAGTGGTGAGGGTAAGGATGAGGCTAGGCTAGTGGTGAGGCTATGGATGAGGCTAGGGGTGAGGCTAGGCTAGTGGTGAGGCTAGTGGTGAGGTTAGGCTAGTGGTGAGGTTAGGGGTGAGGCTAGGCTAGGGTGAGGCTAGGCTAGAGGTGAGGCTAGGCTAGTGGTGAGGCTAGGCTAGTGGTGAGGCTAGGCTAGAGGTTAGGCTAGGCTAGTGGTGAGGCTAGGCTAGTGGTGAGGCTAGGATAGTGGTGAGGCTGGGCTAGTGGTGAGGCTAGGCTAGAGGTGAGGCAAGGCTAGTGGTGAGGCTAGGCTAGAGGTGAGGCTAGGCTAGTTGTGAGGCTAAGCTAGTGGTGAGGCTGGGCTAGTGATGAGGCTGGGCTAGTGGTGAGGCTAGGGTAGTGGTGAGGCTAGGCTAGTGCTGCGGCTAGGCTAGTGGTGAGACTAGGCTAGTGGTGTGGCTAGGCTAGTGGTGAGGCTAGGCTAGTGGTGAGGTTGGGCTAGTGGTGAGGCTAGGCAAGTGGTGAGGCTTGGCTAATGGTGAAGCTGGGCTAGTGGTGAGGCTAGGCTAGTGGTGAGGCTAGGCTAGTGGTGAGGCCAGGCTAATGGTGAGGCTAGGCTAGTGGGGAGGCTAAGCTAGTGGTGAGGATGGGCTAGTGGTGACGTTTAGGCTAGTTTTGAGGCTAGGCTAGTGGTAAGGCTAGGCTAGTTCTGAGGCTAGACTAGTGGTGAGGCTAGGATAGTGGTGAGGCTAAGCTAGTGGTGAGGCTGGGCTAGTGGTGAGGCTAGGCTAGTGGTGAGGCTAGGCTAGTGGTGAGGCTAGGCTAGTGGTGAGGCTAGGCTAGTGGTGAGGCTAGGGGTGAGGCTAGTGGTGAGGCTAGGGTAGTGGTGAGGCTAGGGTAGTGGTGAGGCTAGGCTAGTGGTGAGGCTGGGCTAGTGGTGAGGCTAGGGGTGAGGCTAGGCTAGTGGTGAGGCTAGGCTAGTAGGGAGGCTAGGCTAATGGTGAGGCTAGGGGTGAGGCTAGGCTAGTGGTGAGGCTGGGCTAGTGGTGAGGCTAGTGGTGAGGCTAGTGGTGAGGCTAGGCTAGTGGTGAGGTTAGGGGTGAGGCTAGGCTAGTAGTGAGGCTAGGCTAGTGGTGAGGTTAGGGGTGAGGCTACGCTAGTAGTGAGGCTAGGCTAGAGGTGAGGCTAGGCTAGTGGTGAGGCTAGGCTAGAGGTGAGGCTGGGCTAGTGGTGAGGCTAGGCTAGTGGTGAGGCTAGGCTAGAGGTGAGGCTAGGCTAGACGTGAGGCTAGGCTAGTGGTGAGGCTAGGCTAGAGGTGAGGCTGGGCTAGTGGTGAGGCTGGGCTAGTGGTGAGGCTAGGCTAGTGGTGAGGATAGGCTAGTGGTAAGGCTGGGTTAGTGGTGAGGCTTGGGTAGTAGTGCGGCTAGGGTAGTGGTGACTAGGCTAGTGGTGAGGCTAGGCTAGTGGTGAGGCTAGGCTAGTGGTGAGGCTGGGCTAGTGGTGAGGCTAGGCTAGAGTTGAGGCTAGGCTAGTGGTGAGGCTAGGCTAGTGGTGAGGCTAGGCTAGTGGTGAGGCTAGGTTAGTGGTGAGGCTAGGCTAGAGGTGAGGCTAGGCTAGAGGTGAGGCTAGGCTAGTGGTGAGGCTAGGCTAGTGGTGAGGCTAGGGTAGTGGTGAGGCTGGGCTAGTGGTGAGGCTGGGCAAGGGGTGAGGCTAGGCTAGTGGAGAGGCTAGGCTAGTGGTGAGGCTAGGCTAGTGGTGAGGCTAGGCTAGTGGTGAGGCTAGGCTAGTGGTGAGGCTAGGCTAGAGGTGATGCTAGGCTAGAGATGAGGCTAGGCTAGTGGTGAGGCTAGGCTAGAGGCGAGGCTGGGCTAGTGGTGAGGCTTGTCTAGTGGTGAAATTAGTGATGAGGCTGGGGTAGTGGTGAGGCTAGGCTAGAGGTGAGGCTAGGCTAGTGGTGAGGCTAGGCTAGTGGTGAGGCTAGGCTAGAGGTGAGGCTAGGCTAGTGGTGAGGCTAGGCTAGTGGTGAGGCTAGGCTAGTGGTGAGGCTAGGCTAGTGTTGAGGCTAGTGGTGAGGCTGGGCTAGTGGTGAAATTAGTGATGAGGCTGGGGTAGTGGTGAGGCTAGGCTAGAGGTGAGGCTAGGCTAGTGGTGAGGCTAGGCTAGTGGTGAGGCTAGGCTAGAGGTGAGGCTAGGCTAGTGGTGAGGCTAGGCTAGTAGTGAGGCTAGGCTAGTGGTGAGGCTAGGCTAGTGGTGAGGCTAGGCTAGAGGCGAGGCTGGGCTAGTGGTGAGCCTAGGGGTGAGGCTAGGCTAGTGGTGAGGTAAGGCTAGTGGTGAGGCTAGGCTATAGGCGAGGCTGGGCTAGTGGTGAGTCTAGGCTAGTGGTGAGGCTAGGCTAGTGGTGAGGCTAGGCTAGTGGTGAGGCTAGGCTAGTGGTGAGGCTAAGCTAGTGGTGTGGCTTGGCTAGTGGTGAGGTTAGTGGTGAGGCTGGGATAGTGGTGAGGCTAGGCTAGAGGTGAGGCTAGGCTAGTGGTGAGGCTATGCTAGTGGTGAGGCTGGGCTAGTGGTGAGGCTGGGCTAGTGGTGAGGCTGGGCTAGTGGTGAGGTTAGGCTAGTGGTGAAGCTAGGCTAGTGGTGAGGCTGGGCTAGTGCTGAGGCTGGGCAAGTGGTGAGGCTAGGCTAGTGGTGAGGCTAGGCTAGGGGTGAGGCTAGGCTAGGGGTGAGGCTAGACTAGTGGAGAGCCTGGGCTAGTGGTGAGGCTGGGCAAGTGGTGAGGCTAGGCTAGTGGTGAGGGTAGGCTAGTGGTGAGGCTAGGCTAGTGGTGAGGCTAGGCTAGTGGTGAGACTAAGGGTGAGGGTAGGCTAGTGGTGAGGCTAGGCTAGTAGTGAGGCTAGGGGTGAGGCTAGGCTAGTGGTGAGGCTGGGCTAGTGGTGAGGCTAGTGGTAAGGCTAGGGTAGTGGTGAGGCTAGGCTAGTGGTGAGGCTAGGCTAGTAGTGAGGCTGGGCTAGTGGTGAAGCTAGGCTAGAGGTGAGGCTAGGCTAGTGGTGAGCCTAGGCTAGTGGTGAGGCTAGGCTAGGGGTGAGGCTAGGCTAGTGGTGAGGCTAGGGGTGAGGCTAGGCTAGTGGTGAGGCTAGTGGTGAGGCTAGGGTAGTGGTGAGGCTAGTGGTGAGGCTAGGGTAGTGGTGAGGCTAGGATAATAGTGAGGCAAGGCTAGTGGTGAGGCTGGGCTAGTGGTGAGGCAAGGGGTGAGGCTATGCTAGTGGTGAGGCTAGGCTAGTGGTGATGCTAGGGTAGTGGTAAGGCTAGTGGTGAGGGTAGGCTAGTGGTGAGGCTGGGCTAGTGTAGTGGTGAGGCTGGGCTAGTAGCGAGGCTGGACTAGTGGTGAGGCTGGGCTAATGGTGAGGCTGAGCTAGAGGTGAGGCTGGGCTAGTGGTGAGGCTAGGCTAGTGGTGAGGCTAGGATAGTGGTGAGGCTAAGCTAGTGGTGAGGCTGGGCTAGTGGTGAGGCTGGGCTAGTGGTGAGGCTAGGCTAGTGGTGAGGCTAGGGTAGTGGTGAGGCTAGGCTAGTGGTGAGGCTTGGCTAGTGTTCATGCTGAACTAGTGGTGTGGCTAGGGTAGTGGTGAGGCTAGGCTAGTGGTGAGGCTGGGCTAGTGGTGAGGCTAGGGGTGAGGCTAGGCTAGTGGTGAGGCTAGGCTAGTAGTGAGGCTAGGCTAGTGGTGAGGCTAGGGGTGAGGCTAGGGTAGTGGTGAGGCTAGGTTAGTGGTGAGGCTTGGCTAGTGGCGAGGCTGTGCTAGTGGTAAGGCTAGGCTAGAGGTGATGCTAGGCTAGAGATGAGGCTAGGCTAGTGGTGAGGCTAGGCTAGAGGCGAGGCTGGGCTAGTGGTGAAGCTAGGGGTGAGGCTAGGCTAGTGGTGAGGCTAGGCTAGTGGTGAGGTTAGGGGTGAGGCTAGGCTAGAGGTGAGGCTAGGCTAGTGGTGAGGCTAGGCTAGTAGTGAGGCTAGGCTAGTGGTGAGGCTAGGCTAGTGGTGAGGCTAGGCTAGAGGCGAGGCTGGGCTAGTGGTGAGGCTAGGGGTGAGGCTAGGCTAGTGGTGAGGCTAGGCTAGTGGTGAGGCTAGACTAGAGGCGAGGCTGGGCTAGTGTTGAGGCTAGGCTAGTAGTGAGGCTTGGCTAGTGGTAAGGCTAGTAGTGAGTCTAGGCTAGTGGTGAGATTAGTGGTGAGGCTGGGCAAGTGGTGAGGCTAGGCTAGAGGTGAGGCTAGGCTAGTGGTGAGGCTATGCTAGTGGTGAGGCTGGGCTAGTGGTGAGGCTGGGCTAGTGGTGAGGCTGGGCTAGTGGTGAGGCTAGGCTAGTGGTGAGGCTAGGCTAGTGGTGAGGCTAGGCTAGTGGTCAGGCTAGGCTAGTGGTGAGGCTAGCCTAGTGGTGAGGCTACGCTAGTGGTGAGGCTGGGCTAGTGGTGAGGCTGGGCAAGTAGAGGCTAGGCTAGTGGTGAGGGTAGGCTAGTGGTGAGGCTAGGCTAGTGGTGAGGCTAGGCTAGTGGTGAGGCTAGGGGTGAGGCTAGGCAAGTGGTGAGGCTAGTGGTGAGGCTAGTGGTGAGGCTAGGGTAGGGGTGAGGCTAGGCTAGTAGTGAGGCTAGGCTAGTGGTGAGGCTGGGCTAGTGGTGAGGCTAAAGGTGAGGCTAGGCTAATGGTTAGGCTAGGCAAGTGGTGAGGCTAGGCTAGTGGTGAGGCTAGTGGTGATGCTAGGGTATTGGTGAGGCTAGGGGTGAGGCTAGGCTAGTGGTGAGGCTTGGCTAGTGGAGAGGCTGGGCTAGTGGTAAGGCAGGGCTAGAAGTGATGCTAGGCTAGAGATGAGGCTAGGCTAGTGGTGAGGCTAGGCTAGAGGCGAGGCTGGGCTAGTGGTGAAGCTAGGGGTGAGGCTAGGCTAGTGGTGAGGATAGGCTAGTGGTGAGGTTAGGGGTGACGCTAGGCTAGAGGTGAGGCTAGGCTAGTGGTGAGGCTAGGCTAGTAGTGAGGCTAGGCTAGTGGTGAGGCTAGGCTAGTGGTGAGGCTAGGCTAGAGGCGAGGCTGGGCTAGTGGTGAGGCTAGGGGTAAGGCTAGGCTAGTGGTGAGGCTAGGCTAGTTGTGAGGCTAGACTAGAGGCGAGGCTGGGCTAGTGGTGAGGCTAGGCTAGTAGTGAGGCTTGGCTAGTGGTAAGGCTAGTTGTGAGGCTAGGCTAGTGGTGAGGCTATGCTAGTGGTGAGGCTGGGCTAGTGGTGAGGCTGGGCTAGTGGTGAGGCTGGGCTTGTGGTGAGGCTAGGCTAGTAGTGAGGCTAGGCTAGTGGTGAGGCTAGGCTAGTGGTGAGGCTAGGCTAGTGGTGAGGCTAGGCTAGTGGTGAGGCTACGCTAGTGGTGAGGCTGGGCTAGTGGTGAGGCTGGGCAAGTAGAGGCTAGGCTAGTGGTGAGGGTAGGCTAGTGGTGAGGCTAGGCTAGTGGTGAGGCTAGGCTAGTGGTGAGGCTAGGCTAGTGGTGAGGCAAGGGGTGAGGCTAGGCTAGTGGTGAGGCTAGTGGTGAAGCTAGTGGTGAGGCTAGTGGTGAGGCAAGGCTAGTAGTGAGGCTAGGCTAGTGGTGAGGCTGGGCTAGTGGTGAGGCTAAAGGTGAGGCTAGGCTAATGGTTACGCTAGGCTAGTGGTGAGGCTAGGCTAGTGGTGAGGCTAGGGGTAAGGCTATGGTAGTGGTGAGGCTAGGCTAGTGGTGAGGCTAGGCTAGTGGTGAGGCTGGGCAAGTGGTGAAGCTAGGCTAGAGGTGAGGCTAGGCTAGTGGTGAGGCTAGGCTAGTGGTGAGGTTAGGCTAGTGGTGAGGCTAGGCTAGTGGTGAGGCTAGGCTAGTGGTGAGGCTAGGGGTGAGGCTAGGCTAGTAGTGAGGCTAGTGGTGAGGCTAGGGTAGTGGTGAGGCTAGGGTAGTGGTGCGGCTAGGCTAGTGGTGAGACTATACTAGTGGTGAGGCTAGGCTAATTGTGAGGCTAGGCTAGTGGTGAGGCTGGGCTAGTGGTGAGGCTAGGGGTGAGGCTATGCTAGTGGTGAGGCTAGGCTAGTGGTGAGGCTAGGCTAGTGGTGAGGCTAGGCTAGTGGTGAGGCTGGGCTAGTGTAGTGGTGAGCCTGGGCTAGTAGCGAGGCTGGACTAGTGGTGAGGCTGGGCTAATGGTGAGGCTAGGCTAGAGGTGAGGCTACGCTAGTGGTGAGGCTAGGCAAGTGGTGAGGCTGGGCTAGTGGTGAGGCTAGGCTAGTGGTGAGGCTAGGCTAGTGGTGAGGCTGGCTAGTGGTGAGGCTGGGCTAGTGGTGAGGCTAGGCTAGTGGTGAGGCTATGCTAGTGGTGAGGCTGGGCTAGTGGTGAGGCTGGGCTAGTGGTGAGGCTGGGCTTGTGGTGAGGCTAGGCTAGTAGTGAGGCTAGGCTAGTGGTGAGGCTAGGCTAGTGGTGAGGCTAGGCTAGTAGTGAGGCTACGCTAGTGGTGAGGCTGGGCTAGTGGTGAGGCTGGGCAAGTAGAGGCTAGGCTAGTGGTGAGGGTAGGCTAGTGGTGAGGCTAGGCTAGTGGTGAGGCAAGGGGTGAGGCTAGGCTAGTGGTGAGGCTAGTGGTGAGGCTAGTGGTGAGGCTAGGCTAGTGGTGAGGCTGGGCTAGTGGTGAGGCTAAAGGTGAGGCTAGGCTAATGGTTAGGCTAGGCTAGTGGTGAGGCTAGGCTAGTGGTGAGGCTAGGGGTGAGGCTATGGTAGTGGTGAGGCTAGACTAGTGGTGAGGCTAGGCTAGTGGTGAGGCTGGGCTAGTGGTGAAGCTAGGCTAGAGGTGAGGCTAGGCTAGTGGTGAGGCTAGGCTAGTGGTGAGGTTAGGCTAGTGGTGAGGCTAGGCTAGTGGTGAGGCTAGGCTAGTGGTGAGGCTAGGGGTGAGGCTAGGCTAGTAGTGAGGCTAGTGGTGAGGCGAGGGTAGTGGTGAGGCTAGGGTAGTGGTGCGGCTAGGCTAGTGGTGAGACTATACTAGTGGTGAGGCTAGGCTAATTGTGAGGCTAGGCTAGTGGTGAGGCTGGGCTAGTGGTGAGGCTAGGGGTGAGGCTATGCTAGTGGTGAGGCTAGGCTAGTGGTGAGGCTAGGCTAGTGGTGAGGCTAGGCTAGTGGTGAGGCTGGGCTAGTGTAGTGGTGAGGCTGGGCTAGTAGCGAGGCTGGACTAGTGGTGAGGCTGGGCTAATGGTGAGGCTAGGCTAGAGGTGAGGCTACGCTAGTGGTGAGGCTAGGCAAGTGGTGAGGCTGGGCTAGTGGTGAGGCTAGGCTAGTGGTGAGGCTAGGCTAGTGGTGAGGCTGGCTAGTGGTGAGGCTGGGCTAGTGGTGAGGCTAGGCTAGTGGTGAGGCTAGGCTAGTGGTGAGGCTAGGCTAGAGGTGAGGCTAGGCTAGAGGTGAGGTTAGGCTAGAGGTGAGGCTAGGCTAGTAGTGAGGCTAGGCTAGTGGTGAGGCTGGGCAAGTGGTTAGGCTAGGTTACAGGTGAGGCTAGGCTAGTGGTGAGGCTAGGCTAGAAGTGGGGCTAGGCTAGTGGTGAGGCTAGGCTAGTGGTGAGGCTAGGCTAGTGGTGAAGCTGGGCTAGCGGTGAGGCTAGGCTAGAGGTGAGGCTAGGCTAGTGGTGAGGCTAGGCTAGTGGTGAGGCTGGGCTAGTGGTGAGGCTAGGCTAGTGGTGAGGCTAGGTTAGTGGTGAGGCTAGGCTAGTGGTGAGGCTGTGCTAGTGGTGAGGCTGAGCTAGTGGTGAGGCTAGGATAGTTTTGAGGCTAGGCTAGTGGTAAGGCTAGGCTAGTGGTGAGGCTAGACTAGTAGTGAGGCTAGGCTAGTGGTGAGGCTAGGCTAGTGGTGAGGCTAAGCTAGTGGTGAGGTTGGGCTAGTGGTGAGGCTAGGCTAGTGGTGAGGCTAGGCTAGTGGTGAGACTAGGCTAGTGGTGAGGCTAGGGGTGAGGCTAGGCTAGTGGTAAGGCTAGGCTAGTGGTGAGGCTAGACTAGTGGTGAGGCTAGGCTAGTGGTGAGGCTAAGCTAGTGGTGAGGCTAGGCTAGTGGTGAGGCTAAGCTAGTGGTGAGGTTGGGCTAGTGGTGAGGCTAGGCTAGTGGTGAGGCTAGGCTAGTGGTGAGGCTAAGCTAGTGGTGAGGTTGGGCTAGTGGTGAGGCTAGGCTAGTGGTGAGGCTAGGCTAGTGGTGAGGCTAGGCTAGTGGTGAGGGTAGGGTTGTGGTGAGGATAGGCTAGTGGTGAGGCTAGGCTAGTGGTGAGGCTAGGGGTGAGGCTAGGCTAGTGGTGAGGCTGGGCTAGTGGTGAGGCTAGGGTAGTGGTGAGGCTAGGCTTGTGGTGAGGCTAGGCTAGTGGTGAGGCTAGGGTAGTGGGGAGGCTAGGCTTGTGGTGAGGCTAGGCTAGTGGTGAGGCTAGGGGTGAGGCTAGGCTAGTGGTGAGGCTATGGATGAGGCTAGGGGTGAGGCTAGGCTAGTGGTGAGGCTAGTGGTGAGGTTAGGCTAGTGGTGAGGTTAGGGGTGAGGCTAGGCTAGTGGTGAGGCTAGGCTAGAGGTGAGGCTAGGCTAGTAGTGAGGCTAGGCTAGTGGTGAGGCTAGGCTAGAGGTGAGGCAAGGCTAGTGGTGAGGCTAGGCTAGTGGTGAGGCTAGGATAGTGGCGAGGCTGGGCTAGTGGTGAGGCTAGGCTGGAGGTGAGGCAAGGCTAGTGGTGAGGCTAGGCTAGATGTGAGGCTAGGCTAGTGGTGAGGCTAGGCTAGTGGTAAGGCTGGGCTAGTGGTGAGGCTAGGCTAGTGGTGAGGCTAGGCTAGTGATGAGGCTGGGCTAGTGGTGAGGCTAGGGTAGTGGTGAGGCTAGGCTAGTGCTACGGCTAGGCTAGTGGTGAGACTAGGCTAGTGGTGTGGCTAGGCTAGTGGTGAGGCTAGGCTAGTGGTGAGGTTGGGCTAGTGGTGAGGCTAGGCAAGAGGTGAGGCTAGGCTAATGGTGAGGCTGGGCTAGTGGTGAGGCTAGGCTAGTGGTGAGGCTAGTCTAATGGTGAGGCTAGGCTAGTAGTGAGGCTAGGCAAGTGGTGAGGCTAGGCTAGTGGCGAGGCTAGGCTAGTGGTGAGGCTAGGCTAGTGGGGAGGCTAAGCTAGTGGTGAGGCTGGGCTAGTGGTGACGCTAGGCTAGTTTTGAGGCTATTCTAGTGGTAAGGCTAGGCTAGTGGTGAGGCTAGAATAGTGGTGAGGCTAGGATAGTGGTGAGGCTAAGCTAGTGGTGAGGCTAAGCTAGTGGTGAGGCTGGGCTAGTGGTGAGGCTAGGCTAGTGGTGAGGCTAGGCTAGTGGTGAGGCTAGGCTAGTGGTGAGGCTAGGCTAGTGGTGAGGCTAGGCTAGTGGTGAGGCTAGGGGTGAGGCTAGGCTAGTGGTGAGGCTAGTGGTGAGGCTAGAGTAGTCGTGAGGCTAGGGTAGTGGTGAGGCTAGGCTAGTGGTGAGGCTAGAGTAGTCGTGAGGCTAGGGTAGTGGTGAGGCTAGGCTAGTGGTGAGGCTGGGCTAGTGGTGAGGCTAGGGGTAAGACTAGGCTAGTGGTGAGGCTAGGCTAGTAGGGAGGCTAGGCTAATGGTGAGGCTAGGGGTGAGGCTAGGCTAGTGGTGAGGCTGGGCTAGTGGTGAGGCTAGTGGTGAGGCTAGGGTAGTGGTGAGGCTAGTGGTGAGGCTAGGCTAGTGGTGAGGTTAGGGGTGAGGCTAGGCTAGTAGTGAGGCTTGGCTAGTGGTGAGGTTAGGGGTGAGGCTAGGCTAGTAGTGACGCTAGGCTAGAGGTGAGGCTAGGCTATTGGTGAGGCTAGGCTAGAGGTGAGGCTAGGCTAGTGGTGAGGCTAGGCTAGTGGTGAGGCTAGGGTAGTGGTGCGGCTAGGCTAGTGGTGAGACTATACTAGTGGTGAGGCTAGGCTAATTGTGAGGCTAGGCTAGTGGTGAGGCTGGGCTAGTGGTGAGGCTAGGGGTGAGGCTATGCTAGTGGTGAGGCTAGGCTTGTGGTGAGGCTAGGCTAGTGGTGAGGCTAGGCTAGTGGTGAGGCTGGGCTAGTGTAGTGGTGAGGCTGGGCTAGTAGCGAGGCTGGACTAGTGGTGAGGCTGGGCTAATGGTGAGGCTAGGCTAGAGGTGAGGCTACGCTAGTGGTGAGGCTAGGCAAGTGGTGAGGCTGGGCTAGTGGTGAGGCTAGGCTAGTCGTGAGGCTAGGCTAGTGGTGAGGCTGGCTAGTGGTGAGGCTGGGCTAGTGGTGAGGCTAGGCTAGTGGTGAGGCTAGGCTAGTGGTGAGGCTAGGCTAGAGGTGAGGCTAGGCTAGAGGTGAGTTTAGGCTAGAGGTGAGGCTAGGCTATTAGTGAGGCTAGGCTAGTGGTGAGGCTGGGCTAGTGGTTAGGCTAGGTTACAGGTGAGGCTAGGCTAGTGGTGAGGTTGGGCTAGTGGTGAGGCTAGGCTAGTGGTGAGGCTAGGCTAGTGGTGAGGCTAAGCTAGTGGTGAGGTTGGGCTAGTGGTGAGGCTAGGCTAGTGGTGAGGCTAGGCTAGTGGTGAGGCTAGGCTAGTGGTGAGGGTAGGGTTGTGGTGAGGATAGGCTAGTGGTGAGGCTAGGCTAGTGGTGAGGCTGGGGGTGAGGCTAGGCTAGTGGTGAGGCTGGGCTAGTGGTGAGGCTAGGGTAGTGGTGAGGCTAGGCTTGTGGTGAGGCTAGGCTAGTGGTGAGGCTAGGGTAGTGGGGAGGCTAGGCGTGTGGTGAGGCTAGGCTAGTGGTGAGGCTAGGGGTGAGGCTAGGCTAGTGGTGAGGCTATGGATGAGGCTAGGGGTGAGGCTAGGCTAGTGGTGAGGCTAGTGGTGAGGTTAGGCTAGTGGTGAGGTTAGGGGTGAGGCTAGGCTAGTGGTGAGGCTAGGCTAGAGGTGAGGCTAGGCTAGTAGTGAGGCTAGTCTAGTGGTGAGGCTAGGCTAGAGGTGAGGCAAGGCTAGTGGTGAGGCTAGGCTAGTGGTGAGGCTAGGATAGTGGCGAGGCTGGGCTAGTGGTGAGGCTAGGCTAGAGGTGAGGCAAGGCTAGTGGTGAGGCTAGGCTAGAGGTGAGGCTAGGCTAGTGGTGAGGCTAGGCTAGTGGTGAGGCTGGGCTAGTGGTGAGGCTAGGCTAGTGGTGAGGCTAGGCTAGTGATGAGGCTGGGCTAGTGGTGAGGCTAGGGTAGTGGTGAGGCTAGGCTAGTGCTACGGCTAGGCTAGTGGTGAGACTAGGCTAGTGGTGTGGCTAGGCTAGTGGTGAGGCTAGGCTAGTGGTGAGGTTGGGCTAGTGGTGAGGCTAGGCAAGAGGTGAGGCTAGGCTAATGGTGAGGCTGGGCTAGTGGTGAGGCTAGGCTAGTGGTGAGGCTAGTCTAATGGTGAGGCTAGGCTAGTGGTGAGGCTAGGCAAGTGGTGAGGCTAGGCTAGTGGTGAGGCTAGGCTAGTGGTGAGGCTAGGCTAGTGGGGAGGCTAAGCTAGTGGTGAGGCTGGGCTAGTGGTGACGCTAGGCTAGTTTTGAGGTTATTCTAGTGGTAAGGCTAGGCTAGTGGTGAGGCTAGAATAGTGGTGAGGCTAGGATAGTGATGAGGCTAAGCTAGTGGTGAGGCTAAGCTAGTGGTGAGGCTGGGCTAGTGGTGAGGCTAGGCTAGTGGTGAGGCTAGGCTAGTGGTGAGGCTAGGCTAGTGGTGAGGGTAGGCTAGTGGTGAGGCTAGGGGTGAGGCTAGGCTAATGGTGAGGCTAGAGTAGTCGTGAGGCTAGGGTACTGGTGAGGCTAGGCTAGTGGTGAGGCTGGGCTCGTGGTGAGGCTAGGGGTAAGACTAGGCTAGTGGTGAGGCTAGGCTAGTAGGGAGGCTAGGCTAATGGTGAGGCTAGGGGTGAGGCTAGGCTAGTGATGAGGCTGGGCTAGTGGTGAGGCTAGTGGTGAGGCTAGGGTAGTGGTGAGGCTAGTGGTGAGGCTAGGCTAGTGGTGAGGTTAGGGGTGAGGCTAGGCTAGTAGTGAGGCTTGGCTAGTGGTGAGGTTAGGGGTGAGGCTAGGCTAGTAGTGAGGCTAGGCTAGAGGTGAGGCTAGGCTAGTGGTGAGGCTAGGCTAGAGGTGAGGCTAGGCTAGTGGTGCGGCTAGGCTAGTGGTGAGACTATACTAGTGGTGAGGCTAGGCTAATTGTGAGGCTAGGCTAGTGGTGAGGCTGGGCTAGTGGTGAGGCTAGGGGTGAGGCTATGCTAGTGGTGAGGCTAGGCTAGTGGTGAGGCTAGGCTAGTGGTGAGGCTATGCTAGTGGTGAGGCTGGGCTAGTGTAGTGGTGAGGCTGGGCTAGTAGCGAGGCTGGACTAGTGGTGAGGCTGGGCTAATGGTGAGGCTAGGCTAGAGGTGAGGCTACGCTAGTGGTGAGGCTAGGCAAGTGGTGAGGCTGGGCTAGTGGTGAGGCTAGGCAAGTGGTGAGGCTGGGCTAGTGGTGAGGCTAGGCTAGTGGTGAGGCTAGGCTAGTGGTGAGGCTGGCTAGTGGTGAGGCTGGGCTAGTGGTGAGGCTAGGCTAGTGGTGAGGCTAGGCTAATGGTGAGGCTAGGCTAGTGGTGAGGCTAGGCTACTGGTGAGGCTAGGCTAGAGGTGAGGCTAGGCTAGAGGTGAGGTTAGGCTTGTGGTGAGGCTAGGCTATTAGTGAGGCTAGGCTAGTGGTGAGGCTGGGCTAGTGGTTAGGCTAGGTTACAGGTGAGGCTAGGCTAGTGGTGGGGCTAAGCTAGTGGTGAGGTTGGGCTAGTGATGAGGCTAGGCTAGTGGTGAGGCTAGGCTAGTGGTGAGGCTAGGCTAGTGGTGAGGGTAGGGTTGTGGTGAGGATAGGCTAGTGGTGAGGCTAGGCTAGTGGTGAGGCTAGGGGTGAGGCTAGGCTAGTGGTGAGGCTGGGCTAGTGGTGAGGCTAGGGTAGTGGTGAGGCTAGGCTTGTGGTGAGGCTAGGCTAGTATTGAGGCTAGGGTAGTGGGGAGGCTAGGCTTGTGGTGAGGCTAGGCTAGTGGTGAGGCTAGGGGTGAGGCTAGGCTAGTGGTGAGGCTATGGATGAGGCTAGGGGTGAGGCTAGGCTAGTGGTGAGGCTAGTGGTGAGGTTAGGCTAGTGGTGAGGTTAGGGGTGAGGCTAGGCTAGTGGTGAGGCTAGGCTAGAGGTGAGGCTAGGCTAGTAGTGAGGCTAGGCTAGTGGTGAGGCTAGGCTAGAGGTGAGGCAAGGCTAGTGGTGAGGCTAGGCTAGTGGTGAGGCTAGGATAGTGGCGAGGCTGGGCTAGTGGTGAGGCTAGGCTAGAGGTGAGGCAAGGCTAGTGGTGAGGCTAGGCTAGAGGTGAGGCTAGGCTAGTGGTGAGGCTAGGCTAGTAGTGAGGCTGGGCTAGTGGTGAGGCTAGGCTAGTGGTGAGGCTAGGCTAGTGATGAGGCTGGGCTAGTGGTGAGGCTAGGGTAGTGGTGAGGCTAGGCTAGTGCTACGGCTAGGCTAGTGGTGAGACTAGGCTAGTGGTGTGTCTAGGCTAGTGGTGAGGCTAGGCTAGTGGTGAGGTTGGGCTAGTGGTGAGGCTAGGCAAGAGGTGAGGCTAGGCTAATGGTGAGGCTGGGCTAGTGGTGAGGCTAGGCTAGTGGTGAGGCTAGTCTAATGGAGAGGCTAGGCTAGTGGTGAGGCTAGGCAAGTGGTGAGGCTAGGCTAGTGGTGAGGCTAGGCTAGTGGTGAGGCTAGGCTAGTGGGGAGGCTAAGCTAGTGGTGAGGCTGGGCTAGTGGTGACGCTAGGCTAGTTTTGAGGCTATTCTAGTGGTAAGGTTAGGCTAGTGGTGAGGCTAGAATAGTGGTGAGGCTAGGATAGTGGTGAGGCTAAGCTAGTGGTGAGGCTAAGCTAGTGGTGAGGCTGGGCTAGTGGTGAGGCTAGGCTAGTGGTGAGGCTAGGCTAGTGGTGAATCTAGGCTAGTGGTGAGGCTAGGCTAGTGGTGAGGCTAGGCTAGTGGTGAGGCTAGGGGTGAGGCTAGGCTAGTGGTGAGGCTAGTGGTTAGGCTAGAGTAGTCGTGAGGCTAGGGTAGTGGTGAGGCTAGGCTAGTGGTGAGGCTGGGCTAGTGGTGAGGCTAGGGGTAAGACTAGGCTAGTGGTGAGGCTAGGCTAGTAGGGAGGCTAGGCTAATGGTGAGGCTAGCGGTGAGGCTAGGCTAGTGGTGAGGCTGGGCTAGTGGTGAGGCTAGTGGTGAGGCTAGGGTAGTGGTGAGGCTAGTGGTGAGGCTAGGCTAGTGGTGAGGTTAGGGGTGAGGCTAGGCTAGTAGTGAGGCTTGGCTAGTGGTGAGGTTACGGGTGAGGCTAGGCTAGTAGTGAGGCTAGGCTAGAGGTGAGGCTAGGCTAGTGGTGAGGCTAGGCTAGAGGTGAGGCTAGGCTAGTGGTGAGGGTAGGCTAGTGGTGAGGCTAGGGTAGTGGTGCGGCTAGGCTAGTGGTGAGACTATACTAGTGGTGAGGCTAGGCTAATTGTGAGGCTAGGCTAGTGGTGAGGCTGGGCTAGTGGTGAGGCTAGGGGTGAGGCTATGCTAGTGGTGAGGCTAGGCTAGTGGTGAGGCTAGGCTAGTGGTGAGGCTAGGCTAGTGGTGAGGCTGGGCTAGTGTAGTGGTGAGGCTGGGCTAGTAGCGAGGCTGGACTAGTGGTGAGGCTGGGCTAATGGTGAGGCTAGGCTAGAGGTGAGGCTACGCTAGTGGTGAGGCTAGGCAAGTGGTGAGGCTGGGCTAGTGGTGAGGCTAGGCTAGTGGTGAGGCTAGGCTAGTGGTGAGGCTGGCTAGTGGTGAGGCTGGGCTAGTGGTGAGGCTAGGCTAGTGGTGAGGCTAGGCTAGTGGTGAGGCTAGGCTAGAGGTGAGGCTAGGCTAGAGGTGAGGTTAGGCTAGAGGTGAGGCTAGGCTAGTAGTGAGGCTAGGCTAGTGGTGAGGCTGGGCTAGTGGTTAGGCTAGGTTACAGGTGAGGCTAGGCTAGTGGTGAGGCTAGGCTAGAAGTGGGGCTAGGCTAGTGGTGAGGCTAGGCTAGTGGTGAGGCTAGGCTAGTGGTGAAGCTGGGCTAGTGGTGAGGCTAGGCTAGAGGTGAGGCTTGGCTAGTGGTGAGGCTAGTGGTGAGGCTAGGGTAGTGGTGAGGCTAGGGTAGTGGTGAGGCTAGGATAATAGTGAGGCTAGGCTAGTGGTGAGGCTGGGCTAGTGGTGAGGCAAGGGGTGAGGCTATGCTAGTGGTGAGGCTAGGCTAGTGGTAAAGGCTGGGCTAGTGTAGTGGTGAGGCTGGGCTAGTGTAGTGGTGAGGCTGGGCTAGTAGCGAGGCTGGACTAGTGGTGAGGCTGGGCTAATGGTGAGGCTGAGCTAGAGGTGAGACTGGGCTAGTGGTGAGGCTAGGCTAGTGGTGAGGCTGGGCTAGTGGTGAGGCTAGGCTAGTGGTGAGGCTAGGCTAGTGGTGAGGCTGGGCTAGTGGTGAGGCTGGGCTAGTGGTATGGCTAGGCTAGTGGTGAGGCTAGGGTAGTGGTGAGGCTAGGCTAGTGGTGAGGCTTGGCTAGTGGTGAGGCTGGGCTAGTGGTGAGGCTAGGGTAGTGGTGAGGCTAGGCTAGTGGTGAGGCTGGGCTAGTGGTGAGGCTAGGCTAGTGGTGAGGCTAGGCTAGTAGTGAGGCTAGGCTAGTGGTGAGGCTAGAGGGTGAGGCTAGGGTAGTAGTGAGGCTAGGTTAGTGGTGAGGCTTGGCTAGTGGCGAGGCTGGGCTAGTGGTAAGGCTAGGCTAGAGGTGATGCTAGGCTAGAGATGAGGCTAGGCTAGTGGTGAGGCTAGGCTAGAGGCGAGGCTGGGCTAGTGGTGAAGATAGGGGTGAGGCTAGGCTAGTGGTGAGGCTAGGCTAGTGGTGAGGTTAGGGGTGAGGCTAGGCTAGAGGTGAGGCTAGGCTAGTGGTGAGGCTAGGCTAGTAGTGACGCTAGGCTAGAGGTGAGGCTAGGCTAGTGGTGAGGCTAGGCTAGAGGCGAGGCTGGGCTAGTGGTGAGGCTAGGGGTGAGGCTAGGCTAGTGGTGAGGCTAGACTAGAGGCGAGGCTGGGCTAGTGGTGAGGCTAGGCTAGTGGTAAGGCTAGTAGTGAGGCTAGGCTAGTGGTGAGGTTAGTGGTGAGGCTGGGCTAGTGGTGAGGCTAGGCTAGAGGTGAGGCTAGGCTAGTGGTGATGCTATGCTAGTGGTGAGGCTGGGCTAGTGGTGAGGCTGGGCTAGTGGTGAGGCTGGGCTAGTGGTGAGGCTAGGCTAGTGGTGAGGCTAGGCTAGTGGTGAGGCTAGGCTAGTGGTGAGGCTAGGCTAGTGGTGAGGCTAGGCTAGTGGTGAGGCTGGGCTAGTGGTGAGGCTGGGCAAGTAGAGGCTAGGCTAGTGGTGAGGCTAGGCTAGTGGTGAGGCTATTCTAGTGGTGAGGCTAGGGGTGAGGCTAGGCTAGTGGTGAGGCTAGGGTAGGGGTGAGGCTAGGCTAGTAGTGAGGCTAGGCTAGTGGTGAGGCTGGGCTAGTGGTGAGGCTAAAGGTGAGGCTAGGCTAATGGTTAGGCTAGGCTAGTGGTGAGGCTGGGCTAGTGGTGAGGCTAGGGGTGAGGCTAGGCTAGTGGTGAGGCTAGGCTAGTGGTGAGGCTAGGCTAGTGGTGAGGCTAGGCTAGTGGTGAGGCTAGGGGTGAGGCTAGGGTAGTGGTGAGGCTAGGCTAGTGGTGAGGCTAGGCTAGTGGTGAGGCTGGGCTAGTGGTGAAGCTAGGCTAGAGGTGAGGCTAGGCTAGTGGTGAGGCTAGGCTAGTGGTGCGGCTAGGCTAGTGGTGAGGCTAGGGGTGAGGCTAGGCTAGTAGTGAGGCTAGTGGTGAGGCTAGGGTAGTGGTGAGGCTAGGGTAGTGGTGCGGCTAGGCTAGTGGTGAGACTAGGCTAGTGGTGAGGCTAGGCTAATGGTGAGGCTAGGCTAGTGGTGAGGCTGGGCTAGTGGTGAGGCTATGCTAGTGGTTGTTACCTATCGTTCGTTACGGCTCGTGACCCTACAGCAGCCAAGCTTTAATTACGTCTAGGGATATCACTGCTGCTCTCTAAAGCGGGTCACCAGTATAACCCCTTGATAAGTGATGAGCACATAAATAACAATCATCCTTTAGGACTGAAGAATAGATACAAAATATTATATAGATATATATTCAAGACAGTATAATATAAAAACACAGATGGTCAAGTTAACTATACAACAAATGAAAGTATTGTCATATCACTTAATATAACAAAATAAAATATGGCACAACAAGAATGTACAGACTTATCTCCCACATGTTACTCTCCTGGTCCCGTATCAGCTACTGAACTCTCGCTCTGTCGCCACCCACATTCTCACCTCCCGTCTGCCTCATCCCAGGATGAGGGATGGAAACTAAGGACTTTTTAATATTTTAAACTAATTGAACAACCACTTGTTCTCAAAACACATAAGACTGCAAATTACATATAATAGTTACTTACAAAATATATAAGTATAATGCCACCTGTTTAATTACAGAAAATAAACAATTACCTAAACTAAATAAAAGTGACATCTGGAACTTCCAAACTGAACAGGTCCAGCTTTCCCGTATCTGACAGGTACTAGACGTGTGCAACGCAACCGCGCTCCTGTCTCCACTAACGCTGCCACACCATACGACAATTTACAAAACACAATGTGTGTACATATACAGGCAATGATATAATAGACAAAAAAAAGTTATTTTAAATTTATATACGTATTCTGCTAGGAGTACGTAACACTTCCACCTCCAAGAAAAAAAATGCAATAGATTGAAGATCAATGGCATTTTTTCAAAGTAAAATGTATGACACTTGAGATTTATGGTATTAATTACACCAAACATGTAAAAGTAATTAGAACACATTTCTGGACAAAAATGAAAACACTCCAAATATAGTCTTACAGGAAACTCAGAAATTTCGGTCTTATGACTATGTTCTACATATGTGTCACTGGAGTATGCAAATTTATCTCTCCAAGGTACTATCTCATTTATTTCACTTTGTTTCAGATCATATTTCACACTCCTATCTACAACAGTATCATTAGTAGCATGAATAGAATTGTCAATAAAGGTAGCTGCTTTCACACAGTTATCATGGCAATTTAGCTTTTCATTTGTTTCTACTACTTCTCTAAGATCAGTCCCGTATTTCCATGTGATTCCTTTTCCACATGGTGAATTTTTCCAAAACAGACTCCATTTTCCATTACTCCCTTTTTCTGGAGCTGAACTGCTTAATTGAAGCTGACTGGATGTTGAGTAGATTTGGGACTTCTCCTGGGTATGCTCTGACACAGACATCTGCTCTTCATCACTCTTGATCCTCTGTGGAACACATACTCTCGCCCAATGGATACTAAAATTAGAGAAATTAGCATTAAACCTCACAATTATGCATAAGACTTTCCCATTCATAGAACCTTCCGAAACACAAGACACCGACTTAGCAAACCTTTGACCTTCAAACCAAGAAATACAACCCAAGATAAGTGCAAAGACTACCTGATCGAACTGACTCAGATGATCCATAAGGAACACAGAAATCAATTGCCTCATAACTCTGTCATAACGATCAGTGAAAGAAAACAGGCATATGCCTAGGCACCATATCTCAATCATAACTCCGAAGACAAGTTCACACCCCCTGATGGTGAACTTGAACACAACACACACGTTCATCAGCCGTCTAGTCTTCCAAGAGACTAAATAAAACATGCCGAAAACTTTACAACCCTCACCATCACTTCCCAAGTGATTTACATCTGATGACAACCAATCAACCAAGAGGTTTAAGGGTCTTAACATCTTGAAGATGAACAGCAGATTACCTGGGAAACACCCAAGGATAATCTGTAACCCTTCACAATGATTAACTCTAGGTAGGATAACCTTATCCCCCAACTTGAATTGCACACCTGGAGCCTCAAACATCTGCTCCCCAGTATGATTTAATCCTTCACCCACAATAGGACTCTGAAAGTCAACACCACACTTGAGTGGAACATACACTTTTATCACTCGTGCAATAAAATTACCTGGATCTGAATATAGAGACACTGCTCTAGCATGACTCACCACTTCCTCAGAACTGGATGCACAACCTACTTGAGTAAACTCTCTCTGCTCAACCACAAGGCTTGACAAAGATGTCCCACAGTCCATTACTTCACAAGAAAATGGCTCCTGCAGAATAAAAGTAGATTTCAACATCCTACACACACTCTGACTCAATGTACACAATGAGAAATACTTACTCCACATAGAATAAGAATCACAACTCCGCAACTTAGATCCAAACGCTACTTTACCACTCTTAATGATTTTACCAAAATTTCCTCCCATGACTTCTGGAGCTGCTTGGAGTACTGTCTGCTCACAATCAATGATATCACTACCAAGCTGGGTCACATCCTCACAGACAACTGAAGAGGGAGGCTCAATGGGTCTCCATCTACTCAACAGAAGCTGATCCTCTGGCTGCTTTCCCACACTCTCCAAAACTGGATCTACAGTACAGACTGTCTCCTTGCTTCTCTCTGAAATCTTAGGGTCAGTTCTACTCAAAGCACTTAAATGAAGGGAATCTGAAACGAGCGGGCAAGTAACAGGTAGTTTGACCTCCTCCCCTATTATATCACCTTGACTAGGGTGAGGCGGGGCCTCTACAACAGACTTACTCTCGACAACTGATTCTAAACTTGGAGTGAGCGGGAATACTTCTGCTAACCCGACATCTTGTCCTAAACCATTCACTTGGCTGGAATACAGAGTCGTGGCTTTTAAGTTTCTCTCAACTCCTGGCACAACGTTCGTAGTGAGCGGGCAAGACAATGGTACATGGACATCCTTTCCCAATTTATTGGAATAAAGCAGAGTCATAGTATCAGGCTTACTCTCAACAACTAAATCGGCCACACAGGAATCTGGAACAACCACATCCCACTTCTCCACTGAAGGGGTACTGGTTACTGGAACAAATGCTTGAGTAACAACATCAGAACTGACAACTGGATTTATATTAGTACTGACATCAGCACAGGTAGAATGGACAAAACCATCTTCTACAACAGGTTCATTCATAGAACTAACTTCAGCACAGGCAGAATAAACATGGTCTGCAACTGGCTGTTTACACAAACGGGGATCATTCTCACCCACAACATGATTTATGGCCACATCATTACCCAATATAACATCCACACCTGGGATGGGCAACTGTGTACTAACACCCACAGTGCATAAACGTGGTGTAATGGTGGATCTGAAATTAATGTCTATTAGAGGTACAGTTTTACATCCTGCAACACTCTGAAGAACAACAAACTTTCCAGTATCTCTCTTTTCAACATCAGAAAGAATACTGGATGAAATTATGGTTTGGGAAGCACCTGTATCACGAAGAATAACCACTGGCTTCCACTTCCCATTAATACACAAAACTTCACCTGAAGACATATATGGTGAATACTGTTTCACCCAATTGGGGTTTACAGTTACATGTTTATTAGTAAGTTTATTTTGCACACCTCTGCAATAAATGAGACCAGTTGGTCGTAACTCAGGGTGCAATATAAAACATGAATTAATTCCATGGCCTTTTCTCTTACAATGGGAACAGAACCTTACAGTGGACACACTGGTAGAACCAACTGTAGGTTTAGAAATAACCTTATTATTATTTGACATTCCTGACAAGGAAGTAGCAGGGCTAGGTTTTGTAAGAGAAGAGCTCATGGGAGTAACTGGAGCACTAGGACGGGATGGATTCTGATAAGGAGTTCGGGGAGCATTATAATTTACTCTACGACTAGACTTAGGTGAAGTGGCCGTAAACTGGGCCTTAGTCAACAACTCATGCTCATCCGCGAGCTTTGACAGCTCATAAATGTCTGTTACATTCTTTTGTTCTGCCATAAAAGTAGACAACTGGTCTGGGAGACATGACAATACTTCTTCCATTATAAGAAGATTCTTTAAAGCATCAAAGTCAGTGACTGAAAGTGACTTTAACCATCTGTTGCAAAAATTCGTCTTCTGACGAGTAAAATCTACTATTGTCTGATCACTTATCCTCCTTAGATTCCTAAACTTTTGCCTGTGTGCCTCTGGATTTAATTGGTATGCATTTAAGATGCTTTTCTTTACAAATTCGTAATCAAAGCTATGAGCGTCAGGTAGGGATGTAAAAACCTCCTGACTACGCCCCTTAAATTGAGACTGCATAATGGCTACCCACTGATCCCTTGGCCAGTTCATACTGATGGCAATTTTATAAAAATGTGCAAAGAAAACCTCAGGATCCTCCTCATTGAACTTGGGCAACTCTATATACTTATGCATCCTTATGGGATTATTATCACTATTTATTGAAACATTACTAGTATTTCCATGCCCAGCTGCCATACGCTGTGATTCAAGCCTGAAGTTAGTGTCAGCCATTTGTTGTTGAATCTCTAATTGTTGCTTTTTTGTGGCTTCTATTTGCAACTGTGCCTCAATTTCTAAACGTCTAGTCTCAAGCTCCCTCTGCTGAGCTTCCGCCTCTAATATTGTCTGTTCTTTTTGAGCTTCAAGCTCTCTTTGACGAGCTTCAGCCTCTAATATTCTCTGTTCTTTTTGAGCTTCAAGCTCTAATTGGCGAGCTTCTAACTCAAGACGCTTTAACGTCATCTGCTCACTCGACTCCTCTCTTAACTCCTCCAGAACTTCTTCATCTAACTCTCCATTCTCAACAAAATTTGTCACAATGACTTTCAATATTTGGGCTTTAACCATTCTATTGTTGGCGGTCAAATCCAAATGATTTGCCATTTGTATTAACTCAGTCTTTTTAAGGCTCTTAATCCCTTCAAAGTCTGGGTGAGCCACCAACGCTGCAACTTTCTCCTCCATCGTTACTAACACTTGGCACTTGATTCACAACAATAATTAAAAACAATGGCACTGCACTACACTTCACTGTAAAATTGTCACCACACTGAAAATACGCTTGGCCTCACTGCACAAACAAAATATATAGGATGACTTACCTCAAAATCGTGAAACGTTGTTACTTGACACACAGGAAAGCTTGCTTGGCACATGGAATATTCTTAAGAAACACACAGACACTTTACACAATGGTACCTAGGAAGGCAAGGTTAGATTAGCATAATTAAGGTTAAGTGGGAACAATATATCCCGGACAGGCCCCCATAACTCTTTGTTACCTATCGTTCGTTACGGCTCGTGACCCTACAGCAGCCAAGCTTTAATTACGTCTAGGGATATCGCTGCTGCTCTCTAAAGCGGGTCACCAGTATAACCCCTTGATAAGTAATGAACACATAAATAACAATCATCCTTTAGGACTGAAGAATAGATACAAAATATTATATAGATATATATTCAAGACAGTATAATATAAAAACACAGATGGTCAAGTTAACTATACAACAAATGAAAGTATTGTCATATCACTTAATATAACAAAATAAAATATGGCACAACAAGAATGTACAGACTTATCTCCCACGTGTTACTCTCCTGGTCCCATATCAGCTACTGAACTCTCGCTCTGTCGCCACCCACATTCTCACCTCCCGTCTGCCTCATCCCAGGATGAGGGATGGAAACTAAGGACTTTTTAATATTTTAAACTAATTGAACAACCACTTGTTCTCAAAACACATAAGACTGCAAATTACATATAATAGTTACTTACAAAATATATAAGTATAATGCCACCTGTTTAATTACAGAAAATAAACAATTACCTAAACTAAATAAAAGTGACATCTGGAACTTCCAAACTGAACAGGTCCAGCTTTCCCGTATCTGACAGGTACTAGACGTGTGCAACGCAACCGCGCTCCTGTCTCCACTAACGCTGCCACACCATACGACAATTTACAAAACACAATGTGTGTACATATACAGGCAATGATATAATAGACAAAAAAAAGTTATTTTAAATTTATATACGTATTCTGCTAGGAGTACGTAACAGTGGTGAGGCTAGGCTAGTGGTGAGGCTAGGGTAGTGGTGAGGCTAGGCTAGTGGTGAGGCTGGGCTAGTGTAGTGGTGAGGCTGGGCTAGTAGCGAGGCTGAACTAGTGGTGAGGCTGGGCTAATGGTGAGGCTAGGCTAGAGGTGAGGCTAGGCTAGTGGTGAGGCTAGGCAAGTGGTGAGGCTGGGCTAGTGGTGAGGCTAGGCTAGTGGTGAGGCTAGGCTAGTGGTGAGGCTGGCTAGTGATGAGGCTGGGCTAGTGGTGAGGCTAGGCTAGTGGTGAGGCTAGGCTAGTGGTGAGGCTAGGCTAGTGGTGAGGCTAGGCTAGTGGTGAGGCTGGGCTAGTGGTGAGGCTAGGCTAGTGGTGAGGCTAGGCTAGTGGCGAGGCTAGGCTAGTGGTGAGGCTAGGCTAGTGGTGAGGCTAGGCTAGTGGTGAGGCTAGGGGTGAGGCTACGGTAGTGGTGAGGCTAGGCTAGTGGTGAGGCTAGGCTAGTGGTGAGGCTAGGGGTGAGGCTAGGCTAGTGGTGATGCTAGTGGTGAGGCTAGTCTAGTGGTGAGGCTAGGCTAGTGGTGAGGTTAGGGGTAAGGCTAGTCTAGTAGTGAGGCTGGGCTAGAGGTGAGGCTAGGCTAGTGGTGTGGCTAGGCTAGAGGTGAGGCTAGGCTAGTGGTGAGGCTAGGCTAGTGGTGAGGCTAGGCTAGTGGTGAGGCTAGGCTAGTGGTGAGGCTGGGCTAGTGGTGAGGCTAGGCTAGAGGTGAGGCTAGGCTAGTGGTGAGGCTAGGTTAGTGGTGAGGCTAGGCTAGAGGTGAGGCTAGGCTAGTGGTGAGGCTAGGCTAGTGGTGAGGCTAGGCTAGTGGTGAGGCTAGGTTAGTGGTGAGGCTAGGCTAGAGGTGAGGCTAGGCTAGTGGTGAGGCTAGGCTAGTGGTGAGGCTGGGCTAGTGGTGAGGCTAGGCTAGTGGTGAGGCTAGGCTAGTGGTGAGGCTAGGCTAGCAGTGAGGCTGGGCTAGCAGTGAGGCTGGGCTAGTGGTGAGGCTAGGCTAGTGGTGAGGCTAGGCTAGTGGTGAGGCTAGGCTAGTGGTGAGGCTAGGTTAGTGGTGAGGCTAGGCTAGAGGTGAGGCTAGGCTAGTGGTGAGGCTAGGCTAGTGGTGAGGCTAGGCTAGTGGTGAGGCTAGGCTAGTGGTGAGGCTAGGCTAGTGGTGAGGCTAGGCTAGTGGTGAGGCTAGGCTAGTGGTGAGGCTGGGCTAGTGGTGAGGCTAGGCTAGAGGTGAGGCTAGGCTAGAGGCGAGGCTAGGCTAGTGGTGAGGCTAGGCTAGTGGTGAGGCTAGGCTAGAGGCGAGGCTAGGCTAGTGGTGAGGCTAGGCTAGTGGTGAGGCTAGGCTAGTGGTGAGGCTAGGCTAGTGGTGAGGCTAGGCTAGTGGTGAGGCTAGGCTAGTGGTGAGGCTAGGCTAGTGGTGAGGCTAGATTAGTGGTGAGGCTAGGCTAGAGGTGAGGCTAGGCTAGTGGTGAGGCTAGGCTAGTGGTGAGGCTAGGCTAGTGGTGAGGCTAGGTTAGTGGTGAGGCTAGGTTAGTGGTGAGGCTAGGCTAGAGGTGAGGCTAGGCTAGTGGTGAGGCTAGGCTAGTGGTGAGGCTGGGCTAGTGGTGAGGCTAGGCTAGTGGTGAGGCTAGGCTAGTGGTGAGGCTAGGCTAGCAGTGAGGCTGGGCTAGTGGTGAGGCTAGGGTAGTGGTGAGGCTAGGCTAGTGGTGAGGCTAGGCTAGTGGTGAGGCTAGGCTAGTGGTGAGGCTAGGCTAGTGGTGAGGCTGGGCTAGTGGTGAGGCTAGGCTAGAGGTGAGGCTAGGCTAGAGGCGAGGCTAGGCTAGTGGTGAGGCTAGGCTAGTGGTGAGGCTAGGCTAGAGGCGAGGCTAGGCTAGTGGTGAGGCTAGGCTAGTGGTGAGGCTAGGCTAGTGGTGAGGCTAGGCTAGTGGTGAGGCTAGGCTAGAGGTGAGGCTAGGCTAGTGGTGAGGCTAGGCTAGTGGTGAGGCTAGGCTAGTGGTGAGGCTTGGCTGGTGGTGAGGCTAGGGTAGTGGTGAGGCTGGGCTAGTGGTGAGGCTAGGGGTGAGGCTAGGCTAGTGGTGAGGCTAGGCTATTGGTGAGGCTAGGCTAGAGCCGAGGCTGGGCTAGTGGTGAGGCTAGGCTATTGGT
Source organism: Procambarus clarkii (assembly GCF_040958095.1). Classification (NCBI taxonomy): domain Eukaryota; kingdom Metazoa; phylum Arthropoda; class Malacostraca; order Decapoda; family Cambaridae; genus Procambarus; species Procambarus clarkii. The sequence continues at coordinate 36,392,648 of NC_091152.1, forward strand.
GAGGCTAGGCTAGAGCCGAGGCTGGGCTAGTGGTGAGGCTAGGCTAGTGGTGAAGCTAGGCTAGTGGTGAGGCTAGGCTAGTGGTGAGGCTAGTGGTGAGGCAAGGATAGTGGTGAGGGTAGTGGTGAGGCTGGGCTTGTGGTGAGGTTAGGCTAGTGGTGAGGCTAGTGGTGAGGCTAGGCTAAAGGTGAGGCTAGGCTAGTGGTGAGTTTAGGCTAGTGGTGAGGCTAGTGGTGAGGCTGGGCTAGTGGTGAGGCTAGTGGTGAGGCTAGGCTAGTGGTGAGGTTAGGCTAGTGGTGAGGCTATGGGTGAGGCTAGGCTAGTGGTGAGGCTAGGCTAGTGGTGAGGGTAGGGGTGAGGCTAGGCTAGTGGTGAGGCTAGGCTAGTGGTGACGCTAGTGGTGAGGCTAGGCTAGTGGTGAGGCTAGGGGTGAGGCTAGGCTAGTAGTGAGGCTAGGCTAGAGCTAGGTGAGGCTAGGCTAGTGGTGAGGCTAGGCTAGGGGTGAGGCTAGGCTAGTAGTGAGGCTAGGCTAGAGGTGAGGCTAGGCTAGAGGTGAGGCTAGGCTAGTGGTGAGGCTAGGCTAGAGGTGAGGCGAGGCTAGTGGTGAAACTAGGCTAGTGGTTAGGCTAGGCTAGTGGTGAGGCTAGGCTAGTGGTGAGGCTAGGCTAGTGGTGAGGCTAGGCTAGTGGTGAGACTAGGGGTGAGGCTAGGGGTGAGGCTAGGCTAGTAGTGAGGCTAGGCTAGAGGTGAGGCTAGGCTAGTGGTGAGGCTAGGCTAGAGGTGAGGCTAGGCTAGTGGTGAGGCTAGGCTAGTGGTGAGGCTAGGCTAGTGGTGAGGCTGGGCTAGTGGTGAGGCTGGGCTAGTGGTGAGGCTAGGCTAGTGGTTAGAGTAGGCTAGTGGTGAGGCTGGGTTAGTGGTGAGGCTGGGCTAGAGGTGAGGCTAGGCTAGTAGTGATGCTAGGCTAGAGGTGAGGCTAGGCTAGAGGTGAGGCTAGGCTAGTGGTGAGGCTAGGCTAGTGGTGAGGCTAGGGTAGTGGTGAGGCTAGAGTAGTGGTGAGGCTAGGCTAGTGGTGAGGCTAGGCTAGTGGTGAGGCTAGGCTAGTGGTGAGGCTAGGCTAGTGGTGAGGCTAGGCTAGTGGTGAGGCTAGGCTAGTGGTGAGGCTAGGCTAGTGGTGAGGCTAGAGTAGTGGTGAGGCTAGGCTAGTGGTGAGGCTGGGCTAGTGGTGAGGCTAGGCTAGTGGTGAGGCTAGGCTAGTGGTGAGGCTAGGCTAGTGGTGAGGCTAGGCTAGTGGTGAGGCTAGAGTAGTGGTGAGGCTAGGGTAGTGGTGAGGCTGGGCTAGTGGTGAGGCTGGGCTAGTGGTGAGGCTAGGCTAGTGGTGAGAGTAGGCTAGTGGTGAGGCTGGGCTAGTGGTGAGGCTAGGCTAGTGGTGAGGCTAGGCTAGGGGTGAGGCTAGGCTAGTGGTGAGGCTTGGCTAGTGGTGAGGCTAGGCTAGGGGTGAGGCTAGGCTAGTGGTGAGGCTAGGCTAGTGGTGAGGCAAGGCTAGTGGTGAGGCTAGGCTAGTGGTGAGGCTAGGCTAGTGGTGAGGCTAGGGTAGTGGTGAGGCTAGAGTAGTGGTGAGGCTGGGCTATTGGTGAGGCTGGGCTAGTGGTGAGGCTAGGCTAGTGGTGAGGCAAGGCTAGTGGTGAGGCTAGGCTAGTGGTGAGGCTAGGCTAGTGGTGAGGCTAGGGTAGTGGTGAGGCTAGAGTAGTGGTGAGGCTGGGCTATTGGTGAGGCTGGGCTAGTGGTGAGGCTAGGCTAGTGGTGAGGCTAGGCTAGTGGTGAGGCTAGGCTAGTGGTGAGGCTAGGCTAGGGGTGAGGCTAGGCTAGTGGTGAGGCTAGGGGTGAGGCTAGGCTAGTGGTGAGGCTAGGCTAGTGGTGAGGCTAGGCTAGTGGTGATGCTAGAGTAGGCTAGTAGTGAGGCTAGGCTACAGGTGAGGCTAGGCTAGGGTAGATGCGTTGCATCATGTCTCGCAAGGTTTTGTACCCAAAATTGTCTATATAATGGATCAGTTATTTATTATATGTGATGTAACTATAACCTGATCTTGTAAAGGTATCTTAATCACCCTTTGTGGTAAAGTGCTTAATAATACCCTAGTTTCTATAGCAGCTATCTTACCCTGTCAAAGTAGGAGAGACAAATGTGTTCATTATATATATTATATGTTATATATATAATATAATATAATATATATATATATATATATATATATATATATATATATATATATATATATATATATATATATATATATATATATATATATATATATATATATATATATATTAGTATATTTTGGTAGCAGTCTTTCCTGTAGACATATCTTATTAAATATGACCGAAAAAGTAAGATTAATAATTCTAACACGAATTTTCTCAATCTTTCGTACATTACGCTTCACTGTTGGAGGTAAATCAAAAATCACTTCTCCAAAATTCATTTTTATTTCTAGTCTGACGCGACACGGGCGCGTTTCGTAAAACTTATTACATTTTCAAAGACTTCACAAATACACAACTGATTAGAACTTACGTCTCTCTGATATTATATCTACATTTGAGTGAGGTGGGAAGGGTGATGTGGCATTAACACAAGACAGAACAGGAGGGGATATTAATAGGGTATTAAAAGTATCAACACAAGACAGAACAGAAACAATGGGTATTGAATAGAAGTGTTTGTAGAAAGCCTATTGGTCCATATTTCTTGATGCTTCTATATTGGAGCGGAGTCTTGAGGTGGGTAGAATATAGTTGTGCAATAATTGGCTGTTGATTGCTGGTGTTGACTTCTTGATGTGTAGTGCCTCGCAAACGTCAAGCCGCCTGCTATCGCTGTATCTATCGATGATTTCTGTGTTGTTTACTAGGATTTCTCTGGCGATGGTTTGGTTATGGGAAGAGATTATATGTTCCTTAATGGAGCCCTGTTGCTTATGCATCGTTAAACGCCTAGAAAGAGATGTTGTTGTCTTGCCTATATACTGGGTTTTTTGGAGCTTACAGTCCCCAAGTGGGCATTTGAAGGCATAGACGACGTTAGTCTCTTTTAAAGCGTTCTGTTTTGTGTCTGGAGAGTTTCTCATGAGTAGTCTGGCCGTTTTTCTGGTTTTATAGTAAATCGTCAGTTGTATCCCCTGATTTTTGTCTGTAGGGATAACGTTTCTATTAACAATATCTTTCAGGACCCTTTCCTCCGTTTTATGAGCTGTGGAAAAGAAGTTCCTGTAAAATAGTCTAATAGGGGGTATAGGTGTTGTGTTAGTTGTCTCTTCAGAGGCTGCATGGCTTTTCACTTTCCTTCTTATGATGTCTTCGATGAAACCATTGGAGAAGCCGTTATTGACAAGGACCTGCCTTACCCTACAGAGTTCTTCCTCTGTAGGGTAAGGCAGGTCCTAGTCAATAACGGCTTCTCCAATGGTTTCATCGAAGACATCATAAGAAGGAAAGTGAAAAGCCATGCAACCTCTGAAGAGACAACTAACACAACACCTATACCCCCTATTAGACTATTTTACAGGAACTTCTTTTCCACAGCTCATAAAACGGAGGAAAGGGTCCTGAAAGATATTGTTAATAGAAACGTTATCCCTACAGACAAAAAACAGAGGATACAACTGACGATTTACTATAAAACCAGAAAAACGGCCAGCCTACTCATGAGAAACTCTCCAGACACAAAACAGAACGCTTTAAAAGAGACTAACGTCGTCTATGCCTTCAAATGCCCACTTGGGGACTGTAAGCTCCAAAAAACCCAGTATATAGGCAAGACAACAACATCTCTTTCTAGGCGTTTAACGATGCATAAGCAACAGGGCTCCATTAAGGAACATATAATCTCTTCCCATAACCAAACCATCGCCAGAGAAATCCTAGTAAACAACACAGAAATCATCGATAGATACAGCGATAGCAGGCGGCTTGACGTTTGCGAGGCACTTCACATCAAGAAGTCAACACCAGCAATCAACAGCCAATTATTGCACAACTATATTCTACCCACCTCAAGACTCCGCTCCAATATAGAAGCATCAAGAAATATGGACCAATAGGCTTTCTACAAACACTTCTATTCAATACCCATTGTTTCTGTTCTGTCTTGTGTTGATACTTTTAATACCCTATTAATATCCCCTCCTGTTCTGTCTTGTGTTAATGCCACATCACCCTTCCCACCTCACTCAAATGTAGATATAATATCAGAGAGACGTAAGTTCTAATCAGTTGTGTATTTGTGAAGTCTTTGAAAATGTAATAAGTTTTACGAAACGCGCCCGTGTCGCGTCAGACTAGAAATAAAAATGAATTTTGGAGAAGTGATTTTTGATTTACCTCCAACAGTGAAGCGTAATGTACGAAAGATTGAGAAAATTCGTGTTAGAATTATTAATCTTACTTTTTCGGTCATATTTAATAAGATATATATATATATATATATATATATATATATATATATATATATATATATATATATATATATATATATATATATATATATATATATATATGTGTGTATACACACACATCCGAAAACTCTTCATCAGTTAAGGACTCGAACCCGGGTTAGCCAGGGTCTCCATGCCCCCGCCAGTCCAGGGCTGTAACCACTGAGCCAACGACTGACTAAAAGTATTAGGAAGTAATGCCACGAGTGTTGCCGGGTGTTCGGTGCATGAAGGTCTCACCACTTCTCAATACTTTTGGGAAGTGGTTACAGTCCTCAGTGGCTGAGTGGTTACAGCACTGGACTGCTGGAGGACATGGGGACCCTGGCTGGCCGGGTTCGAGTCCTTCAGGGGTCAAGAGATTTCGGATGTATGTTAGATAGGCGGACCATGCAAGCGTTACGCACATATGTATGCATGTGCACATACAGTTTGTGTAAACTGGTCAGAACTACATCTGTGTAAACATACATTAATCACATTATATTGTAAAAAGACATACCTCAAACGCTGTTTATGCAGGAGAGACGTAAATCAATATATTTATGTATGTAGACAAGATTAGCATTTTAAAAGCTCTACAATCACCTTCTGTGGTTGATTGTTCAATAAATCACTGAACTATATATTTAACAGATCTCTAACCCTGTCCATGGAGGACAGAAGAAAATGTATATATGCTGGTTAGCATTGTAAATATGTGGCCACATCTGTGGTAGAAAATAATAATAATAATAATAAGAAGAAGAAGAAGAAGAAGAAGAATCAGCTTGTAAGCAGCCATACTGTTCTAAGCTCTGCCTGGGTATTATTCTGGCGAAACCTCTCAAGGTTGACTTTGATGATGTAATATAATGCGATTAATAGATTGGTTTCAAAGTGAGGTTTATGCTCTTTAAACACACACGATACACTGAAGCACATACGATACACTGAAGCACATACGATACACTGAAGCACACACGATACACTGAAGCACACACGATACACTGAAGCACACACGATACACTGAAGCACACACGATACACTGAAGCACACACGATACACTGAAGCACACACGATACACTGAAGCACACACGATACACTGAAGCACACACGATACACTGAAGCACATACGATACACTGAAGCACATATGATACACTGAAGCACATACGATACACTGAAGCACACACGATACACTGAAGCACACACGATACACTGAAGCACATACGATACACTGAAGCACATATGATACACTGAAGCACACACGATACACTGAAGCACACACGATACACTGAAGCACACACGATACACTGAAGCACATACGATACACTTAAGGTGCCTCCAGATTTGTATTTAGTGATATTGTTCAAAATATTTACAAATATAATCGGTGAATTACAGGTGAAAGTCAGCGATGACTTAGAGGCGCGAGGCTAATTACCCCAGGACACACAGGTGGCTGTTGGGGGGTAATAGTGGGGAAGTCTTGTTGCTCAAGAGGCTTAATTAACCTCCTGTGTGTGTGTGTGTGTGTGTGTGTGTGTGTGTGTGTGTGTGTGTGTGTGTGTGTGTGTGTGTGTGTGTGTGTGTGTGTGTGTGTGTGTGTGTGCGTGTGTGTGTGTACTCACCAATTTGTACTCGCCTATTTGTGCCTGCAGGATCGAGCATTGACTCCTGGATCCCGCCTTTCCAACCATCGGTTGTTCACAGTAATGACTCCGGTCCCATTTCCCTACCATGATTAGTTTTTAAATTATGAATAAAGTTTGCTACCACATCCTGCTCCTTAAGTGCATTCCAACGGACCAGCACTTAAAGAGCGTTGGTCCATTGGAATGGACCAACGGTGCGGCAAGTGTGCCGGGAACCACCACTTCGCAGACTGCACCAACCACTTCTCCACAGCCATCACTGTCAAGGTGAACACACTGCCGTCTCCGCTGAGTGCTCCCGAAGACTTGCAGAAATCAACATGTCCGACGCCAGGCGGGTCAACACCACTCGCAGTGCACCAACAACTGTCAACGTGCAAGCCGCCCACTTCCCGGAGCTTCTGGGTGGTGCAGGAGCTACCATGCAGCCAGTCAGCCAATGGGGGCCTACCTCCCAGTCCGCCAACCAATCATCGACTCAGCCACAACCTCCACAACCTCCCTCTGGCCAATCATCGAGCCAGCCTTCACCACACCAGTAGCTGGCCCCAACACCGTTCATAGTACCGTCTTTGAACTTACACGCCTTACAGAAATTATGCAGGCACGAACTAAATGGTATTCGTACGACTTCTATATATACTCTACGCTGCTAATGGTCTACCGACGTTTAATGTTCCTGAGGAACTCCTCACGACTACAGCCTCAACCACTGCCACCGCTACGACTTCAGCCACTAATACTGCTTTAGCCGCTGACATCACCATCTCTCTAGATACACAGGCAGATCTCCTCCCTGCTGACGCCCATCCTCAGCCCCCTGCTACAGCTCATGCACCACCTCCCCTGCTACACCCCCTGCACCACCTCCCCTGCTACAGCTCCTGCACCACCTCCCCTGCTACAGCTCCTGCACCACCTCCCCTGCTACAGCTCCTGCACCACCTCCCCTGCTACACCCCCTGCACCACCTCCCCTGCTACAGCTCCTGCACCACCTCCCCTGCTACAGCTCCTGCACCACCTCCCCTGCTACAGCTCCTGCACCACCTCCCCTGCTACAGCTCCTGCACCACCTCCCCTGCTACACCCCCTGCACCACCTCCCCTGCTACAGCTCCTGCACCACCTCCCCTGCTACAGCTCCTGCACCACCTCCCCTGCTACAGCTCCTGCACCACCTCCCCTGCTACAGCTCCTGCACCACCTCCCCTGCTACACCCCCTGCACCACCTCCCCTGCTACAGCTCCTGCACCACCTCCCCTGCTACAGCTCATGCACCACCTCCCCTGCTACAGCTCATGCACCACCTCCCCTGCTACAGCTCATGCACCACTTCTGCACGCTGCCACTCCAGACGCTCCTATGCCTCCTCAACATGACGTCTCAACTGACTCGTGCAAACTTCTCCAGCCCCAGCAAAAGCGTATTCGTCACCTGACCTCCGCTTCTTATCTGCCCATGATTCTTCTGCCTCTGTGATGTTGAAGCTCACTCACCCGAGGCCTCGACCAACTCTGGAGGCCAAGAGCCCGGGTGACCCCACGCCTTATGGAGCCCGGGTGTCCCCCAGGCCTTATGGAGCCCGGGTGCCCCCCAGGCCTTATGGAGCCCGGGTGCCCCAGGCCTTATGGAGCCCGGGTGCCCCCAGGCCTTTTGGAGCCCGGGTGCCCCCCAGGCCTTATGGAGCCCGGGTGCCCCCCAGGCCTTATGGAGCCCGGGTGCCCCCAAGGCCTTATGGAGCCCGGGTGCCCCCCAGGCCTTATGGAGCCCGGGTGCCCCAGGCCTTATGGAGCCCGGGTGCCCCCAGGCCTTTTGGAGCCCGGGTGCCCCCCAGGCCTTATGGAGCCCGGGTGCCCCCCAGGCCTTATGGAGCCTCGGTGCCCCCCAGGCCTTATGGAGCCCGGGTGCCCCCCAGGCCTTATGGAGCCCGGGTGCCCCCCAGGCCTTATGGAGCCCGGGTGCCCCCCAGGCCTTATGGAGCCCGGGTGCCCCAGGCCTTATGGAGCCCGGGTGCCCCAGGCCTTATAGAGCCCGGGTGCCCTCAGGCCTTATAGAGCCCGGGTGCCACCAGGCTTTATAAAGCCCGGGTGCCCCCAGGCCTTATAGAGCCCGGGTGATCCAGGCCTTATAGAGCACGGGTGCTCCAGGCCTTATAGAGCACGGGTGCTCCAGGCCTTATAGAGCACGGGTGCTCCAGGCCTTATAGAGCACGGGTGCTCCAGGCCTTACAGAGCACGGGTGCTCCAGGCCTCATAGAACACGGGTGCTCCAGGCCTTATAGAACACGGGTGCTCCAGGCCTTACAGAACACGGGTGCTCCAGGCCTTATAGAACACAGGTGCTCCAGGTCTTATAGAACAAAGGTGCTCCAGGCTTTATAGAACACAGGTGCTCCAGGTCTTATAGAACACAGGTGCTCCAGGCCTTATAGAACACAGGTGCTCCAGGTCTTATAGAACAAAGGTGGTCCAGGTCTTATAGAACACAGGTGCTCCAGGTCTTATAGAACACAGGTGCTCCAGGCCTTATAGAGCACAGGTGCTCCAGGCCTTATAGAACACAGGTGCCCCAGGCCTAATAGAACAAAGGTGCTCCAGGCTTTATAGAACACAGGTGCTCCAGGTCTTATAGAACACAGGTGCTCCAGGCCTTATAGAGCACAGGTTCTCCAGGCCTTATAGAACACAGGTGCTCCAGGCCTTATAGAGCACAGGTGCTCCAGTCCTTATAGAACACAGGTGCTCCAGGCCTTATAGACCACAGGTGCTCCAGGCCTTATAGAGCACAGGTGCTCCAGGCCTAATAGAACAAAGGTGCTCCAGGCTTTATAGAACACAGGTGCTCCAGGTCTTATAGAACACAGGTGCTCCAGGCCTTATAGAGCACAGGTTCTCCAGGCCTTATAGAACACAGGTGCTCCAGGCCTTATAGAGCACAGGTGCTCCAGTCCTTATAGAACACAGGTGCTCCAGGCCTTATAGACCACAGGTGCTCCAGGCCTTATAGAGCACAGGTGCTCCAGGTCTTATAGAACAAAGGTGCTCCAGGCTTTATAGAACACAGGTGCTCCAGGTCTTATAGAACACAGGTGCTCCAGGCCTTATAGAGCACAGGTGCTCCAGGGCTTATAGAACACAGGTGCTCCAGGCCTTATAGACCACAGGTGCTCCAGGCCTTATAGAGCACAGGTGCTCCAGGTCTTATAGAGCACAGGTGCTCCAGGCTTTATAGAACACTGGTGCTCCAGGCCTTATAGAACACAGGTGCTCCAGGCCTTATAGAACACAGGTGCTCCAGGCCTTATAGAACACAGGTGCTCCAGGCCTTATAGAACACAGGTGCTCCAGGCCTTATAGAACACAGGTGCTCCAGGCCTTATAGAACACAGGTGCTCCAGGCCTTATAGAACACAGGTGCTCCAGGCCTTATAGAGCACCTGTGGTCTATAAGGATTAAGAAAAGGTACTGAACGGTAAACTTTGTGTATAAAGGAGAAAAGAATTGACCCTCCAGCGGGACCCTCCAGTGGGACTCTCCAGTGGGACTCTCCAGTGGGACCCTCCAGTGGGACTCTCCAGTGGGACTCTCCAGTGGGACCCTCCAGTGGGACTCTCCAGTGGGACTCTCCAGTGGGACTCTCTGAACGGTTATTATCTCAGACAAATAAATAGTGAGTCAGCTTAAAGTCAACGTTCAGAGGTTCAGTGACCTTCAGGTGTTAACCATTCCTGATTATAATTTATTCTGATTATATATTTTCCATTTTTTATTTATTTATTCATTTATTCACTTTTTTTTATTATATTACATTTTTGTTCATAAATATATTTTTGTCAACAATGCTCATCATTGTATCAGACATATCCATGATGAGGCCTTCCCAAGCCCTCAGATACTAAGCGGTCTGCCAGACGATCCAGATGAGTGGCCCATCCCGGACCCAATCTACACCAAATAAAGAATAAAGAAAGAAAGGAAAAAAAATAAATAAATAATAAAAAAAAAAAAAAAATAAATAAATAAAAAAAAAAAAAAAAAAAAAAAAAAAAAAAAAAAAATATATATATATATATAAATAAAACACCTACAAAAAAAATATAAAACCAAAAAACCATTTGTGGTGGCGTCAGAAGTGTAACTACCCTGATGTTTCTAAGATTAGCCTCCTTCAGCCAACTCCATCGGCTCTAGTGCTTTAGGACACCAACAAGGTCACAAACACTAGCCCCCCCAGCCAATGTACTGACAACCCAACATAACACACACGCAAACAAACAACACATACAAAAATGTCAACCCATGGTGGACAGGCCACCGAACTTTCAAACCTCCTCTCTCTCTACACCCACATCTTCTTCCTGAATTTCATCTCCCCATCCCTCTACCTCCCCCATCCTTTCCATTCCCTATGGACATCAAAGCAAAGCATCATTGTATCTTATAACTCTTCGATATATATGTATTATAAGGTGCATTTGTGTAGGGTTTTACAAGTCCGTTTTGTCACCATTGATGAGGTAAGGTATTGTAATTATCAGGGAAAAGCGCCAAGCTATTGCGATAATATAGCACTTGGAAGGGGTCAGGATTTGGATTTGGGATGGGACGGCTGGATAGAATGGTGCTCAACCACTTGGAGGGTCGGGAATTGAACGCCGACCTGCATGAAGCGAGACCGTCGTTCTACCGTACAACTCAAGTGTCTTCATTATTGATGAACTAACGTAAGAAAACTTCAATATTACAGTAATATTAGTGATTCCGCATATAGATACTACAACGGTGAACAGGTGCAGCCGTCTACGGTGAAGTACTTGCCCACGACTACTGTGAGAAGGCTGGTATAGTGCTGGGTTCAAGGCCTATCATCGAGGGAGGCCTATTTCCGACCAGCCAGCAAGCACACTATAGTCCTGAACATTGGGGGTCAGAACTATAGTACTATTCTCAGTGTATATTATCAGAGCCAGAAACATAAACATTATTCCTAACACATTATACAAGTCTTTACACAGAGAAGAGGTGTAGGTGTTCCTTAGTGAGTTAGTGCAGTGATCCCTGAGGTGAGCAGCAGGTCCAGAGGTGTAGGTGTTCCTTAGTGAGTTAGTGCAGTGATCTCTGAGGTGAGCAGCAGGTCCAGAGGTGTAGGTGTTCCTTAGTGAGTTAGTGCAGTGATCTCTGAGGTGAGCAGCAGGTCCAGAGGTGTAGGTGTTCCTTAGTGAGTTAGTGCAGTGATCTCTGAGGTGAGCAGCAGGTCCAGAGGTGTAGGTGTTCCTTAGTGAGTTAGTGCAGTGATCCCTGAGGTGAGCAGCAGGTCCAGAGGTGTAGGTGTTCCTTAGTGAGTTAGTGCAGTGATCTCTGAGGTGAGCAGCAGGTCCCAGGATCAACAAACAAAACATGATTATGGCATAGAAAATATTTCAAAAAAATACCTACTATCTGTATTTGTTTCTTGGACGAAAGCCAACGACAATTTCAAGTGATGGGCGCAAGGGAACTCTCAGGTCTGTTGAATATGTGGCAATTACAGCACTACAATACAGCTGGAGCAATACTGTCGGCTACAGGTTCAGCAATACAGTCAACTACTAACTTCAAGCAGAAGTTACAAGGCAGTTTCTCTCTCAGGACAAGCTCTCACCAGCCAAGGTAATTGACCAGAGATAAATATTAATGGAAAATTATGTTTGGCCCCAGAGAATTGCTCCAGGGATTTACATACGCTGCCAGACCATCACGGTTCATGTCTGCAACATCAGTGCACCGACCCAACCACAACAGCCTCGTTGCCTTACCTTCATATCAACGCAGAACAAGTGTCAACATCAGTGCACCGACCCAACCACAACAGCCACGTTGTCCTACCTTCATATCAACGCAGAACAAGTGTCAACATTTTTGTTTAGAGGATCTTCCCTACCTGTGAGTTTATAACCATCCAACCATCCGGGCACTGAGTTACAGTGCATGTATCCAGGATACATCTAGGATACCTCCCCCCTGTGTTGTGATACAGCCATCATGTATTGTGCTACAATACTGCCCTTCATGTATTGTGCTACAATACTGCCCTTCATGTATTGTGCTACAATAGTGGCCTTCATGTATTGTGCTACAATACTGCCCTTCATGTATTGTGCTACAATAGTGGCCTTCATGTATTGTGCTACAATAGTGCCCTTCATGTATTGTGCTACAATAGTGCCCTTCATGTATTGTGCTACAATAGTGGCCATCATGTATTGTGCTACAATAGTGGCCATCATGTATTGTGCTACAATAGTGCCCTTCATGTATTGTGCTACAATAGTGCCCTTCATGTATTGTGCTACAATAGTGGCCATCATGTATTGTGCTACAATAGTGGCCATCATGTATTGTGCTACAATAGTGGCCATCATGTATTGTGCTACAATACTGCCCTTCATGTATTGTGCTACAATAGTGGCCTTCATGTATTGTGCTACAATACTGCCCTTCATGTATTGTGCTACAATAGTGGCCTTCATGTATTGTGCTACAATACTGCCCTTCATGTATTGTGCTACAATAGTGCCCTTCATGTATTGTGCTACAATAGTGCCCTTCATGTATTGTGCTACAATAGTGGCCATCATGTATTGTGCTACAATACTGCCCTTCATGTATTGTGCTACAATAGTGGCCTTCATGTATTGTGCTACAATACTGCCCTTCATGTATTGTGCTACAATAGTGGCCTTCATGTATTGTGCTACAATAGTGGCCTTCATGTATTGTGCTACAATACTGCCCTTCATGTATTGTGCTACAATAGTGCCCTTCATGTATTGTGCTACAATACTGCCCTTCATGTATTGTGCTACAATACTGCCCTTCATGTATTGTGCTACAATAGTGCCCTTCATGTATTGTGCTACAATAGTGGCCTTCATGTATTGTGCTACAATAGTGCCCTTCATGTATTGTGCTACAATAGTGCCCTTCATGTATTGTGCTACAATAGTGCCCTTCATGTATTGTGCTACAATAGTGCCCTTCATGTATTGTGCTACAATAGTGCCCTTCATGTATTGTGCTACAATAGTGCCCTTCATGTATTGTGCTACAATAGTGGCCTTCATGTATTGTGCTACAATAGTGGCCTTCATGTATTGTGCTACAATAGTGCCCTTCATGTATTGTGCTACAATAGTGCCCTTCATGTATTGTGCTACAATAGTGCCCTTCATGTATTGTGCTACAATAGTGCCCTTCATGTATTGTGCTACAATAGTGCCCTTCATGTATTGTGCTACAATAGTGCCCTTCATGTATTGTGCTACAATAGTGCCCTTCATGTATTGTGCTACAATAGTGCCCTTCATGTATTGTGCTACAATAGTGCCCTTCATGTATTGTGCTACAATAGTGGCCTTCATGTATTGTGCTACAATAGTGCCCTTTATGTATTGTGCTACAATAGTGGCCTTCATGTATTGTGCTACAATAGTGCCCTTCATGTATTGTGCTACAATAGTGGCCTTCATGTATTGTGCTACAATAGTGGCCTTCATGTATTGTGCTACAATAGTGGCCTTCATGTATTGTGCTACAATAGTGCCCTTCATGTATTGTGCTACAATAGTGCCCTTCTTGTATTGTGCTACAATAGTGCCCTTCATGTATTGTGCTACAATAGTGCCCTTCATGTATTGTGCTACAATAGTGCCCTTCATGTATTGTGCTACAATAGTGCCCTTCATGTATTGTGCTACAATAGTGCCCTTCATGTATTGTGCTACAATAGTGCCCTTCATGTATTGTGCTACAATAGTGGCCTTCATGTATTGTGCTACAATAGTGGCCTTCATGTATTGTGCTACAATAGTGGCCTTCATGTATTGTGCTACAATAGTGCCCTTCATGTATTGTGCTACAATAGTGGCCTTCATGTATTGTGGCAGAGTTGTTAAGCGGGAGCCACCACCCCGGGAGACACGCTCCCACAACTCACATGACAGGACATCTGAGGTACAGTTATCTGTGACAGGCGGCCTCAAGTTGGGTCCTCAAGGTGATGACAGGTTTTGTCGGAATTATTGTGATGTTGTCTGAACCGTTAATATGAGTATTGTTGGTGCGCTGGCCACCCTCCCCTCGTCCACCCTTCCCTCGTCCACCCTCCCCTCGTCCACCCTCCCCCTCGTCCACCCTCCCCTCGTCCACCCTCCCCTCGTCCACCCTCCCCCTCGTCCACCCCTCCCCTCGTCCACCCTCCCCTCGTCCACCCTCCCCTCGTCCTCCCTCCCCTCGTCCTCCCTCCCCTCGTCCACCCTCCCCCTCGTCCACCCTCCCCCTCGTCCACCCTCCCCCTCGTCCCCCCTCCCCCTCGTCCCCCCTCCCCCTCGTCCCCCCTCCCCCTCGTCCACCCTCCCCCCTCGTCCACCCTCCCCCCTTGTCCACCCTCCCAAGGCACTCGCCCCTGGTGGCCACAGCCTTGGTTTACTGGTACTGGGTGGCCAAGGTCCTTGTTTACTGGCACTGGGTGGCCAAGGTCCTTGTTTACTGGTACTGGGTGGCCAAGGTCCTTGTTCACTGGCACTGGGTGGCCAAGGTCCTTGTTTACTGGTACTGGGTGGCCAAGGTCCTTGTTTGCTGGTACTGGGTGGCCAAGGTCCTTGTTTACTGGCACTGGGTGGCCAAGGTCCTTGTTTACTGGCACTGGGTGGCCAAGGTCCTTGTTTACTGGCACTGGGTGGCCAAGGTCCTTGTTTACTGGCACTGGGTGGCCAAGGTCCTTGTTTACTGGCACTGGGTGGCCAAGGTCCTTGTTTACTGGTACTGGGTGGCCAAGGTCCTTGTTTACTGGTACTGGGTGGCCAAGGTCCTTGTTTACTGGCACTGGGTGGCCAAGGTCCTTGTTTACTGGTACTGGGTGGCCAAGGTCATTGTTTACTGGTACTGGGTGGCCAAGGTTCTTGTTTACTGGCACTGGGTGGCCAAGGTCCTTGTTTACTGGTACTGGGTGGCCAAGGGCCTTGTTTACTGGCACTGGGTGGCCAAGGTCCTTGTTTACTGGCACTGGGTGGCCAAGGTCCTTGTTTACTGGTACTGGGTGGCCAAGGTCCTTGTTTACTGGCACTGGGTGGCCAAGGTCCTTGTTTACTGGTACTGGGTGGCCAAGGTCCTTGTTTACTGGTACTGGGTGGCCAAGGTCCTTGTTTACTGGTACTGGGTGGCCAAGGTCCTTGTTTACTGGTACTGGGTGGCCAAGGTCCTTGTTTACTGGTACTGGGTGGCCAAGGTCCTTGTTTACTGGTACTGGGTGGCCAAGGTCCTTGTTTACTGGTACTGGGTGGCCAAGGTCCTTGTTTACTGGTACTGGGTGGCCAAGGTGCTTGTTTACAGGACTAAAGGTGTTGAGTGGAACATATGGATACACTTTGAGGAGTTCAGTGTTCTTCTCCTGAAAGACTGAAATTTCATTATATGTATTTGAATTTGTTGTGTTTCATATGCCAGAGGGCAACACGTGGTTGGTTGAAGGAGAGCCAATGATTTTTGTTAGTTAGATTATGCTGAGAGATTATGGGTATTGCATTTAGTTACACCAAGTCAGGGCATAGGAAGTTTTGTTTTAGATGTATTGGGTTATTGCTGGACTGTCAACCTGACAGTCAAGATTCAAATGCTGGGATCTGTATTTTTAAAATGTTTGTTGTAATGCAATCTACTGATTGTAGTGATTTTTAGGTAAGGTATAACCTAATAGAATAGTTAACAAGAGACGAATAACGTCTCTTGTTAACTTTGTTAATTTAACGACAATTCAAAGTAAAGAATCCACTTGTCGTCAAGTACAGACGAATCTTAGGATGAGAACATCTACGAGGTGGAAAATATGTACTGATCATCTTGTCTGTTACTTCATGGAAATTATAAGTTTAGAGTATCATTCAATATTATAACTAATAATCAACCTGACTCAAGTACCAATGTAGTTTGTCATCAGTTTTGAAATAGGAATCTTATTATCATAAGTGACTAGTACAATGAGTTACCCTTGATAACTAGGCTTGTTAATGAGGTTTGTCAACAAGCCCAGGTCAGCTTCACAGAGGTCAGAGTGTTAGATCAGTGTGAGGAGCGCGCGTCTGAGGTCAGCATCTACCCTCCAGAGGGCCTGGCTGAACATCTGGTATGGCATAAAGTGATTACGAGTGGGTTCAGTTCCTTTTAAATTCATTAATCAGTGCCTTAACTTTAGGAAGAATTTCATTACGAATAAATTCAGTTGGGAGTGTTCATTTGTTCCATGATAATAATTTATGTTGTATTAAATCTTGTTAAGAATTTATGGTGTTTACTGGAATGTTCCCCAGTGTACATGTTATATTCGTTTATTTCGGTAAGGTTTATTCCCGCCCCTGTGTTTATCGAATAGACTCCTGTGAACTGTATAAGCATCCCTATTCTATTCACTATAAGCCCTTTTGTCGAGTTAATCCACACATTTAATCTAAATCTCATCTCTCCTTTCGGATAATTGGTGATCCACATTTAGGAATCTAGGACTAATTGACAGTTTCCTGCTTCACCGTCAGTTAGGGGAATTTATCAGTAAAGGAATTAAGTCAGGTGGTGGCGGCGTTCTTTTTTAAAGTCTCTAGTGAATTGGCAGGTATTGAGGTACAAGGTTCTCGTGTCGTGACAGGTAGGAGATCAAACACTTCAGGTCCGAGGAGTTGGACTGAAGGTTACAGCAAGCCGGAACTCTGGTGATCATCATACATCAGAGTACATAACGACCTGTTTTAGCTAAACAAGAGAAGAGAAGAGAAGTTAATTCAGATCTGGCCCGGTTACTGGGTGTCCAAGGTCCCGGTTGACTGGTACTGGCACTGGGTGGCCAAGGTCTTGGTTGACTGGTACTGGTAAGGTAAGGTAATTATCAAAAGAAGGCACCAAACCGGGAAGGCTATGTAGCACCATTAGAGTGCAAAATAATCAGAGGGCGCTAAATAACACCAAGAAAGCCAATACGAGAACAAAAACGCATAAGGCGAACGATATCAAAAGTATCCGATTCACCTAGAATTCTATCGAGGAACAAGTGACCGCGAGGGGACGGTTGGAAAGCAAGACACACGCTCGTCCTGGAAGTCAGGACATTCAACAAGGATATGCACAACTGTAAGAGAGACAACGCAATTCGGACAATAAGGAGCAGGGCGGCGCTCCATTAAGTGACCATGGGTTAAGCGAGTATGGCCAACCCGCAGCCGTGCCAAAGCAGTTTCCCACCGCCGGTTACGGTGGTAGGAGGAAGGCCACGGGGACACACTACGTTTGAGAGTACGCAGCTTGTTACTAACCACAGAGGACCAACATCACTGCCAACGGGCAAGGATGGAGGAATGAATAACAGGATAAAAGTCGGAATAAGGAAGACCTTTACGGGAGACAGGACAAGTACGGATAGCGTCCTTAGCGGCAGCATCCGCATGCTCATTGAAAGAAACATCAATATGGCTGGGAACCCAGCAAAACTCTACCAATTTAAATTTACTAGAAATAAGAAACAGCCATTGCTGAATCTCGATGACCACTGGGTGGACAGGATTAAAGGACCCAAGAGCCATGAGGGCACTACGAGAGTCAACTACAACCACAAAGAAGGAATGAGAGTGAGAAAGCAAGAGACGGAGAGCATAAAGAATAGCATAAAGTTCCTCCGTAAAAACACTAGCCTCCGAAGGGAGGCGACACATATAAGTATGGTCAGGAAAAACAACAGAGTAGCCCACACTGTCCGCAGACTTAGACCCATCGGTAAAGATGGAAATAGAGTGGTGCAGCCTCCGTGGTGTAGTGGTAAGACACTCGCCTGGCGTTCCGCGAGCGCTATGTCATGGGTTCGTATCCTGGCCGGGGAGGATTTACTGGGCGCAATTCCTTAACTGTAGCCTCTGTTTAACGCAACAGTAAAATGTGTACTTGGATGAAAAAACGATTCTTCGCGGCAGGGGATCGTATTCCAGGGACCATAGGATTAAGGACTTGCCCGAAACGCTACGCGTACTAGTGGCTGTACAAGAATGTAACAACTCTTGTATATATCTCAAAAAAAAAAAAAAAAAAAAAAAAGAGTGGGAGTGCGAAGAAAAGTGCTCAAGGAAGAGGCTTTTCAGAATTGTAGGAGGGATACAGGCTTTAGTAATACAAGTCAAGGACGTACAAAACTTGGGAAGGGGGACTCTCCACGGAGGCAAGGAAGGAACAATATGAGGAGAAACATTAGAAATATGAACAGAAAGAGAATCCTGCAAGCGAGATAACCGGACAGAAAGTGGGAGACGATGAAGAGGAACAGGCGCTACAGGAGGAGGAAAAGTCAAAGCACGACAGAGGCGAGAGGAAGGATGCTGTAAGGACCGCGCAAGATAGCGAAGACAGTAGCGATCACGGCGGTCCTGAAGAGAGAGAAAGCCAGTGTCAACATACAAACTGAGGGCGGGAGTCGAACGAAAGGCACCAGAGCTGAGACGCAACCCAGTATGGTGCAAAGCATCAAGACGGCGAAGAGTAGAAGGAGAAGCAGAAAAATAAGCAGGGCAACCATAATCGAGTTTAGACAGGACGAGAGAGGAGTGCAAATATAGGAGCGTGCGTCTATCCGCTCCCCAAGAAGTATGGGACAAAACCTTAAGAAGGTTAAGGGCCTTAGAGCACTCAACTCGGAGGTAAGAGATATGGGCTGACCAAGACAAACGATTGTCAAAGACTAAGCCCAAGAGCTTTGCGGAATCCCTGTACACAATGGGATGACCATAAAGCGACAAACAGGGACGAAGAACGACATGCTTCCGAGTAAAAGTCATAGCACAAGTCTTAGACGCAGAGAACTTGAAGCCATGATCGGTGGCCGTAGACGACACGGCATCAATCGCAAGTTGAAGCCGCCGTTGAAGGAGAGGTGAATCATCACCCCGACAGCAAAGGGTAAGATCATCAACATAGAGAGCAGAGAAGACGCCAGAAGGAAGAGAAGAAAGAAGACCGTTGAGGGCAACTAGAAAAAGAGTAGTGCCCAGAACACTACCCTGGGGTACACCCTCATACTGCCGAAACGGGGCAGAGAGAGCAGTACCAAGCCGCACACGAAAGGAACAACAAGAGAGGAAGCTCTGGAGGAAGAGAGGGAGGTTTCCACGAAGGCCAAAAGAATGAAGTTGAGACAGAATACGATACCGCCAGGCAGTGTCGTAAGCCTTTTCCAGGTCAAAAAGGACGGCAACAACGGAGGTCTTCGCAGCAAAAGCAGTACGAATATAGACCTCCAAGTTCACCAGGACATCCGTTGTGCTGCGGCACTTGCGAAAACCAAATTGAGAAGGAGAGAGGTGGTTATAGTGTTCTAAGAACCACATCAAACGAACGTTAACCATACGTTCAAAAAGCTTGCAGACACAACTCGTGAGGGCAATAGGGCAGAAGTCCTTGGGGGATGACCCGAGAGATCCCGGTTTCCGAACAGGGAGGACAACAGCATCGAGCCAGTCTTCAGGGACCGATGACGACTCCCAGACCCGATTGTACAGACTCAGTAAATACTGAGACGTACACAGAGGGAGATGGCAAAGCATTTCATAATGAACGCCATCGGAGCCCGCTGCCGTAGAACCGCAAAGGGCTAGGGCAGACTGAAGCTCAGAGAGAGAGAGAAGGGATCATTATAGGGAAGGTGAAGATAAGTACAGAAATTTAAAGGACGAGATTCAAGAAGAGGCTTACGAAGAAGGAAGGATTGGGGGAGATGAGAACCAGAACTAACAGAAGAGAAATGGGAACCCAATTCGGTCGCAACCTGCAACGGGTCCGCCACAAGAGCACTGTGGAGGTGAAGGACCGGTGAGACATCGGGAACGAACTTACCCGCAATCTTGCGGATACACTTCCAGACCAGTGGGAGAGGAGTTTCGGACGTAACGGTGGAGACATAAGACGCCCAGCAAGCACTTTAGCTGCACGGATGGTCCTACAGGCCACCGCACTCGCCTTCCGAAACAAAAGAAAAGACTCAACCGTCTGCCGGCGGCGATGTCTCTTCCAGGCTGCACGCTTACAGCGAACAGCACAGTCCATATTCCACCAGGGAACGCACTTCCGCGTTCCCCGAGAGGAAGAGCGAGGAATAGAGAGGAGGGCAGCGTCAAAGACAGTGTTATGAAAAAGAAGGAGGGCGCGAGGGAGAGGCAGATCGGAGAGGTCGGAAATAGTAGCACGGAGAGTAAAGAGGCACCAGTCAGCCTCAGCAAACCGCTAACTAGGGAAGGAGAGAGGAGGGCGAAAAGAGAAAAAAGAAACAAGGATAGGAAAATGGTCACTGCCATGGAGGTCATCAAGGACCCGCCACCCGAAATCTAAGGAAAGGGATGACGAGCACAGAGAAAGATCGAGACAAGAAAGGGAGCGAGTCCAAGAGTCCAAATGAGTGGGCTCACCAGAATTAAGAAGGGACAGGGAAGAAGAGAGGATGAAAGGTTCAAGGAGGCAACCCCGGGTGTTCGTCAGCACATCACCCCAAAGGGCATGACGACAATTGAAATCACCCAGCAGGAGCACAGGCTCCGGCAAGGAGTCTAGGAGATGTTTAAGATCGGGAAGAGAAAGTGGGACAGTGGGGGGAGATAAATGGAACAAACCGTGTACCACCTATGCACAAAGACACGGGCGGCAGAACAGTGGAGAGGCGAGGAAAAAAGTAAGGGGACAAAGGGAACATCGGAACGAATCAAGAGAGCAGAAGAATTATGGACTCCAGCTGTTGCTGGGGGGGGGGGGGAGAAAAGAATAGCCACTGAAGCGACCAGGACGAGCACCAAGCATCGGCTCCTGGAGAGAGACACAAAGGGGCGAAAACTGTAAAATGAGCAGTTGGAGGTCAAGGAAATTGGCGTAAAATCCACGGAGGTTCCATTGAAGAAAAGACATCAGCAAAGAGAGAGAGGAGAGTAACAGAGAGCGAAGAAGAAACAAAGGTGAGGAAGGAACACAGCACGCTAAAAAAGCGCAGAGTCAGGAGCAGGGTCAGCGAGGTCAGGGTTAGGGGGCATGGGTAAACTGAGTAAAGAAGGAGGGAAAGAAGCGGGAGGACAGACCAGAGGTGGACGAGCAGGGTCTAGAGGAGGAGGAAGGGGAGGACGAGGGGCAGAAAGAGGGGAGCGTACCTCAGCAAGGGCAGTAACCAAGACGGAACCAGGGGCTAAAGAAACCTCCACAGTAGGAACAGGGGGCTCCACCACCGAAGCGGGAGGGGAAGGAATGATAGAATCAGAGATAGTGGGTGAAGAAGAAAGCGAAGCTTTCTTACCGACAGGGAAGGAGGAAGGAGAGGAGCCAGGTTTCCACTTCTGACTCAAAGATACGGGCGTCCCAGCAGCAATGTACTGGGCAACAGACTCCAGCGTCTCGATATGAGAAGAAGAGCGAGAGCGAACAACACAACCATCAGGAGAGCGATGGACGTCGGCCCGCACAGTCAGGCGGCGTGGAGAGCCAAGAGACGGAGGGGAACGACGGGAAGGAGGACTAGAAGGAGAGGAAAAAGAAGACACAGGAGACGTGACAGTCTGGGTAGAAAGAAGGGGAGCTCTAGACAGAGAACCAGGAGGGGGACCCTTCGGAACAGAACGGAGGGTAACAGGGGAGGTGGTGGTGGGTGTGTCCAGGTCTAAGGCTCGGAAACGGTTGTGAGACTGAGAAAGGTAGGAAGGACGAGGAGAGGAAGAGCGCACCACGCGAGAATAGGAGACACCAGCGATAAAGGGGAGACGATGAACTTGGCGCCGAGCCTCAGGAAAAGACAAACGGTCTCGATGCTTCAAGTTGAGGACAGCCGCCTCAAGTTTGTAACGAATACACGCACGGGAGAAAGTAGGGTGGGCCTCACCGCAATTGAGGCAGCGGGCCTGGGAAGAAGTGCACTCTAACTTAGAGTGACCCTCGCTTCCACACAGGGGACAGAGAGAGACAGGACTAGAGCATTTGAGGGTACCATGCCCAAACCTCCAGCACTTACCGCAGAGCCTCGGAGAGGGAATACATTCCTGAACGGAGCATCTGACACCAGCAAGAATGACAGAGGGCGGAAGGGACCTACCATCAAAGGTAACCTTCACAACCCTAAAGGGCAGAAGGCGATGACCACGAGGGGGACGAGCAAATGTACCCACCTGGAGTACAGAATGACCCTGGGCCTCGAAGATATGCTTGATATCCTCGTGGCAGTCCTTGAGATCCCTAACAACGGTCGCAACATGGTGCGGGAGGAGAACAGTGCCAACACTGGCATTCAATCGGGCGTTCTTCGAGACCCGAACAGGGGTCTCGCCAAGGCAGGATAAGGCGGCCAAGCGGGTGGCCACATCCTGAGAAAGAGCAGCAATGACACGGGTACCAAGATGAGTGGGGTTGAAGGTGACAGAGGCATCCACGGAATCGACAAGATGCCTATGAAGGGAAAAATCATCAAGAGGAGTTGAATCCAAAGGTAGGAGGTCAAAGTACTTAGTCCACGTATCAGGACCAAACAAAGCATGGAACGAAGTAGGATGGGAAGGGAGCATACGAGAGCGGCCATGGCGGGGACGGCGATGAGAACCCTTAGAGAGAGACGGGTCGAAAGGTGCAATAGTCACAAGAAGAGATGGAGCCGTGCAAGGGGACGAGACAGTCACCACAGCAGGCTTGGGGCTCGACCCAACCACAGAGGAGGGAGGGGAGGAAGGAGGAAGAGTCTGGTCTGGGCCTAAACCGGGTCCCGTAGCGGGGGCTACAGATCCCGGTCTTCCAGGACGGTCCGACTCAGAGGCCTGGTCGCCCACCCCATGAGCCTGGGTAATAGAAGGCAAGTCGTTATCCATACAGCAAACCAAACAAAAGAGATGGGACCTGGAACCAAGGGATACCACCTACCAGGGCAGCCAGGGAGGCAGAGCACAGGCCAGTGCAGGAAGGGTGTGTCGTCCCCAGCGGTGTTCCCCCTTTTCAACAGGGGAGTCCTACTACTTCGTTCATTCTCCCACACTGGTGCTAAGACCCCAGTCCCCCTATTTCCCCCAGCCTGGACACCCAACCATCCACTCATGGCGGCCTCTCACAGGCGACCCCTCCAGCGGGCGGTCCGATGGCTCACAAGGCCCCTACATGGTACCCTTCAGCACGTACACCACCCAAAGAGGGGGCAGGAGTGGGGGCACAGGCAACCCACACCTGTCCCAGGGAGGTGTACGTGAGCCCCTCACCACGGCAAGGAGGCACCACGGTCTTGGACTGGTACTGGGTGGCCAAGGTCCTGGTTGACTGGCACTGGGTGGCCAAGGTCCTGGTTGACTGACACTGGGTGGCCAAGGTCCTGGTTGACTGACACTGGGTGGCCAAGGTCCTGGTTGACTGACACTGGGTGACCAAGGTCCTGTTTGACTGACAATGGGTGGCCAAAGTCCTGGTTGACTGACACTGGGTGGCCAAGGTCCTGGTTGACTGACACTGGGTGGCCAAGGTCCTGGTTGACTGACACTGGGTGGCCAAGCTCCTGGTTGACTGACACTGGGTGGCCAAGGTCCTGGTTGACTGACACTGGGTGGCCAAGGTCCTGGTTGACTGACATTGGGTAGCCAAGGTCCTGGTTGACTGACACTGGGTGGCCAAGGTCCTGGTTGACTGACACTGGGTGGCCAAGGTCCTGGTTGACTGACACTGGGTGGCCAAGGTCCTGGTTGACTGACACTTAGTGGCCAAGGTCCTGGTTGACTGACACTGAGTGGTCAAGGTCCTGGTTGACTGGCACTGGGTGGCCAAGGTTCTGGTTGACTGACACTGGGTGGCCAAGGTCCTGGTTGACTGACACTGGGTGGCCAAGCTCTTGGTTGACTGACACTGGGTGGCCAAGGTCCTGGTTGACTGACACTGGGTGGCCAAGCTCCTGGTTGACTGACACTGGGCGGCCAAGGTCCTGGTTGACTGACACTGGGTGGCCAAGGTACTGGTTGACCGGCACTCGGTGGCCAAGGTCCTGGTTGACTGACACTGGGTGGCCAAGGTCCTGGCTGACTGACACTGGGTGGCCAAGGTCCTGGTTGACTGGCACTGGGTGGCCAAGTTCCTGGTACTGGGTGGCCAAGGTACTGACACTGGGTGGCCAAGGTACTGGCACTGGGTGGTCAAGGTACTGGTACTGGGTGGCCAAGGTACTGACACTGGGTGGCCAAGGTACTGGCACTGGGTGGCCAAGGTACTGGTACTGGGTGGCCAAGGTACTGGCACTGGGTGGCCAAGGTCCTGGCTGACTGACACTGGGTGGCCAAGGTCCTGGTTGACTGGCACTGGGTGGCCAAGGTACTGGTACTGGGTGGCCAAGGTACTGGTACTGGGTGGCCAAGGTACTGGTACTGGGTGGCCAAGGTACTGGTACTGGGTGGCCAAGGTACTGGCACTGGGTGGCCTAGGTACTGGTACTGGGTGGCCAAGGTACTGGCATTGGGTGGTCAAGGTACTGGTACTGGGTGGCCAAGGTACTGGTACTGGGTGGCCAAGGCACTGGCACTGGGTGGCCAAGGTACTGTTACTGGGTGGCCAATGTACTGGCACTGGGTGGTCAAGGTACTGGTACTGGGTGGCCAAGGTACTGGTACTGGGTGGCCAAGGTACTGGCACTGGGTGGCCTAGGTACTGGTACTGGGTGGCCAAGGTACTGGCACTGGGTGGTCAAGGTACTGGTACTGGGTGGCCAAGGTACTGGTACTGGGTGGCAAAGGTACTGGTACTGGATGGCCAAGGTACTGGCACTGGGTGGCCAAGGTACTGGCACTGGGTGGTCAAGGTATTGGTACTGGGTGGCCAAGGTACTGGTACTGGGTGGCCAAGGTACTGGTACTGGGTGGCCAAGGTACTGGTACTGGGTGGCCAAGGTACTGGTACTGGGTGGCCAAGGTACTGGCACTGGGTGGTCAAGGTACTGGTACTGGGTGGCTAAGGTACTGGTACTGGGTGGTCAAGGTACTGGTACTGGGTGGCCAAGGTACTGGTACTGAGTGGCCAAGGTACTGGTACTGGGTGGCCAAGGTACTGGCACTGGGTGGTCAAGGTACTGGCACTGGGTGGTCAAGGTACTGGCACTGGGTGGTCAAGGTACTGGCACTGGGTGGGCCTGGGACTGGTTGTTATGCCAATAAAGACATTCAACATTAACGTCAGTCGTCCTGTTCATTGTAATAAGTAAGATGAAGAGGTTCATGATCCTGGGGTCAGTTGCTCAAGACAGTCTACCAGCCTGAGAAAGCTTAGTGGCTGGCGTGACCACACTCTCTCCCAGCTCTTTGTGAGCCTCAAGTTGTGGTGGACACTGGCCTGTAGTTCAGTGCCTCTTGTCTGTCAACGGTTGTGTATAATGGGACTACATTAGCCGTCGTCCATATTTCTGGCAAGTCTCCTGTTTCCAGTGAATTACGGCACACCAAGGAGAGTGGCAAGCAAACTGCCAGTGAACGCTTGTCGTTGTTCCACTGCAGACAAAAGCTGTGTTCTTGTGAATGCTTGTCATTGTTGCAGTGGGGCTTGTGTTCACGTCCCCTTGTGTGGCGATGAGGGCTCAAGCCTTAAATTGGGGCGGACCTGCAGATTGAACTCACACACTAACCAAAATTGTCTCACCGGCCGAAAAATGTAACAATGGAGGAGGAGGGCGCCTGGAGGAGGTCCTTGAGGAGGGCGCCTGGAGGAGGTCCTTGAGGAGGGCTGCCAAGACGCAGGGGCATGAAGCAGATTACTGGGGGAAGGCAATGTTAAAATATTAAAACGACAATGTTTGACTAGTAAGGGCGGTCTATTGTACTTTATGCTGGTGCGTTGGCGTATATGTTGTCTTCAACAACACCAAAGTTATCTTTACGTGTTCTGCAGCACTAAAGTTATCTTTACGTGTTCTGCAGCACTAAAGTTATCTTGACATGAACAGCAATATGTAAGTTATCAAAACTTCTTGAGCAGCACCACAGTTATCAAGACTTCTTGAGCAGCTCCACAGTTATCAAGACTTCTTGAGCAGCTCCACAGTTATCAAGACTTTTTGAGCAGCTCTACAGTTATCAAGACTTTTTGAGCAGCTCCACAGTTATCAAGACTTTTTGAGCAGCTCCACAGTTATCAAGACTTTTTGAGCAGCTCCACAGTTATCAAGACTTTTTGAGCAGCTCCACAGTTATCTAGAAGTCCTGAACAACAGCAGAGTTATTTTGACATCAGCAAAATCACCAAAGGTGTCTAGACATCAGCAGCATCACCAAAGGTGTCAAGACATAAGCAGCATCACCAAAGGTATCTAGACATCAGCAGCGTCACCAAAGGTGTCTAGACATCAGCAGCATCACCAAAGGTGTCAAGACATAAGCAGCATCACCAAAGGTATCTAGACATCAGCAGCATCACCAAAGGTATCCGGACACCAGCAGCATCACCAAAGGTGTCTAGACATCAGCAACATCACCAAAGGTATCTAGACATCAGCAGCATCACCAAAGGTATCCGGACATCAGCAGCATCACCAAAGGTTTCTAGACATCAGCAACATCACCAAAGGTATCTTGACAGCAGCATCACCAAAGATGTTCTGTGCGTGTGTAAGTGTGTGCGCGTGATCGTGTGCGCGTGAACGTGCATAACACCATCCTACACAAACCTACAGCTGGCTAAAGGTGTCCCCCATATTACCTGTAAATGCTCAGTCTTGAGCCTTCTACCCCACTGGAGTAGTGGCCACGGTACTCTGCTCTACACCACTGGAGTAGTGGCCACGGTACTCTGCTCTACAGCACTGGTGTAGTGGCCACGGTACTCTGCTCTACACCACTGGAGTAGTGGGCACGGTACTCTGCTCTACACCACTGGAGTAGTGGCCACGGTACTCTGCTCTACACCACTGGAGTAGTGGCCACGGTACTCTGCTCTACACCACTGGAGTAGTGGCCACGGTACTCTGCTCTACACCACTGGAGTAGTGGCCACGGTACTCTGCTCTACACCACTGGAGTAGTGGCCACGGTACTCTGCTCTACACCACTGGAGTAGTGGCCACGGTACTCTGCTCTACACCACTGGAGTGGTGGCCACGGTACTCTGCTCTACACCACTGGAGTAGTGGCCACGGTACTCTGCTCTACACCACTGGAGTAGTGGCCACGGTACTCTGCTCTACACCACTGGAGTAGTGGCCACGGTACTCTGCTCTACACCACTGGAGTAGTGGCCACGGTACTCTGCTCTACACCACTGGAGTAGTGGCCACGGTACTCTGCTCTACACCACTGGAGTAGTGGCCACGGTACTCTGCTCTACACCACTGGAGTAGTGGCCACGGTACTCTGCTCTACACCACTGGAGTAGTGGCCACGGTACTCTGCTCTACACCACTGGAGTAGTGGCCACGGTACTCTGCTCTACACCACTGGAGTAGTGGCCACGGTACTCTGCTCTACACCACTGGAGTAGTGGCCACGGTACTCTGCTCTACACCACTGGAGTAGTGGCCACGGTACTCTGCTCTACACCACTGGAGTAGTGGCCACGGTACTCTGCTCTACACCACTGGAGTAGTGGCCACGGTACTCTGCTCTACACCACTGGAGTAGTGGCCACGGTACTCTGCTCTACACCACTGGAGTAGTGGCCACGGTACTCTGCTCTACACCACTGGAGTAGTGGCCACGGTACTCTGCTCTACACCACTGGAGTAGTGGCCACGGTACTCTGCTCTACACCACTGGAGTAGTGGCCACGGTACTCTGCTCTACACCACTGGAGTAGTGGCCACGGTACTCTGCTCTACACCACTGGAGTAGTGGCCACGGTACTCTGCTCTACACCACTGGAGTAGTGGCCACGGTACTCTGCTCTACACCACTGGAGTAGTGGCCACGGTACTCTGCTCTACACCACTGGAGTAGTGGCCACGGTACTCTGCTCTACACCACTGGAGTAGTGGCCACGGTACTCTGCTCTACACCACTGGAGTAGTGGCCACGGTACTCTGCTCTACACCACTGGAGTAGTGGCCACGGTACTCTGCTCTACACCACTGGAGTAGTGGTCACGGTACTCTGCTCTACACCACTGGAGTAGTGGCCACGGTACTCTGCTCTACACCACTGGAGTAGTGGCCACGGTACTCTGCTCTACACCACTGGAGTAGTGGCCACGGTACTCTGCTCTACACCACTGGAGTAGTGGCCACGGTACTCTGCTCTACACCACTGGAGTAGTGGCCACGGTACTCTGCTCTACAGCACTGGAGTAGTGGCCACGGTACTCTGCTCTACACCACTGGAGTAGTGGCCACGGTACTCTGCTCTACACCACTGGAGTAGTGGCCACGGTACTCTGCTCTACACCACTGGAGTAGTGGCCACGGTACTCTGCTCTACAGCACTGGTGTAGTGGCCACGGTACTCTGCTCTACAGCACTGGAGTAGTGGCCACGGTACTCTGCTCTACACCACTGGAGTAGTGGCCACGGTACTCTGCTCTACAGCACTGGAGTAGTGGCCACGGTACTCTGCTCTACACCACTGGAGTAGTGGCCACGGTACTCTGCTCTACAGCACTGGTGTAGTGGCCACAGTACTCTGCTCTACACCACTGGAGTAGTGGCCACGGTACTCTGCTCTACACCACTGGAGTAGTGGCCACGGTACTCTGCTCTACACCACTGGAGTAGTGGCCACGGTACTCTGCTCTACACCACTGGAGTAGTGGCCACGGTACTCTGCTCTACACCACTGGAGTAGTGGGCACGGTACTCTGCTCTACACCACTGGAGTAGTGGCCACGGTACTCTGCTCTACACCACTGGAGTAGTGGCCACGGTACTCTGCTCTACACCACTGGAGTAGTGGCCACGGTACTCTGCTCTACACCACTGGAGTAGTGGCCACGGTACTCTGCTCTACACCACTGGAGTAGTGGCCACGGTACTCTGCTCTACACCACTGGAGTAGTGGCCACGGTACTCTGCTCTACACCACTGGAGTAGTGGCCACGGTACTCTGCTCTACACCACTGGAGTAGTGGCCACGGTACTCTGCTCTACACCACTGGAGTAGTGGTCACGGTACTCTGCTCTACACCACTGGAGTAGTGGCCACGGTACTCTGCTCTACACCACTGGAGTAGTGGCCACGGTACTCTGCTCTACAGCACTGGAGTAGTGGCCACGGTACTCTGCTCTACACCACTGGAGTAGTGGCCACGGTACTCTGCTCTACACCACTGGAGTAGTGGCCACGGTACTCTGCTCTACACCACTGGAGTAGTGGCCACGGTACTCTGCTCTACAGCACTGGTGTAGTGGCCACGGTACTCTGCTCTACAGCACTGGAGTAGTGGCCACGGTACTCTGCTCTACACCACTGGAGTAGTGGCCACGGTACTCTGCTCTACAGCACTGGAGTAGTGGCCACGGTACTCTGCTCTACACCACTGGAGTAGTGGCCACGGTACTCTGCTCTACAGCACTGGTGTAGTGGCCACGGTACTCTGCTCTACACCACTGGAGTAGTGGCCACGGTACTCTGCTCTACAGCACTGGAGTAGTGGCCACGGTACTCTGCTCTGCACCACTGGAGTAGTGGCCACGGTACTCTGCTCTACACCACTGGAGTAGTGGCCACGGTACTCTGCTCTGCACCACTGGAGTAGTGGCCACGGTACTCTGCTCTACACCACTGGAGTAGTGGCCACGGTACTCTGCTCTACACCACTGGAGTAGTGGCCACGGTACTCTGCTCTACACCACTGGAGTAGTGGCCACGGTACTCTGCTCTACACCACTGGAGTAGTGGCCACGGTACTCTGCTCTACACCACTGGAGTAGTGGCCACGGTACTCTGCTCTACACCACTGGAGTAGTGGCCACGGTACTCTGCTCTACACCACTGGAGTAGTGGCCACGGTACTCTGCTCTACACCACTGGAGTAGTGGCCACGGTACTCTGCTCTACACCACTGGAGTAGTGGCCACGGTACTCTGCTCTACACCACTGGAGTAGTGGCCACGGTACTCTGCTCTACACCACTGGAGTAGAGGCCACGGTACTCTGCTCTTCCTCACTACCCGCAACACAATCATCTTTCGAGAATTTTGGCCGCGAGGAAGATCGTCGTACCTTTCTTTGATCAAGGGTTAATGTGTTCCTAATGTCATACCACCTTCTTCCTGCCTCTACCACCACTATGGCCTTGAGAGATGGCCTCATTCCCTCTTCAAATATTATTTATATCACAGTGGGTAAGCTCTCTCTTATCGAGAATGTAATATATATATATATATATATATATATATATATATATATATATATATATATATATATATATATTATATATATATATATATATATATATATATATATATATATATATATATATATATATATATATATATATATATATATATATATATATATATATATCCGTTATTACCACTTTTAATATTCAACAAGTAATAAGGAATTATCTTATAATTGATTTTAATATTAAAATTGAACTTAATCTCTTATATCTTAAAACTTCTGTTTAAGATGTATGTTACAGCCCTCTCGGGACGCAACCGGGTTCTTACTCTGATGTTGTTAGAGGAAGGGTATCCGGCCCCAAGCCAGTAGTGACTTTCAAGGGGTGTGATCCGTAACGCAAGTAAATTAAAGGGGAAGGGAAATAAAGTCAAAACTTAATATAATATAATTACCGTCACCTATAAATAAGACATAAACGATTACACGGGGGGGGGGGGGGGGGGGGGGGAATATGAACACTATAATACACGGTTGTCTTCTTCTGAAGACTCTGGATCTTCTCGGTGCCAAGCTCTCGGTGCTCTCGTGGCCTCACGACGAATCCTTCGAGAAGCTGAGTCTACCCCGGCCACAGGCCAGCCAAAACACAGTTCCACTGGGGGCACCGCCGTGGAGGCCATCAACCACAAGTCCAGCAGATAGCTGGCAGGTTCCGAATCAGCAACGCTGGTTAGGCCACTCCACGAGTGATACTAGGGTAGCGCCCTAGTCAGGAGCCTCGTGTGATACCACAGATCACTCTCCTTTCCACAATACCCCAGTGGTTAAGCGTCTCCACCAGTCAGTCCCGGGTATGACAATCCTTCAACTGCCGCTTCACAGGCAGGGTTACACCACAGTGTTCATCTGGGAGGCGACTCACAGCTGCTGCAGCAAAACACTTGGTGTCGAGACGGCTGCCTTGGGTAGACTGACTCAACTCCCATTACAGCAGTCCCAGGTCGACTCTGTAATCAGACACGTCATCAGTAACAGGGACACACAAAAGCACCTCACTTACAGGCTCAGACACAAACGCCCGACGTATCCACTCCATAGATGGCGTTGTTGTCTGAGCACCACCTCACCAGAGGTCAGCAGCGGCTGTGTTGTGAGCTGAACTGGACTGGAAACTGGCCCTTGTGGCCAGTTTCCAGTGGCCATTTGGAGGGGGTTTCGGTAGCTGACCCACAGATGGCGTGGTCGTCACTGCTCCAGGCTCGGACGCTGGATTCGGGTCCGTAACAATGTAATACACTTTGGAGAGTGAAAGAGAAAGGAATTGTCTTAAGAGTGCAATATCTACTTGATATTCACAGCTACTTGACCACTACTACAAAATCACTGAGGCATTAGAAGAAAAACAGAATGCACATGTTGTTTACACTGACGTTGCAAAGGCCTTCGACAAATGTGACCATGGAGTGATAGCACACAAGATGAGGTCAATGGGTATAACTGGTAAAGTGGGACGCTGGGTACTCAATTTCCTGTAGAACAGAACACAAAGGGTAACAGTCAATCAAATAAAATCGAGTCCGAGCACAGTTAAATGCTGTGTACCTCAGGGTACAGTCCTTGTATAGTCTCGGTGACCTGTGACATTTGATTGTCAATATTTGTTTGGGTCACGTGTGATAATTTCAGTGAATATTAGAGTTTCAGTGACGCGTGATAAAACATTGATATAATTCTTCGTCTTTGTGACCTGGGTGTGAGTCAATGGTTAATGAATCTCAATGACTCATAAGCGAGGATTCGATATTGTCTCAGTGACTTATGATTATTTCATTGTTGTTATATTTCTTAGTGATATGTCTGTCAGAAACGCTATGCGTGTATGTGGCTTTGTTAGACTGTAAAACAACAACAACAATGTTATGTACTCTCACAAATGTACTTTCATGCGTAAATAAATAAATAAATTAATAAATGATGTGCACTCTCTTTCAGTGATTATTAATGTCTTTGTGATGTGTAATTAATTATTGTGCTAGTAACTCCAGAGATTTAATGTTGTAGGAATGAATTAGTCATCGATTGTTATGTGTAATTCATGTGTTGACTATTAACCAAGTGCAGAGTTGTAACTCTGGTCAATGTCCCTTCTTACTGCAAGTGTCATGTGCAGTTGATATGAGAGAGTGCACAAGTGTTCACTCAGATGATGGACAGAGTGTATCGTGATCCAGCTTGTACCCCTCTAGACATACTAGAGAGGGAACTGAGGAAGTTACTGGAAGCTTGCACTAAAGAGACACCTTTCTTCAGTCCCAATGGGCACATGTATAAACAAGTGGATGGGATCGCCAGGGGTTCTCCCCTACGTGTCCAGTTCGCGAATTTTTACATGGGTACTATAGAGCAGAGGGTTTTAGTTGACATGGACCTAAAACCCGCCATATACTGCAGATATGTTGACGACATATTAATGCAGGTACCTGATGTCAGACGTTTGCAGCAGTTGAAGGAGGCATTACAGCAAAATTCGGTGTTAAGTTACACTTACGAGATGGAGAGTGATGGGAAGCTTCCCTTTCTAGATATGACAGTCGTGGAAATGAATGGTGGCTTCCACACCGCAGTCTATACTAAGGAAACGAACATAGGAATGTGCCTTAATGCCAATAGTGACTGCTCGGACAGGTACAAGCGGAGTTTTTTCAACGCTTACGTCGACCGAGCTCTCACTCACAGCTATGGTTGGAAGCAGATCAACGAGGAACTCTGTAGAGTAAGGCAGGTCCTAGTCAATAATGACTTCTCTAACGTTTATGTTGAAGACGTCATAAAAAGAAAGTTGACACGCCATACACCCTCTGAAGAGTCAACTAATGCAACACTTGTACCGCCTATTATATTGTTTTACAGGAACTTCTTTTCCGCAGCTTATAAAACGGAGGAATGAGTTCTGAAAGATAATATTAATATGAACATTATCCCACACAGATGCCAATCACAAGATACAATTAGGATTTTACTACAAAAAAAAAAAAACGCCAATCTACTCATGGAAAACTCTCCAGACACTAAAGAGAACGCCTTAAAAGAGACCAACGCCGTCTATGCCCACTTGGGGACTGTCAGCCCCAAAGATTTCAGTACAAAGGCAAGACAACAACGTCTCTTTCTAGGGGATTAACAATGCACAAGCCACGGGGTTGCATCAAGGAATATATAATCTCTCACAGAACCAGACCATCACCAGAGACATCGCATCACCACACACACCCTTGCATTTCCACACACATACCCTCGCATCACCACACACCCTGGCATCACCACACACACCCTCGCATCACCACACACACCCTTGCATCACCACACACACACCCTCGCATCACCACACACACACCCTCGCATCACCACACACACCCTCGCATCACCACACACACCCTCGCATCACCACACACACCCTGGCATCACCACACACACACCCTGGCATCACCACACACACCCTGGCATCACCACACACACACCCTGGCATCACCACACACACCCTGGCATCACCACACACACACACACCCTTGCATCACCACACACACACCCTCGCATCACCACACACACACCCTGGCATCACCACACACACCCTGGCATCACCACACACACACCCTTGCATCACCACACACACACCCTCGCATCACCACACACACCCTCGCATCACCAAACACACCCTCGCATCACCCCACACACCCTCGCATCACCCCACACACCCTCACATCACCACACACACACCCTCGCATCACCACACACACTCCCTCGCATCACCCCACACACCCTCGCATCACCCCACACTCCCTCACATCACCACACACACCCTCGCGTCACCACACACACACCCTGGCATCACCACACACACCCTCGCATCACCACACACACACACACCCTCGCATCACCACACACCCTGGCATCACCACACACACCCTCGCATCACCACATACACCCTCGCATCACCACACACACACCCTCGCATCACCACACACACCCTGGCATCACCACACACACCCTCGCATCACCAAACACACCCTGGCATCACCACACACACCCTCGCATCACCACACACACCCTCGCATCACCCCACACACCCTCGCATCACCCCACACACCCTGGCATCACCCCACACACCCTCGCATCACCACACACACACCCTCGTATCACCACACACACCCTGGCATCACCACACACACCCTCACATCACCACACACACCCTCGCATCACCACACACACCCTCGCATCACTCCACACACCCTCGCATCACCCCACACACCCTGGCATCACCCCACACACCCTCGCATCACCACACACACACCCTCGCATCACCACACACACCCTGGCATCACCACACACACCCTCACATCACCACACACACACCCTCGCATCACCACACACACTCCCTCGCATCACCACACACACTCCCTCACATCACCACACACACCCTCGCGTCACCACACACACACCCTGGCATCACCACAAACACACACACCCTCGCATCACCACACACCCTGGCATCACCACACACATCCTCGCATCACCACACACACCCTCGCACTACCACACACACACCCTCGCATCACCACACACACTCCCTCACATCACCACACACACCCTCGCGTCACCACACACACACCCTCGCATCACCACACACCCTCGCATCACCACACACACCCTGGCATCACCACACACACCCTTGCATCACCACACACACCCTCGCATCACCACACACACCCTCGCATCACCACACACACACCCTCGCATCACCACACACTCCCTCGCATCACCACACACACCCTCGCATCACCACACACACCCTCGCATCACCACACTCACCCTCGCAACATCACACACACTGTGGGAACCGACCTGTGAGATTTATATTTATTTAATTTATATGAATTTATATTTACGTTAATTTATATACTTCGATAGCAATTTGTATGATAATGAGTGGACTGTATTTCTGCAATAATCTCTTAATCTCACAAATCGATCCTCTACACATTAGGGGGGGTTTATTAAATTTATATATATGCAGCCAATCAAACTACAGGAATAGACTACATACATTGAAAAGGTTCTTTATCTTATAGTACAGCAGGTTAGTCCACCAGGTATAACTAGGGTGTAGACACCAAATTATCCTCTTTGAGGCAGCTTCCATCACCCAGTAACTGGTGCACAAAGTCT
Organism: Procambarus clarkii; assembly: GCF_040958095.1. Lineage (NCBI taxonomy): Eukaryota > Metazoa > Arthropoda > Malacostraca > Decapoda > Cambaridae > Procambarus > Procambarus clarkii. The sequence goes on from NC_091152.1 coordinate 36,428,303, forward strand.
TTGCTCGTCTTGACCTGTCAAAAGTGCGCTAGCTGTGAAGCCAGAATCCTATATATGACAAGCTATATCAGAGAAAACACTATACAGTACATGGAACAATAAAGACCTGGCTTAATTACCTTTAGTATGAGGCGATTTCGCGTTCTAACCGGCTAACCCTACCCAATGACATTAATGGCCACTAATGATAGATAATGGGTTTCGGAAAGAACACTTAACTTGAATTTGTTGACAGCATGTTGAAAATGGTACACCTTTGGGTTCCATAACACTACGTCCAAGTAAAATTAACAGGAGCCGAATTTGCTCCCGTGTGAGCCTCTGGTCTCGTATAAACAATGGCTGCCCTCCTTCCTCACTCTGACGCCTGGCTTACATTGTCCACATGTCAGAAAGTGATAGAAGGGTCACATTTACTCTACTTTAATATTGATAATTAAGTTAATTTATATGAGATGTTTTATGATGGTAAAGTCCAAAGACTAATGTATTTAAGAATAATTCCCAGCAGAATAGCTAGTGAATTATAATAGTATGTGATGATATCCCGTTTTCTATAGACGGTAATTCCACTACAAGGTACGTTTTCTATGGGTAACTTGTTTATACAACACAGCTATTATCTGTATGATATATTAAATGGTGTCGGATTTTCCGACACACACCCTCGCATCACCACACACACACCCTCGCATCACCACACACACCCTCGCATCACCACACACACCCTCGCATCACCACACTCACCCTCGCAACATCACACACACCCTCGCATCACCACACACACCCTCGCATCACTACACAAACCCTGGCATAACCAAACACACCCTCGCATCACTACACACACCATCGCATCAGCACACACACTCTCGCATCACCACACTCACCCTCGCATCACCACACACACCCTGGCATCACCACACACACCCTGGCATCACCCCACACACCCTCGCATCACCACCCATTCCTTCTGTTGCTAGCAGGAACGGATCTGGACTACTAATTATGGGAGACTTCAACCATGGGAAGATAGATTGGAAGAACAGAGACCCGCATGGAGGACCAGAAACATGGAGCGCTAAGCTGCTGGACGTGGCAACAAGAACCTTTCTAAGCCAGCACATCAAAGAACCAACAAGAAGGAGAGGAGAAGATGAACCAGCAATGCTTGATTTGATATTTACCCTAAATGAATGGGATATAAGGGAAGTTAAGATGGAAGCGCCCTTGGGAATGAGTGACCACAGTGTATTGAACTTTGAGTACCTGGTAGAGCTAGAACTTATCTCCCCCCAAAAAGAACTAGGAATCAAAAGGCTGGCATACCGAAAGGGGAATTATGAACAGATGAGAAGTTTCCTAAGTGAAATATCTTGGGACACAGACCTCAGAGACAAGTCTGTACAGGGTATGATGGACTATGTTACCCAAAAGTGTCAGGAGGCAGTAAACAGGTTCATCCCGGCCCAAAGGGAAAAATCCGAGAAGCAACAGAAGAATCCATGGAATAATAGGGCATGTATGGAAGCGAAGAAACTGAACAAAAAGGCATGGAGGAACTTCCGGAATAACAGAACACCAGAAAGCAGAGAGAGAGATACCAGAGAACCAGGAATGAGTACGTCAGGGTGAGAAGAGAAGCAGAGAAAAATTTTGAAAATGATATAGCAAACAAAGCCAAGACCGAACCAAAGCTACTCCACAGTCACATCAGAAGGAAAACAACAGTGAAAGAACAGGTATTGAAACTTAGAACAGGCGAGGACAGGTATACAGAGAATGACAGAGAGGTGTGCGAGGAACTCAACAAGGGGTTCCAAGAGGTCTTCACAATAGAACAGGGTGAGGTCACTGTGCTAGGAGAAAGGGAGGTAAACCAGGCGGCCTTGGAGGAGTTCGAAATTACGAGAGAGGAGGTCAAGAGACACCTGCTGGATCTGGATGTTAGAAAGGCTGTTGGTCCAGATGGGATCTCACCATGGGTACTGAAAGAGTGTGCAGAGGCACTTTGCTTGCCACTCTCCATAGTGTATACTAAGTCACTAGAGACGGGAGACCTACCAGAAATATGGAAGACGGCGAATGTGGTCCCAATATACAAAAAGGGCGACAGACAAGAGGCACTGAACTACAGGCCAGTGTCCTTGACTTGTATACCATGCAAGGTGTTGGAGAAGATCGTGAGAAAAAACCTGGTAACACATCTGGAGAGAAGGGACTTCGTGACAAATCGCCAACATGGATTCAGGGAGGGTAAATCTTGCCTTACAGGCTTGATAGAATTCTACGATCAGGTGACACAGATTAAGCAAGAAAGAGAGGGCTGGGCGGACTGCATTTTCTTGGATTGTCGGAAAGCCTTTGACACAGTACCGCATAAGAGGCTGGTACATAAGCTGGAGAGACAGGCAGGTGTAGCTGGTAAGGTGCTCCAGTGGATAAGGGAGTATCTAAGCAATAGGAAGCAGAGATTTACGGTGAGGGGTGAGACCTCCGATTGGCGTGAAGTCACCAGTGGAGTCCCACTGTACTCGGTCCTATCTTGTTTCTGATATATGTAAATGATCTCCCGGAGGGTATCGATTCATTTCTCTCAATGTTTGCGGACGATGCTAAAATTATGAGAAGGATTAAAACAGAAGAGGACTGTTTGAGGCTTCAAGAAGACCTAGACAAGCTGAAGGAATGGTCGAACAAATGGTTGTTAGAGTTTAACCCAACCAAATGTAATGTAATGAAGATAGGTGTAGGGAGCAGGAGGCCAGATACAAGGTATCATCTGGGAGAGGAAATTCTTCAGGAGTCAGAGAAGGAAAAAGACTTGGGGGTTGATATCACGCCAGACCTGTCTCCTGCAGCACATATCAAGCGGATAACATCAGCGGCATATGCCAGGCTGGCCAACATACGAACGGCATTCAGAAACTTGTGTAAAGAATCATTCAGAACTTTGTATACCACATATGTCAGGCCAATCCTGGTGTATGCAGCCCCAGCATGGAGTCCATATGTAGTCAAGGATAAGACTAAACTGGAAAAGGTTCAAAGGTTTGCCACCAGACTAGTACCCGAGCTGAGAGGTATGAGCTACGAGGAGAGACTACGGGAATTAAACCTCACTTCGCTGAAAGACAGAAGAGTTAGGGGGGACATGATCACCACATTCAAGATTCTGAAGGGGATTGATAGGGTAGATAAAGACAGTCTATTTAACACAAGGGGAACACGCACAAGGGGACACAGGTGGAAACTGAGCGCCCAAATGAGCCACATAGATATTAGAAAGAACTTTTTTAGTGTCAGAGTGGTTGACAAATGTAATGCATTAGGGGGTGATGTGGTGGAGGCTGACTCCATACACAGTTTCAAGTGTAGATATGACAGAGCCCGATAGGCTCAGGAATCTGTACACCTGTTGATTGACGGTTGAGAGGCGGGACCAAAGAGCCAGAGCTCAACCCCCGCAAACACAACTAGGTGAGTACAACTAAGTGAGTACACACACCCTGGCATCACCACACACACCCTCGCATCACGACACACACCCTGGCATCACCACACACACCCTCGCATCACCACATACCTTTGCATCACCACACACACCCTTGCATCACCCCACACACCCTCACATCACCACACACACTCCCTCGCATCACCACACACACACCCTCGCATCACCACACACACACCCCTCACATCACCACACACACACACTCACATCACCACACACACCCTCGCGTCACCACACACACACCCTGGCATCACCACACACACCCCCATATCACCACACACACACACCCTCGCATCACCACACACCCTGGCATCACCACACACACCCTCGCTTCACCACACACACCCTTGCATCACCACACACACACCCTCGCATCACCACACACACACCCTCGCATCACCACACACCCTCGCATCACCACACACACCCTGGCATCACCCCACAGACACCCTCGCATCACCACACACACCCTCGCATCACCACACACACCCCCCCCCCTCCCCCCTCCTCCCGAGTCCTCCCTCCCCCCCTTTCCTTCCCGTCCTCCCTCCCCTTTCACCCCATACCCTCCCTGTCCCTCCCCCTTCACTGGCTCCCCCGCCCCTCATCCCAGTATCCTCTGAGACCCTGTTATCCACCTCACAGGTCCTCACACCCATGGAACAGCCTCCCCCACCAGCAGAACACTCACCAAGGAGGCGATTTGAGAAGGGACAGAAGAAAGTGAGCCTCAAAGCGATGTACACAAACATAGATGGAATTACAAATAAAGCAAATGAGCTTGGAGAACTGGTACTAGAGGAAAACCCAGACATAATAGCCCTCACAGAAACAAAGATCATGAAAACGATAACAAATGCAGTGTTCCCACAGGACTATTATGTTATGAGGAAAGAGAGGGAAGGAAGAGGTGGGGGTGGTGTAGCTCTGCTGGTAAGACAAGGCTGGGATTTTGAGGAGATGGATATTCAGGGCTGCGAAGGTTTCAGTGACTACATAGCAGGTACTGTAACAAATGGAGGGGAAAAAATTATAATCGCAGTCATATATAATCCACCACCAAATGACAGAAGACCTAGACAGGAATATGATAGAAACAACATGGCCACCATTAACATAATAGAAAGAGCAGCTTCTGTTGCTAGCAGGAATGGATCTGAACTACTAATTATGGGAGACTTCAACCATGGGAAGATAGATTGGAAGAACAGAGACCCGCATGGAGGACCAGAAACATGGAGAGCTAAGCTGCTGGACGTGGCAACAAGAAACTTTCTAAGCCAGCACACCAAAGAACCAACAAGAATGAGAGGAGAAGATGAACCAGCAATGCTTGATTTGATATTTACCCTAAATGAATGGGATATAAGGGAAGTTAAGATGGAAGCGCCCTTGGGAATGAGTGATCACAGTGTATTGAACTTTGAGTACCAGGTAGAGCTAGGACTTATCTCCCCCCAAAAAGAACTAGGAATCAAAAGGCTGGCATACCGAAAGAGGAATTATGAACAGATGAGAAGTTTCCTAAGTGAAATACCTTGGGACACAGACCTCAGAGATAAGTCTGTACAGGGTATGATGGACAATGTTACCCAAAAGTGTCAGGAGGCAGTAAACAGGTTCATCCCGGCCCAAAGGGAAAAATCCGAGAAGCAACAGAAGAATCCATGGTATAATAGGGCATGTATGGAAGCGAAGAAACTGAACAAAAAGGCGTGGAGGAACTTCCGGAATAACAGAACACCAGAAAGCAGAGAGAGATACCAGAGAACCAGGAATGAGTACGTCAGGGTGAGAAGAGAAGCAGAGAAAAATTTTGAAAATGATATAGCAAACAAAGCCAAGACCGAACCAAAGCTACTCCACAGTCACATCAGAAGGAAAACAACAGTGAAAGAACAGGTATTGAAACTTAGAACAGGCGAGGACAGGTATACAGAGAATGACAGAGAGGTGTGTGAGGAACTTAACAAGAGGTTCCAGGAGGTCTTCACAATAGAACAGGGTGAGGTCACTGTGCTAGGAGAAAGGGAGGTAAACCAGGCGGCCTTGGAGGAGTTCGAAATTACGAGAGAGGAGGTCAAGAGACACCTGCTGGATCTGGATGTTAGAAAGGCTGTTGGTCCAGATGGGATCTCACCATGGGTACTGAAAGAGTGTGCAGAGGCACTTTGCCTGCCACTCTCCATAGTGTATAGTAAGTCACTAGAGACGGGAGACCTACCAGAAATGTGGAAGACGGCGAATGTGGTCCCAATATACAAAAAGGGCGACAGACAAGAGGCACTGAACTACAGGCCAGTGTCCTTGACTTGTATACCATGCAAGGTGATGGAGAAGATCGTGAGAAAAAACCTAGTAACACATCTGGAGAGAAGGGACTTCGTGACAAATCGCCAACATGGATTCAGGGAGGGTAAATCTTGCCTTACAGGCTTGATAGAATTCTACGATCAGGTGACACAGATTAAGCAAGAAAGAGAGGGCTGGGCGGACTGCATTTTCTTGGATTGTCGGAAAGCCTTTGACACAGTACCGCATAAGAGGCTGGTACATAAGCTGGAGAGACAGGCAGGTGTAGCTGGTAAGGTGCTCCAGTGGATAAGGGAGTATCTAAGCAATAGGAAGCAGAGAGTTACGGTGAGGGGTGAGACCTCCGATTGGCGTGAAGTCACCAGGGGAGTCCCACAGGGCTCTGTACTCGGTCCTATCTTGTTTCTGATATATGTAAATGATCTCCCGGAGGGTATCGATTCATTTCTCTCAATGTTTGCGGACGATGCTAAAATTATGAGAAGGATTAAAACAGAAGAGGACTGTTTGAGGCTTCAAGAAGACCTAGACAAGCTGAAGGAATGGTCGAACAAATGGTTGTTAGAGTTTAACCCAACCAAATGTAATGTAATGAAGATAGGTGTAGGGAGCAGGAGGCCAGATACAAGGTATCATCTGGGAGAGGAAATTCTTCAGGAGTCAGAGAAGGAAAAAGACTTGGGGGTTGATATCACGCCAGACCTGTCTCCTGCAGCACATATCAAGCGGATAACATCAGCGGCATATGCCAGGCTGGCCAACATACGAACGGCATTCAGAAACTTGTGTAAAGAATCATTCAGAACTTTGTATACCACATATGTCAGGCCAATCCTGGAGTATGCAGCCCCAGCATGGAGTCCATATCTAGTCAAGGATAAGACTAAACTGGAAAAGGTTCAAAGGTTTGCCACCAGACTAGTACCCGAGCTGAGAGGTATGAGCTACGAGGAGAGACTACGGGAATTAAACCTCACTTTGCTGGAAGACAGAAGAGTTAGGGGGGACATGATCACCACATTCAAGATTCTGAAGGGGATTGATAGGGTAGATAAAGACAGTCTATTTAACACAAGGGGAACACGCACAAGGGGACACAGGTGGAAACTGAGTGCCCAAATGAGCCACAGAGATATTAGAAAGAACTTTTTTAGTGTCAGAGTGGTTGACAAATGGAATGCATTAGGAAGTGATGTGGTGGAGGCTGACTCCATACACAGTTTCAAGTGTAGATATGACAGAGCCCGATAGGCTCATGAATCTGTACACCTGTTGATTGACGGTTGAGAGGCGGGACCAAAGAGCCAGAGCTCAACCCCCGCAAACACAACTAGGTGAGTACCCTCGCATCACCACACACACCCTCGCATCACCACACACACCCTGGCATCACCACACATACACCCTGGCATCACGACACACACACCCTGGCATCACCACACACACACCCTCGCATCACCACACACACCCTGGCATCACCACACACACCCTCGCATCACCACACACACCCTCGCATCACCACACATACACACTCGCATCACTACACACACAACCTGGCATCACCACACACACACCCTCTCATCACCACATACAACTTGGCATCACCACACACACCCTGGCATCACCACACACACCCTCGCATCACCAAACACACACCCTCGCATCACCACACACACCCTGGCATCACCACACACACCCTGGCATCACCACACTCACACCCTCGCATCACCACACACACACACACTAGCATCACCACACACACACCCTCGCATCACCACACTCTCACCCTCGCATCACCACATACTCACCCTCGCATCACCACACACACCCTCGCATCACATCACACACCCTCGCATCGTCACACACACTTTGGCATCACCACACACACACCCTCGCATCACCACACACACCCTGGCATCACCACACACACCCTCGCATCACCACACTCCATGACATCACCACACACACACCCTCGCATCACCACACACACCGTGGCATCACCACACACATCCTGGCATCACCACACACATCCTCGCATCACCACACACACCCTCGCATCACCACACACACACCCTCGCATCACCACACACACCCTCGCATCACCACACACACCCTCGCATCACCACACATACACACTCGCATCACTACACACACAACCTGGCATCACCACACACACACCCTCGCATCACCACACACAACTTGGCATCACCACACACACCCTGGCATCACCACACACACACCCTCGCATCACCACACACACCCTCGCATCACCACACACACCTTGGCATCACCACACACACCCTGGCATCACCACACACACACCCTCGCATCACCACACACACACCCTCGCATCACCACACACACCCTGGCATCACCACACATACACCCTCGCATCACCACACACACACCCTGGCATCACCACACACACACCCTCGCATCACCACACACACCCTGGCATCACCACACACACCCTCGCATCACCACACACACCCTCGCATCACCACACATACACACTCGCATCACTACACACACAACCTGGCATCACCACACACACACCCTCTCATCACCACATACAACTTGGCATCACCACACACACCCTGGCATCACCACACACACCCTCGCATCACCACACACACACCCTCGCATCACCACACACACCCTGGCATCACCACACACACCCTGGCATCACCACACTCACACCCTCGCATCACCACACACACACACACTAGCATCACCACACACACACCCTCGCATCACCACACTCTCACCCTCGCATCACCACATACTCACCCTCGCATCACCACACACACCCTCGCATCACATCACACACCCTCGCATCGTCACACACACTTTGGCATCACCACACACACACCCTCGCATCACCACACACACCCTGGCATCACCACACACACCCTCGCATCACCACACTCCATGACATCACCACACACACACCCTCGCATCACCACACACACCGTGGCATCACCACACACATCCTGGCATCACCACACACATCCTCGCATCACCACACACACCCTCGCATCACCACACACACACCCTCGCATCACCACACACACCCTCGCATCACCACACACACCCTCGCATCACCACACATACACACTCGCATCACTACACACACAACCTGGCATCACCACACACACACCCTCGCATCACCACACACAACTTGGCATCACCACACACACCCTGGCATCACCACACACACACCCTCGCATCACCACACACACCCTCGCATCACCACACACAACTTGGCATCACCACACACACCCTGGCATCACCACACACACACCCTCGCATCACCACACACACACCCTCGCATCACCACACACACCCTGGCATCACCACACACACACCCTCGCATCACCACACACACACCCTCGCATCACCACACACAAGTAGTAGGGATGGCTCCACACAGAACATTTTTTGGGGGGTGGGAAAAAATCACCTGTGCGGGCCAGGGTTTTCAGGTAAATTTAGAAAAATCACCTGTGCGGGCCAGGGTTTTCAGGTCCAAAATGTTCTGTGCGGGCCAGGGTTTTCAGGTCCAAAATGTTCTGTGCGGGCCAGGGTTTTCAGGTAAATTTTGTGTCACAGATTTTAGAAGTTGTTAAAGTTCTTATAATGAAAATAATTTCCGAGACTTAGAAGTTTGTTAAAGGTCTTATAGGAGAAATTCAAATTCGTGTTTATGAGCCAGGGTTTTCAGGTAAATTTAGAAATTCCCCTGTGAGGGCCAGGGTTTTCAGGTGAATTTAGAAAATCCTCTGTGTGGAGCCAGGGTTTTCAGGCGAATTTGAGGAGTCACAGATTTGAGATTAAGGATTTCTTATGAGCAAGTAATTTCTGAGATCTTAGAAGTTTGTTAAAAAGTTCTTATGATGAAAATAAGTAGGAAAATCTTAAAAAAAAAATTAGAAAAAATCGTGTTTGTGTCACAGCATTTCCAGGTGAACTCTACGGACATATTTTGCCTGTTTTCAACTTACAAAATTCGTCTGTGTGAGCCATGGTTTTCAGGTTCCAATATCGTCTGCGTGAGTCAAGGTTTTGAGGTCCAATATCCCGTTATCTTCTCCATAATATCTGGACCGTCCCTCTCTCTCTCTCCTCCTATTTCCTTACAGCTATTTTCAGAGTTTCAAATAATCATAGAAGTTTATTTATATGTTTATGACTGAATTTGTAAAAGGACCATTTTCAGAGAATATTGTCTTAGATGTTTTGTTAAGGAAAACAGACAACTTAGCCATAACATTTAGTTTTATATCCATTTACGGCTATTTCACCTGTAAAGACCAAAATTGAACAGAGCCCAGTTATAGAGAGAATTTCGTCAGAGACCATTTATACCTAAAAATGAATAGAGTCCACTTTGCTAGCAAAATTAGTCAGAGACAGTTTTTAGCTCATATTTCATCAGAGTCCAATTATCAACAGAAATTCGCCAGAGTCTACTTTGAGAGCAAAATTAGTCAGAGACAGTTTTAAGCTCAAATTTCATCAGAGTCCTGTAATCTGCGAAAATTTGACAGAGTCCATTTTATACCCAATTTTCGTCAGAGTCCACTTTGCTAGCAAAATTAGTCAGAGACAGTTTTAAGCTCAAATTTCATCAGAGACCAATTATCAACAGAAATTCGCCAGAGTCTACTTTGAGAGCAAAATTAGTCAGAGACAGTTTTAAGCTCAAATTTCATCAGAGTCCAATTATCAACAGAAATTTTCAGAGTCTACTTTGAGAGCAAAATTAGTCAGAGACAGTTTTAAGCTCAAATTTCATCAGTGTCCTGTAATCTGTGAAAATTCATCAGAGTCCAGTTCTTGATCGAAATTCATCAGAGTCCAGTTTTCTAGCAAAATTCGTCAGAGTCCAGTTTATACCGAAAATTCGCCAGAGTTCACTTTGTGCCAAAATATTCACAGTCCAGTTCATGATCGAAATTAATCAGAGTCCAATTAAAGACCCAAATTTGACAGAGACCACATTTTCGCTACTAGCAGTCCAATCTCCCTGAAATTTTAAACAGTCATATTTCAGACGTAGTAAATAAGATCAAGTCAGTTACTGAGCTCCAGCTTTTGTCCCCCTGTATTTGCATATTTACTCTATATTCAGCTGTGTTCTTCACATTTTTTCCATGTTTTCTGTGTTCATTCCATGTTCTACAAATGTTCACAGCATGCTCAGTTCAATTCTTTTCACTTGTTTTTCTCATTTTTCTGTTTTCTACCATTTTCCCCGTATGTTCACTATGTTCTTTGTCATGTTTTCATGTACATCATATGTTCTCTGTATAACTTTTATACTCAATATTCATGTTCTCAATGTTCTTAGCTTGTTCTTCACATGTTCAGTGTTCATTCTTTGTATTCCCTATGTTCCTTATCATGTCATCATATTCTCTATAAGTTCTTATTCCCTGCATGATCACTCTATTCATCAACTTTTTCTTACATGTTTTCTGTGTTCACCGTATGTTCACTGTGTTCATTCCCCTACATAACCTCAATTTTTTTACGTTCTTTGTTTCTATAAACCAATTTGTTTCTTCCATTCACTAAATAGTTCTTTGTCAAATAATATTATACTGCAATACAGTTCCCTCAACAATTTTAGTCACCCAGTTTTTTATTTGCAAAACTATGTCAAAGTAATTCTCGTAGTCAACTTAATAGTTCTACCAACCCCGTTCTTAAACAAATCTACACTTTATTCAGTTCCAAATTTACAAAGACAAACCTTTCTTGTAACTTCTTAACTAAAAATCTTTCACCAATCAACTAAAACATAGTCACTTTCGTCATTTTTCAACTAAACTTATTATCCAATCAACTAAAAATAATAACTTTCATCATTTCTTAACTAAAAGTGCTCATCAGTCAACTAAAAATAGTTACTTCATCATGTTTCCCTGTCGTTTCTTAACTGAAATATCACATCTCTCATCTGAAAAATAGTAATGTTTAGCCTCTTTCCAACACTGTTCTTAACTAAAGTAACCTTTCACTTCGCTAAAATAGTCATATTCATCATTGTTCCTAACTAAATTATATGTCGTTAAGTAAGAAAAATAGTCAAAGGTGCTCTCCATGACACCAAAGTTACTCTTCGAGATATCAAAAGACACTCTCAAACACTTAAAAATTTACTCGCATCCTCAAAGTTATTCTCAGAGTCATCAAAAAGTTAATCTCAGTCATCAAAATGTTATTCTCTAAGTAAGCTTTCGTTTATCAGAGAAACTTTCTAAGATATCTTCGTTCATTAAAGTTAATCACAGAGGCATAAAAGTTATTCTCAGAGCTATCAAAAATAATCTCTAAAACAACAAAAGTTAATCTCGGTCATCAAAGTTGATCTGCAAGATATCTTCGAGACATCAAACTTACTCTTCATTACATCAAAGACGCATTCAAATACTACTCATGTTCTCAAAAGACATTCTCAAAGTCATCAAAGTTATTCAAACAGCTAACAAAAGTTATTCTCAGAGTCACCTTCGTTCTTCAGAGAAACTTTCCAAAACATCTTTGTTCATCAAAGTTATTCTCGGAGTCATCAAAAGGTATTCTCTAACTCACTTTTGGTCATTAAAGTTAATTTCTATGTTATAAAAGTTTGTCTCAGAGACATCTAAAGTTAATCTTAGAGTTATCAAATGTAATCTCTAACTCACTTTTGTTCATCAAAGTTGATCTCAGAGTTAACAAAGGTAATCTCTAACTCACTCTCGTTCATCAAAGTTGTTTCAAAGACATCAAAGTTAATCTCAGAGTTATCCAAAGATATTCTCATGTCCACAAAAGTTATTCCAAGAGACGTCAAAGTTAATCTCAGACATCTTCGTTCATAAAAGTTATTCTCAGAGACATCTAAAGTTATTCTCTAAGACATCAAAGTTATTCTAAGAGCTATCAAAAGTTATTCTCAGTCATGATATGTTATTCTCTAAGTAACCTTCCGTTCATCAAAGACATTCTCTAAGCCCTCAAAGTTATTCTCTAAGACAACAAAGTCATTCCCAGAGTCATCAAAAAGTTATTCTCAGAGTCACCTTCGTTATTCAAAGAAGCCTTCTGAGACATCCTCGTTCAACAAAACAAAAGTTTTGTTTCTCCTTTTTGTATATTTTTACCCAAACCCACCATCCCACTTAACCTTCTTTCCTTCTTTTACTTTGTTTTCACATAAAAGTTCATTCTTTATCATAGTAATAATAAAAATTACAATCGTAAAGAATCAGATCTACTAAGACTTGAAATTGAGAAACAAGAGCTCAAGGGAGTGAGAGCATGAAAGAGGAGCAAGGAGTAAGAGAGGGGACGGAAGAAACTGGGACCAAAGAAGAGAGAATGAGAGAAAGAGAGTGTGGGCATGGGGGAACTAAGACTTGAATTTGAGAAAAAAGAAAAATAAGAGAATGAGAGTGAGTGAGCGAAGGGGGAGAGAATGAGGACGATAGAGAGAACAAGGGGGGATAGAAGGAGGGAGATAAAGAGAAAGGGGATAGAAGGAGTAGGAGAAACAAAGTAAAAAAAGGAAAGAAGGTTAAGTGGGATGGTGGGTTTGGGTAAAAATATACAAAAAAGAGAAACAAAACTACATCTGAAAGGTTAGGAAAAGGATAATATATTCAACAAATACGTCAAAAAACACAATAAACTACATCTGAAAGGTTAGGTTAAAGGGTTGGGGAATAAGAACATATGATAGAACCTACTAAATACACTAAATACACTAAGATTACAAGAGGTTAGGTTAGGTTATGGGGAATAAGAATAAATGATAACAAACATAATAAATACAACTTATGGGCAACTTGATGAACTTTAACAAATATCCCTTGATCTGCAAAAATGACCATTTGAGAAATTTGCCCTTGAAACGAGTAAATTCCCATATATAACAAAAATCCTTTGAAATGGTTAAACACCCAATCTTAAACAAATAACACTTGAAATGCAAAAATGACCATTTGAGAAATTAGCCCTTGAAATGAGTAAATGAATATGAGACAATGATTGACGAAACACAAAAGACAAGCAGGAATACTTATGTAAGATAGATCATGTCTGGTTGGACTAGATAAGTTAGGATACATCAGTTTGTGAATGTAAGATTAAGTTAGGTAAAGCAAGTTAGGTTACGTTAGGATAGGTAAGATAAGTTAAATAAGTTAGGTTAAGCAGGTTAAGTTATGTAAGTTAGGTAAAGTTAGGTAAGATAGGTAATGTAAGGTAAGTTATGTTAGGATAGGTAAAGTTAGGTTATGAATGTTAAGTTAGGTAAGATATGTAAAGTTAGGTTAAATTATGTAAGTTAGGTTAAGCAGGTTAAGTTAGGTAATGTAGGTAAGTTAGGTTAAGCAGGATAAGTTAGGTAAGTTAAGTTAGGATAGGTAAAGTTAGGTTAACCAGGTTAAGTTAGGTAAATGTAGGTAAGTTAGGTTAAGTTAGGTAAGTTAGGTAAGTTAAGTTAGGATAAGGTAAAGTTAGGTTAAGCAGGTTAAGTTAGGTAAATGTAGGTAAGTTAGGTTAAGTTAGGTAAGTTAGGTTAAGTTATGTAAGTTAGGATAGGTAAAGTTAGGTTAAGCAGGTTAAGTTAGGTAAATGTAGGTAAGTTAGGTTAAGTTAGGTAAGTTAGGTTAAGTTATGTAAGTTAGGTTAAGCAGGTTAGGTTATACAGGTTAAGTTAGGTACGTTAGGTAAGTTAGGTTAAGCAGGATAAGTTAGGTTAGGTTATGTAAGTTAGGTAAGATAGGTAAAGTTAGGTAAAATTGGTAAGGTAAGGTAGGATAGGTAAAGTTAGGCTGAGCAGGTTAAGTTAAGTAAGATAGGTAATGTAAGGTAAGTCATGTTAGGATAGGATAGGTAAAGTTAGGTTTAGCAGGTAAGTTAGGTAAGGTAATGTAAGTTAAGTTAGGACAGGTAAAGTTAGGTTATGCAGGTTAGGTTAGGTTAAGTTATGTAAGTTAGGTTAAGCAGGATAAGTTAGGTAAATGTAGGTAAGTTAGGTTAAGCAAGATAAGTTAGGTAAGGTTAGGTAAGTTAGGTATGATAGGTTAGGTATGGTAAGTTATGTTAGGATAGGTAAAGTTAGGTAAGATAGGTAAGGTAAGGTAAGTTATGTTAGGATAGGTAGAGTTAGGTTATGCAGGTTAAGTTAGGTAAGATAGGTAAAGTTAGGTAAGATAGGTAAGGTAAGGTAAGTTATGTTAGGAGAGGTAAAGTTAGGTTATGCAGGTTAAGTTAGGTAAGATAGGTAAAGGTAAGGTAAGTTAAGTTAGGATAGGTAAAGTTAGGTTTAGGAACGTTACGTTAACTAAGTAACATTGGGTGGAGAGGATAGGTTACGTAGGTTTGAACAGTGTAGTCCAGAAAACAGTTTTAGGGTAAAGCGACTAAGAAAATATATTTTAACAGAAGTGCAGGTTTGGTATGAAAAGCTGAACTAGTTACATTTTGGAGAGAAATTTTATGACTGAAGATGTCTTAAAGAATAACATGATGGAAGAAGGAGAGTTTCTTTGATGAACGAAGGTGTCTTAGAGAACAACTTTGGGAGAAACGAAGGTGAATTAGAGATCACTTTGATGACTCTGAGAATAACTTTGATCAACGAAGATGGATTGGAAAGTTTCTCTAATGAACGAAGGAGACTTAGAGATTAACTTTTATGATTTAGAGAACATCTTTGATGCCTTAGAGAAACAACATTGATATCTTAGAGAACAACTTTGATGAACAAAGATGTCTTAGAAAGCTTCTCTGATGAACGAAAAGATACTTAGAGAATAACTTTGATGACTGTATTTAACTTTTTTGATGGCTCTGAGGATAGTTTTGTTGAACGAGGATGTCTCAGAAGGCTTCTTTGAATAACGAAGGTGACTCTGAGAATAACTTTTTGATGACTCTGGGAATGACTTTGTTGTCTTAGAGAATAACTTTGAGGGCTTAGAGAATGTCTTTGATGAACGGAAGGTTACTTAGAGAATAACATATCATGACTGAGAATAACTTTTGATAGCTCTTAGAATAACTTTGATGTCTTAGAGAATAACTTTAGATGTCTCTGAGAATAACTTTTATGAACGAAGATGTCTGAGATTAACTTTGACGTCTCTTGGAATAACTTTTGTGGACATGAGAATATCTTTGGATAACTCTGAGATTAACTTTGATGTCTTTGAAACAACTTTGATGAACGAGAGTGAGTTAGAGATTACCTTTGTTAACTCTGAGATCAACTTTGATGAACAAAAGTGAGTTAGAGATTACATTTGATAACTCTAAGATTAACTTTAGATGTCTCTGAGACAAACTTTTATAACATAGAAATTAACTTTAATGACCAAAAGTGAGTTAGAGAATACCTTTTGATGACTCCGAGAATAACTTTGATGAACAAAGATGTTTTGGAAAGTTTCTCTGAAGAACGAAGGTGACTCTGAGAATAACTTTTGTTAGCTGTTTGAATAACTTTGATGACTTTGAGAATGTCTTTTGAGAACATGAGTAGTATTTGAATGCGTCTTTGATGTAATGAAGAGTAACTTTGATGTCTCGAAGATATCCTGCAGATCAACTTTGATGACCGAGATTAACTTTTGTTGTTTTAGAGATTATTTTTGATAGCTCCGAGAATAACTTTTATGCCTCTGTGATTAACTTTAATGAACGAAGATGTCTTAGAAAGTTTCTCTGATGAACGAAAGCTTACTTAGAGAATAGCATTTTGATGACTGAGATTAACTTTTTGATGACTCTGAGAATAACTTTGAGGATGCGAGTAAATTTTTAAGTGTTTGAGAGTGTCTTTTGATATCTCGAAGAGTAACTTTGGTGTCATGGAGAGCACCTTTGACTATTTTTCTTACTTAACGACATATAATTTAGTTAGGAACAATGATGAATATGACTATTTTAGCGAAGTGAAAGGTTACTTTAGTTAAGAACAGTGTTGGAAAGAGGCTAAACATGACTATTTTTCAGATGAGAGATGTGATATTTCAGTTAAGAAACGACAGGGAAACATGATGAAGTAACTATTTTTAGTTGACTGATGAGCACTTTTAGTTAAGAAATGATGAAAGTTATTATTTTTAGTTGATTGGATAATAAGTTTAGTTGAAAAATGACGAAAGTGACTATGTTTTAGTTGATTGGCGAAAGATTTTTAGTTAAGAAGTTACAAGAAAGGTTTGTCTTTGTAAATTTGGAACTGAATAAAGTGTAGATTTGTTTAAGAACGGGGTTGGTAGAACTATTAAGTTGACTACGAGAATTACTTTGACATAGTTTTGCAAATAAAAAACTGGGTGACTAAAATTGTTGAGGGAACTGTATTGCAGTATAATATTATTTGACAAAGAACTAGTTAGTGAATGGAAGAAACAAATTGGTTTAAAGAAACAAAGAACATAAAAAAAATGAGGTTATGTAGGGGAATGAACACAGTGAACATACGGTGAACACAGAAAACATGTAAGAAAAAGTTGATGAATAGAGTGATCATGCAGGGAATAAGAACTTATAGAGAATATGAAGACATGATAAGGAACATAGGGAATACAAAGAATGAACACTGAACATGTGAAGAACAAGCTAAGAACATTGAGAACATGAATATTGAGTATAAAAGTTATACAGAGAACATATGATGTACATGAAAACATGACAAAGAACATAGTGAACATACGGGGAAAATGGTAGAAAACAGAAAAATGAGAAAAACAGGTGAAAAGAATTGAACTGAGCATGCTGTGAACATTTGTAGAACATGGAATGAACACAGAAAACATGGAAAAAATGTGAAGAACACAGCTGAATATAGAGTAAATATGCAAATACAGGGGGACAAAAGCTGGAGCACAGTAACTGACTTGATCTTATTTACTAAGTCTGAAATATGACTGTTTAAAATTTCAGGGGGATTGGACTGCTAGTAGCGAAAATGTGGTCTCTGTCAAATTTGGGTCTTTAATTGGACTCTGATTAATTTCGATCATGAACTGGACTCTGAATATTTTGGCACAAAGTGAACTCTGGCGAATTTTCGGTATAAACTGGACTCTGACGAATTTTGCTAGAAAACTGGACTCTGATGAATTTCGATCAAGAACTGGACTCTGATGAATTTTCACAGATTACAGGACATTGATGAAATTTGAGCTTAAAACTGTCTCTGACTAATTTTGCTAGCAAAGTGGACTCTGACGAAAATTGGGTATAAAATGGACTGTCAAATTTTCACAGATTACAGGACTCTGATGAAATTTGAGCTTAAAACTGTCTCTGACTAATTTTGCTCTCAAAGTAGACTCTGGCGAATTTCTGTTGATAATTGGACTCTGATGAAATATGAGCTAAAAACTGTCTCTGACTAATTTTGCTAGCAAAGTGGACTCTATTCATTTTTAGGTATAAATGGTCTCTGACGAAATTCTCTCTATAACTGGGCTCTGTTCAATTTTGGTCTTTACTGGTGAAATAGCCGTAAATGGATATTAAACTAAATGTTATGGTTAAGTTGTCTGTTTTCCTTAACAAAACATCTAAGACAATATTCTCTGAAAATGGTCTTTTTACAAATTCGGTCATAAACATATAAATAAACTTCTATGATTATTTGAAACTCTGAAAATAGTTGTAAGGAAATAGGAGGAGAGAGAGAGAGAGAGAGGGACGGTCCAGATATTATGGAGAAGATAAGATAAGAGGCGACCTGCACGAGGAGTCTGGCTGACCGGCGTAAGGTAAATACAGGTGACACGAGAGAATGTGAGGTAAGGGGGGAGGGAGGGTGTTACGAACCCGGATCCAGCGTCCGAGCCCGGAGCAGTGACGACCGCGCCATCTGTGGGTCAGCTCCCGAAACCCCCTCCAAACGGACGACGACACCTGGTGAGGACGACGTGTACTGGCCTCGAGGGCCAGTTTCCAGTCCGGTTCAGCGCTCAACACAGCCGCTGCTGACCTCTGGTGAGGTGGTGCTCAGACACCAGCGCCATCTATGGAGTGGATAGGTGGGCGTTTGTGTCTGAGCCTGTAAGTGAGGTGTTTTAGTGTCCCTGTTATTGATGACGTGTCTGCTTACAGAGTCGACCTGGGACTGCTGTGATGGAAGTTGAGTCAGTCTACCCAAGGCAGCCGTCTCCATATCTTGTGCTTTGCTGCAGCAGCTGTGACGTCGTCCCCCGGAAGAACACTGTGGTGTTACCCTGCCAGTGGAGAGGCAGTAGAAGGATTACCCGGGTCCGACTGCTGGAGACGTTTATCCACTGGGGTACTGAGGACAGGAGAGTGATTGGGGTTATCACACGAGGCTCCTGTCTAGGGCGTTACCCTTATGTCGTTCATGGCGTGGCCTGACCAGCCTTGCTGACCCGGAACCTGCTAGCAGACCTGCTGGACGTGTGGTTGACGGCCTCTACGGCGGTGCCCCCAGTGGACCTGTGTTTTGGCTGACCTGTGGCCAGGGTAGGCTCAACTTCTCAGAGAATTCGTTGTGAGGCCACGAAGATGCACCGAAGATTTAGCACCGAGAGTCTGTGTCCCGAGTCTTCAGCAGAAGACTACAGTGTATTTCCCCTGTAATTAAGTGTTTATACCCCTCCCCTGTGCACTCTTTTATATATTATTTATTTGGTGATGGTATCAATTATAATCTTAAGTTCTTAACTTTCTTTCCCTACCCCCTTTAAGTTACTTGCGTCACGGATCACATCCCTTGAAAGCCACTACTGGCTTGGGGTCGGATACAATTTCCTCTAACAACATCAGAGTAAGGACCCCGTTGCGTCCCGAGAGGGCCGTAACAGAGGGGGTGTGAGGGGGGGGATGGCAGGGAAATGAATTAGATATATAGTAATATACTAGTTTCTAAGTAAGAAACAAATAAGAACTTTTAACAAAACTCGTATGACATTATTTCATGATAAGAACTTTAAAAAACTTCTAAGTCTCGGAAATTATTTTTCATCATAAGATCTTTAACAAACTCGTATGACATTATTTTTAATTATAAGAACTTTAACAACTTCTAAAATATGTGACTGACAAAATTTACCTGAAAACCCTGGCTCATAAACTCGAATTTGAATTTCTCCCATAAGACCTTTAACAAACTTCTAAGTCTCGGAAATTATTTTCACCATAAGAACTTTAACAACTTCTAAAATCTATGACTGAAAAAATTTACCTGAAAACCGTGGCTCACACACGGGATTTTGGACCTGAAAACCCTGGCCCGCACAGGTGATTTTCTAAATTTACCTGAAAACCCTGGCCCGCACAGACGATATTTGGCCTGAAAAAAAATATCGTCTGTGGCGTGTCATCCCTACTACTCACACACACATCCTAGCATCACCACACACACACCCTCGCATCACCACACACTCACCCTCACATTACCACACACCATCGCATCACCACACACACCCTGGCATCATCACACACACCCTGGCATTAACACACACACCCTGGCATCACCACACACACCCTGGCATTACCACACACACCCTGGCATCACCACACACACCCTCGCAACACCACACACACCCTCGCATTACCACACACACCCTGGCATCACCACACACACCCTGGCATTACCACAAACACCCTGGCATCACCACACACACATTGGCATAACTACACACACCCTGGCATCACCACACACATACCCTCGCATCACCACACACACCCTCGCATCACCACACACACCCTCTCATCACCACACACACCCTCGCCTCACCACACACACCCTAGCATCACCACACACACCCAGGAATCACCACACACACCCTGGCATCACCACACACACACACTCGCATCACCACACACACACCCTCGCCTCACCACACAACCTGGCATCACCACACACACCCTGGCATCACCACACACACCCTAGCAACACCACACACACCCTGGCATCACTACACACACCCTCGCATCACCCACACACCCTCGCATTACCACACACACCCTAGCATCACCACACACACCCTCGGATCACCACACACACCCTCGCATCACCACACACACCCTAGCATCACCACACACACCCTGGCATCACCCCACACACCCTCTCATCACCACACACACCCTGGCATCACCACACACACCCTCGCATCACGACACACACCCTGGCATCACCACACACACACCCTCGCATCGCCACACACCTTTGCATCACCACACACACCCTTGCATCACCCCACACACCCTCACATCACCACACACACTCCCTCGCATCACCACACACACACCCCTCACATCACCACACACACACACTCACATCACCACACACCCTCGAGTCACCACACACACACCCTGGCATCACCACACACACCCCGGTATCACCACACACACACACCCTCGCATCACCACACACCCTTGCATCACCACACACACCCTCGCATCACCACACACACCCTTGCATCACCACACACACACCCTCGCATCACCACACACACACCCTCGCAACACCACACACCCTCGCATCACCACACACACCCTGGCATCACCCCACAGACACCCTCGCATCACCACACACACCCTGGCATCACCCCACAGACATCCTCGCATCACAACACACACCCTCGCATCATCACACACACACCCTCGCATCACCACACACACACACACACTCGCATCACCACACACACACCCTCGCATCACCACACACTCACCCTCGCATCACCACATACTCACCCTCGCATCACCACACACACCCTCGCATCACATCACACACCCTCGCATCGACACACACACTTTGGCATCACCACACACACTTTGGCATCACCACACACACACCCTCGCATCACCACACACACCCTGGCATCACCACACACACACCCTCGCATCACCACACTCACACCTTCGCATCACCACACACACACACACTCGCATCACCACACTCACACCTTCGCATCACCACACACACACACACTCGCATCACCACACACACACCCTCGCATCACCACACACACCCTCGCATCACATCACACACCCTCGCATCGTCACACACACACCCTCGCATCACCACACACACCCTGGCATCACCACACACACACACTCGCATCACCACACTCCATGACATCACCACACACACACCCTCGCATCACCACACACACCGTGGCATCACCACACACATCCTGTCATCACCACACACATCCTCGCATCACCACACACACCCTAGCATCACCAAACACACTCTGGTATCACCACACACACCCTGGCATCACCACACACCCTGGCATCACCACACACACCCTGGCATCACCACACACACCCTGGCATCACCACACACACCCTCGCATCACCACACACACACCCTCGCATCACCATACACACCCTCGCATCACCACACACACCCTCGCATCACCACACATACACACTCGCATCACTACACACACAACCTGGCATCACCACACACACACCCTCGCATCACCACACACAACTTGGCATCACCACACACACCCTGGCATCACCACACACACACCCTCGCATCACCACACACACACCCTCCCATCACCACACACACACTCCCTCGCATCACCACACACACACCCTCGCATCACCACACACTCACCCTTGCATCACCACACACACACCCTCGCATCACTGCACACACCCTCGCATCACCACACACACCCTCGCATCACCACACACACACCCTCGCATCACCACACACACCTTGGCATCACCACACTCACCCTCGCATCACCACTCACCCTGATATCACCACACATACACCCTCGCCTCACCACACACACCCTGGCATCACCACACACACCCTGGCATCACCACACACACCCTCTCATCACCATACACACCCTAACATCACCACACTAACCCTGGCATCACCACACACACCCTTGCATCACCACACACCCTGGCATCACCACACACACCCTGGTATCACCACACATACCCTTGCATCACCACACACACCCTGGCTTCACAACACACACCCTGGTATCACCACACACACCCTCGCATCACCACACACACCTTGGCATCACCACACACACCCTCGCATCACCACTCACCCTGATATCACCACACATACACCCTCGCCTCACCACACAAACCCTGGCATCACCACACACACCCTGGCATCACCACACACACCCTCTCATCACCATACACACCCTAGCATCACCACACTAACCCTGGCATCACCACACACACCCTTGCATCACCACACACCCTGGCATCACCACACACACCCTGGTATCACCACACACACATACTCGTATCACCACACACACCCTGGCATCACCACACACACCCTGGCATCACCACACACACCCTGGCTTCACAACACACACCCTCGCATCACCCCACACACCCACGCATTACCACACACACCCTAGCATCACTACACACACCCTCACATCACCACACACACCCTCGCATCACCACACACACACCCTCGCATCACCACACACACCCTGGCATCACCCCACACACCCTCGCATCACAACACGCACCCTGGCATCACCACACACACCCTGGCATCACCACACACACCCTCGCATCACCACACACACCCTCGCATCACCACACACACCCTGGCATCACCACACACACCCTCGCATCATCACACACCTTAGCATCACCACACACCCTCGCATCACCCAACACACCCTCAAATCACCACACACACTCCCTCGCATAACCACACACACCTTCTCACATCACCACACACACACCCTCACATCACACACACACCCTCACATCACCACACACACCCTCGCGTCACCACACACACCCTCGCATCACCACACACACACCCGCGCATCACCATACACACCCTCGCATCACCACACACACCCTCGCATCACCACACATACACACTCGCATCACTACACACACAACCTGGCATCACCACACACACACCCTCGCATCACCACACACAACTTGGCATCACCACACACACCCTGGCATCACCACACACACACCCTCGCATCACCACACACACACCCTCCCATCACCACACACACACACCCTCGCATCACCACACACACACCCTCGCATCACCACACACTCACCCTTGCATCACCACACACACACCCTCGCATCACTGCACACACCCTCGCATCACCACACACACCCTCGCATCACCACACACACACCCTCGCATCACCACACACACCTTGGCATCACCACACTCACCCTCGCATCACCACTCACCCTGATATCACCACACATACACCCTCGCCTCACCACACACACCCTGGCATCACCACACACACCCTGGCATCACCACACACACCCTCTCATCACCATACACACCCTAGCATCACCACGCTAACCCTGGCATCACCACACACACCTTTGCATCACCACACACCCTGGCATCACCACACACACCCTGGTATCACCACACACACCCTTGCATCACCACACACACCTTGGCATCACCACACACACCCTCGCATCACCACTCACCCTGATATCACCACACATACACCCTCGCCTCACCACACACACCCTGGCATCACCACACACACCCTGGCATCACCACACACACCCTCTCATCACCATACACACCCTAGCATCACCACACTAACCCTGGCATCACCACACACACCCTTGCATCACCACACACCCTGGCATCACCACACACACCCTGGTATCACCAAACACACATACTCGTATCACCACACACACCCTGGCATCACCACACACACCCTGGCATCACCACACACACCCTGGCTTCACAACACACACCCTCGCATCACCCCACACACCCACGCATTACCACACACACCCTAGCATCACTACACACACCCTCACATCACCACACACACCCTCGCATCACCACACACACACCCTCGCATCACCACACACACCCTGGCATCACCCCACACACCCTCGCATCACAACACGCACCCTGGCATCACCACACTCACCCTGGCATCACCACACACACCCTCGCATCACCACACACACCCTCGCATCACCACACACACCCTGGCATCACCACACACACCCTCGCATCATCACACACCTTAGCATCACCACACACCCTCGCATCACCCAACACACCCTCACATCACCACACACACTCCCTCGCATCACCACACACACCTTCTCACATCACCACACACACACCCTCACATCACACACACACCCTCACATCACCACACACACCCTCTCGTCACCACACACACCCTCGCATCACCACACACACACCCTCGCATCACCATACACACCCTCGCATCACCACACACACCCTCGCATCACCACACATACACACTCGCATCACTACACACACAACCTGGCATCACCACACACACACCCTCGCATCACCACACACAACTTGGCATCACCACACACACCCTGGCATCACCACACACACACCCTCGCATCACCACACACACACCCTCCCATCACCACACACACACACCCTCGCATCACCACACACACACCCTCGCATCACCACACACTCACCCTCGCATCACCACACACACACCCTCGCATCACTGCACACACCCTCGCATCACCACACACACCCTCGCCTCACCACACACACACCCTCGCATCACCACACACACCTTGGCATCACCACACTCACCCTCGCATCACCACTCACCCTGATATCACCACACATACACCCTCGACTCACCACACACACCCTGGCATCACCACACACACCCTGGCATCACCACACACACCCTCTCATCACCATACACACCCTAGCATCACCACACTAACCCTGGCATCACCACACACACCCTTGCATCACCACACACCCTGGCATCACCACACACACCCTGGTATCACCACACACACCCTTGCATCACCACACACACCCTGGCTTCACAAAACACACCCTGGTATCACCACACACACCCTCGCATCACCACACACACCTTGGCATCACCACACACACCCTCGCATCACTACTCACCCTGATATCACCACACATACACCCTCGCCTCACCACACACACCCTGGCATCACCACACACACCCTGGCATCACCACACACACCCTCTCATCACCATACACACCCTAGCATCACCACACTAACCCTGGCATCACCACACACACCCTTGCATCACTACACACCCTGGCATCACCACACACACCCTGGTATCACCACACACACATACTCGTATCACCACACACACCCTGGCATCACCACACACACCCTGGCATCACCACACACACCCTGGCTTCACAACACACACCCTCGCATCACCCCACACACCCACGCATTACCACACACACCCTAGCATCACTACACACACCCTCGCATCACCACACACACCCTCGCATCACCACACACACACCCTCGCATCACCACACACACCCTGGCATCACCCCACACACCCTCGCATCACAACACGCACCCTGGCATCACCACACACACCCTGGCATCACCACACACACCCTCGCATCACCACACACACCCTCGCATCACCACACACACCCTGGCATCACCACACACACCCTCGCATCATCACACACCTTAGCATCACCACACACCCTCGCATCACCCAACACACCCTCACATCACCACACACACTCCCTCGCATCACCACACACACCTTCTCACAACACCACACACACACCCTCATATCACACACACACCCTCACATCACCACACACACCCTCGCGTCACCACACACACACACCCTAGCATCACTACACACACCCTCGCATCACCACACACACACCCTCGCATCACCACACACACACCCTCGCATCGCCACACTCCATGACATCACCACACACACACCCTCGCATCACCACACACACCGTGGCATCACCACACACATCCTGGCATCACCACACACATCCTCGCATCACCACACACACCCTAGCATCACCAAACACACTCTGGTATCACCACACACACCCTGGCATCACCAAACACCCTGGCATCACCACACACACCCTGGCATCACCACACACACCCTCGCATCATCACACACCTTAGCATCACCACACACCCTCGCATCACCCAACACACCCTCACATCACCACACACACTCCCTCGCATCACCACACACACCTTCTCACATCACCACACACACACCCTCACATCACACACACACCCTCACATCACCACACACACCCTCGCGTCACCACACACACCCTCGCATCACTACACACACCCTCGCATCACCACACACACACCCTCGCATCACCATACACACCCTCGCATCACCACACACACCCTCGCATCACCACACATACACACTCGCATCACTACACACACAACCTGGCATCACCACACACACACCCTCGCATCACCACACACAACTTGGCATCACCACACACACCCTGGCATCACCACACACACACCCTCGCATCACCACACAAACACCCTCCCATCACCACACACACACACCCTCGCATCACCACACACACACCCTCGCATCACCACACACTCACCCTCGCATCACCACACACACACCCTCGCATCACTGCACACACCCTCGCATCACCACACACACCCTCGCATCACCACACACACACCCTCGCATCACCTCACACACCTTGGCATCACCACACTCACCCTCGCATCACCACTCACCCTGATATCACCACACATACACCCTCGACTCACCACACACACCCTGGCATCACCACACACATCCTGGCATCACCACACACACCCTCTCATCACCATACACACCCTAGCATCACCACACTAACCCTGGCATCACCACACACACCCTTGCATCACCACACACCCTGGCATCACCACACACACCCTGGTATCACCACACACACCCTTGCATCACCACACACACCCTGGCTTAACAACACACACCCTGGTATCACCACACACACCCTCGCATCACCACACACACCTTGGCATCACCACACACACCCTCGCATCACCACTCACCCTGATATCACCACACATACACCCTCGCCTCACCACACACACCCTGGCATCACCACACACACCCTGGCATCACCACACACACCCTCTCATCACCATACACACCCTAGCATCACCACACTAACCCTGGCATCACCACACACACCCTTGCATCACTACACACCCTGGCATCACCACACACACCCTGGTATCACCACACACACATACTCGTATCACCACACACACCCTGGCATCACCACACACACCCTGGCATCACCACACACACCCTGGCTTCACAACACACACCCTCGCATCACCCCACACACCCACGCATTACCACACACACCCTAGCATCACTACACACACCCTCGCATCACCACACACACCCTCGCATCACCACACACACACCCTCGCATCACCACACACACCCTGGCATCACCCCACACACCCTCGCATCACAACACGCACCCTGGCATCACCACACACACCCTGGCATCACCACACACACCCTAGCATCACCACACACACCCTCGCATCACCACACACACCCTGGCATCACCACACACACCCTCGCATCATCACACACCTTAGCATCACCACACACCCTCGCATCACCCAACACACCCTCACATCACCACACACTCTCCCTCGCATCACCACACACACCTTCTCACAACATCACACACACACCCTCATATCACACACACACCCTCACATCACCACACACACCCTCGCGTCACCGCACACACACACCCTAGCATCACTACACACACCCTCGCATCACCACACACACACCCTCGCATCACCACACACACACCCTCGCATCGCCACACTCCATGACATCACCACACACACACCCTCGCATCACCACACACACCGTGGCATCACCACACACATCCTGGCATCACCACACACATCCTCGCATGACCACACACACCCTAGCATCACCAAACACACTCTGGTATCACCACACACACCCTGGCATCACCAAACACCCTGGCATCACCACACACACCCTGGCATCACCACACACACCCTCGCATCACCACACACACCCTCGCATCACCACACACACACACCCTCGCATCACCACACACACTTTCGCATCACCACACACACCCTCGCATCACCACACATACAAACTCGCATCACTACACACACAACCTGGCATCACCACACACACACCCTCGCATCACCACACACAACTTAGCATCACCACACACACCCTGGCATCACCACACACACACCCTGGCATCACCACACACACACCCTCGCATCACCACACACACCGTGGCATCACCACACACATCCTGGCATCACCACACACATCCTCGCATGACCACACACACCCTAGCATCACCAAACACACTCTGGTATCACCACACACACCCTGGCATCACCAAACACCCTGGCATCACCACACACACCCTGGCATCACCACACACACCCTCGCATCACCACACACACCCTCGCATCACCACACACACACACCCTCGCATCACCACACACACTTTCGCATCACCACACACACCCTCGCATCACCACACATACACACTCGCATCACTACACACACAACCTGGCATCACCACACACACACCCTCGCATCACCACACACAACTTAGCATCACCACACACACCCTGGCATCACCACACACACACCCTGGCATCACCACACACACACCCTCGCATCACCACACACACACACACCCTCGCATCACCACACACACACCCTCGCATCACCACACACTCACCCTCGCATCACCACACACTCACCCTCGCATCACCACACACACCCTCGCATCACCACACACACCCTCGCATCACCACACAAACCCTCGCATCACCACACACACACCCTCGCATCACCACACACACCCTGGCATCACCACACAAACACTCTCGCATCACCACACACCTTGATATCACCACACACTCACCCTCGCATCACCACACACACACCCTCTCATCACCACACACACCCTGGCATCACCACACACACCCTCGCATCACGACACACACCCTGGCATCACCACACACACCCTCGCTTCGCCACACACCTTTGCATCACCACACACACCCTTGCATCACCCCACACACCCTCACATCACCACACACACTCCCTCGCATCACCACACACATACCCCTCACATCACCACACACACACACTCACATCACCACACACCCTTGCATCACCACACACACCCTCTCATCACCACACACACCCTGGCATCACCACACACACCCTCGCATCACGACACACACCCTGGCATCACCACAAACACCCTCGCATCGCCACACACCTTTGCATCACCACACACACCCTTGCATCACCCCACACACCCTCACATCACCACACACACTCCCTCGCATCACCACAAACACACCCCTCACATCACCACACACACACACCCTCGCATCACCACACACCCTTGCATCACCACACACACCCTCGCATCACCACACACACCCTTGCATCACCACACACACCCTCGCATCACCACACACACACCCTCGCATCACCACACACCCTCGCATCACCACACACACCCTGGCATCACCCCACAGACACCCCCGCATCACCACACACACCCTGGCATCACCCCACAGACACCCTCGCATCACAACACACACCCTCGCATCATCACACACACACCCTCGCATCACCACACACACACACACTCGCATCACCACACACACACCCTCGCATCACCACACACTCACCCTCGCATCACCACATACTCACCCTCGCATCACCACACACACCCTCGCATCACATCACACACCCTCGCATCGACACACACACTTTGGCATCACCACACACACACCCTCGCATCACCACACATACCCTGGCATCACCGCACACACACCTTCGCATCACCACACTCACACCTTCGCATCACCACACACACACACACTCGCATCACCACACACACACCGTCGCATCACCACACACTCACCCTCGCATCACCACATACTCACCCTCGCATCACCACACACATTACCTCGCATCACATAACACACCCTCGCATCGTCACACACACTTTGGCATCACCACACACACCCTCGCATCACCACACACACCCTGGCATCACCACACACACACCCTCGCATCACCACACTCCATGACATCACCACACACACACCCTCGCATCACCACACACACCGTGGCATCACCACACACATCCTGTCATCACCACACACATCCTCGCACCACCACACACATCCTCGCATCACCACACACACCCTAGCATCACCAAACACACTCTGGTATCACCACACACACCCTGGCATCACCACACACCCTGGCATCACCACACACACCCTGGCATCACCACACACACCCTCGCATCACCACACACACCCTCGCATCACCACACACACACCCTCGCATCACCATACACACCCTCGCATCACCACACACACCCTCGCATCACCACACATACACACTCGCATCACTACACACACAACCTGACATCACCACACACACACCCTCGCATCACCACACACACCTTGGCATCACCACACTCACCCTCGCATCACCACTCACCCTGATATCACCACACATACACCCTCGACTCACCACACACACCCTGGCATCACCACACACACCCTGGCATCACCACACACACCCTCTCATCACCATACACACCCTAGCATCACCACACTAACCCTGGCATCACCACACACACCCTTGCATCACCACACACCCTGGCATCACCACACACACCCTGGTATCACCACACACACCTTTGCATCACCACACACACACTGGCTTCACAACACACACCCTGGTATCACCACACACACCCTCGCATCACCACACACACCTTGGCATCACCACACACACCCTCGCATCACCACTCACCCTGATATCACCACACATACACCCTCGCCTCACCACACACACCCTGGCATCACCACACACACCCTGGCATCACCACACACACCCTCTCATCACCATACACACCCTAGCATCACCACACTAACCCTGTCATCACCACACACACCCTTGCATCACTACACACCCTGGCATCACCACACACACCCTGGTATCACCACACACACATACTCGTATCACCACACACACCCTGGCATCACCACACACACCCTGGCTTCACAACACACACCCTCGCATCACCCCACACACCCACGCATTACCACACACACCCTAGCATCACTACACACACCCTCGCATCACCACACACACCCTCGCATCACCACACACACACCCTCGCATCACCACACACACCCTGGCATCACCCCACACACCCTCGCATCACAACACGCACCCTGGCATCACCACACACACCCTGGCATCACCACACACACCCTCGCATCACCACACACACCCTCGCATCACCACACACACCCTGGCATCACCACACACACCCTCGCATCATCACACACCTTAGAATCACCACACACCCTCGCATCACCCAACACACCCTCACATCACCACACACACTCCCTCGCATCACCACACACACCTTCTCACAACACCACACACACACCCTCATATCACACACACACCCTCACATCACCACACACACCCTCGCGTCACCACACACACACACCCTAGCATCACTACACACACCCTCGCATCACCACACACACACCCTCGCATCACCACACACACACCCTCGCATCGCCACACTCCATGACATCACCACACACACACCCTCGCATCACCACACACACCGTGGCATCACCACACATCCTGGCATCAACACACACATCCTCGCATGACCACACACACCCTAGCATCACCAAACACACTCTGGTATCACCACACACACCCTGGCATCACCAAACACCCTGGCATCACCACACACACCCTGGCATCACCACACACACCCTGGCATCACCACACACACCCTCGCATCACCACACACCCACACCCTCGCATCACCACACACACTTTCGCATCACTACACACACCCTCGCATCACCACACATACACACTCGCATCACTACACACACAACCTGGCATCACCACACACACACCCTCGCATCACCACACACACACACACACACCCTCGCATCACCACACACACACCCTCGCATCACCACACACTCACCCTCGCATCACCACACACACACACACACACCCTCGCATCACCACACACACACCCTCGCATCACCACTCACTCACCCTCGCATCACCACACACTCACCCTCGCATCACCACACACACCCTCGCATCACCACACACACCCTCGCATCACCACACAAACCCTCGCATCACCACACACACACCCTCGCATCACCACACACACCCTGGCATCACCACACACACCCTCGCATCACCACACACCCTGATATCACCACACACTCACCCTCGCATCACCACACACACACCCTCTCATCACCACACACACCCTGGCATCACCACACACACCCTCGCATCACGACACACACCCTGGCATCACCACACACACCCTCGCATCGCCACACACCTTTGCATCACCACACACACCCTTGCATCACCCCACACACCCTCACATCACCACACACACTCCCTCGCATCACCACACACATACCCCTCACATCACCACACACACACACTCACATCACCACACACACACACTCACATCACCACACACACCCTCTCATCACCACACACACCCTGGCATCACCACACACACCCTCGCATCACGACACACACCCTGGCCTCACCACACACACCCTCGCATCGCCACACACCTTTGCATCACCACACACACCCTTGCATCACCCCACACACCCTCACATCACCACACACACTCCCTCGCATCACCACACACACACCCCTCACATCACCACACACACACACCCTCGCATCACCACACACCCTTGCATCACCACACACACCCTCGCATCACCACACACACCCTTGCATCACCACACACACCCTCGCATCACCACACACACACCCTCGCATCACCACACACCCTCGCATCACCACACACACCCTGGCATCACCCCACAGACACCCCCGCATCACCAAACACACCCTGGCATCACCCCACAGACACCCTCGCATCACAACACACACCCTCGCATCATCACACACACACCCTCGCATCACCACACACACACACACTCGCATCACCACACACACACCCTCGCATCACCACACACTCACCCTCGCATCACCACATACTCACCCTCGGATCACCACACACACCCTCGCATCACATCACACACCCTCGCATCGACACACACACTTTGGCATCACCACACACACACCCTCGCATCACCACACATACCCTGGCATCACCGCACACACACCTTCGCATCACCACACTCACACCTTCGCATCACCACACACACTCGCATCACCACACACACACCGTCGCATCACCACACACTCACCCTCGCATCACCACATACTCACCCTCGCATCACCACACACACCCTCGCATCACATAACACACCCTCGCATCGTCACACACACTTTGGCATCAAAACACACACCCTCGCATCACCACACACACCCTGGCATCACCACACACACACCCTCGCATCACCACACTCCATGACATCACCACACAC
Source organism: Procambarus clarkii (assembly GCF_040958095.1). Classification (NCBI taxonomy): domain Eukaryota; kingdom Metazoa; phylum Arthropoda; class Malacostraca; order Decapoda; family Cambaridae; genus Procambarus; species Procambarus clarkii. The sequence goes on from NC_091152.1 coordinate 36,462,534, forward strand.
ACACCCTCGCATCACCACACACACCGTGGCATCACCACACACATCCTGTCATCACCACACACATCCTCGCATCACCACACACATCCTCGCATCACCACACACACCCTAGCATCACCAAACACACTCTGGTATCACCACACACACCCTGGCATCACCACACACCCTGGCATCACCACACACACCCTGGCATCACCACACACACCCTCGCATCACCACACACACCCTCGCATCACCACACACACACCCTCGCATCACCATACACACCCTCGCATCACCACACACACCCTCGCATCACCACACATACACACTCGCATCACTACACACACAACCTGACATCACCACACACACACCCTCGCATCACCACACACACCTTGGCATCACCACACTCACCCTCGCATCACCACTCACCCTGATATCACCACACATACACCCTCGACTCACCACACACACCCTGGCATCACCACACACACCCTGGCATCACCACACACACCCTCTCATCACCATACACACCCTAGCATCACCACACTAACCCTGGCATCACCACACACACCCTTGCATCACCACACACCCTGGCATCACCACACACACCCTGGTATCACCACACACACCCTTGCATCACCACACACACCCTGGCTTCACAACACACACCCTGGTATCACCACACACACCCTCGCATCACCACACACACCTTGGCATCACCACACACACCCTCGCATCACCACTCACCCTGATATCACCACACATACACCCTCGCCTCACCACACACACCCTGGCATCACCACACACACAATGGCATCACCACACACACCCTCTCATCACCATACACACCCTAGCATCACCACACTAACCCTGGCATCACCACACACACCCTTGCATCACTACACACCCTGGCATCACCACACACACCCTGGTATCACCACACACACATTCTCGTATCACCACACACACCCTGGCATCACCACACACACCCTGGCATCACCACACACACCCTGGCTTCACAACACACACCCTCGCATCACCCCACACACCCACGCATTACCACACACACCCTAGCATCACTACACACACCCTCGCATCACCACACACACCCTCGCATCACCACACACACACCCTCGCATCACCACACACACCCTGGCATCACCCCACACACCCTCGCATCACAACACGCACCCTGGCATCACCACACACACCCTGGCATCACCACACACACCCTCGCATCACCACACACACCCTCGCATCACCACACACACCCTGGCATCACCACACACACCCTCGCATCATCACACACCTTAGAATCACCACACACCCTCGCATCACCCAACACACCCTCACATCACCACACACACTCCCTCGCATCACCACACACACCTTCTCACAACACCACACACACACCCTCATATCACACACACACCCTCACATCACCACACACACCCTCGCGTCACCACACACACACACCCTAGCATCACTACACACACCCTCGCATCACCACACACACACCCTCGCATCACCACACACACACCCTCGCATCGCCACACTCCATGACATCACCACACACACACCCTCGCATCACCACACACACCGTGGCATCACCACACATCCTGGCATCAACACACACATCCTCGCATGACCACACACACCCTAGCATCACCAAACACACTCTGGTATCACCACACACACCCTGGCATCACCAAACACCCTGGCATCACCACACACGCCCTGGCATCACCACACACACCCTCGCATCACCACACACACCCTCGCATCACCACACACCCACACCCTCGCATCACCACACACACTTTCGCATCACCACACACACCCTCGCATCACCACACATACACACTCGCATCACTACACACACAACCTGCCATCACCACACACACACCCTCGCATCACCACACACAACTTAGCATCACCACACACACCCTGGCATCACCACACACACACCCTGGCATCACCACACACACACCCTCGCATCACCACACACACACACACCCTCGCATCACCACACACACACACCCTCGCATCACCACACACTCACCCTCGCATCACCACACACTCACCCTCGCATCACCACACACACCCTCGCATCACCAAACACACCCTCGCATCACCACACAAACCCTCGCATCACCACACACACACCCTCGCATCACCACACACACCCTGGCATCACCACACACACCCTCGCATCACCACACACCCTGATATCACCACACACTCACCCTCGCATCACCACACACACACCCTCTCATCACCACACACACCCTGGCATCACCACACACACCCTCGCATCACGACACACACCCTGGCATCACCACACACACCCTCGCATCGCCACACACCTTTGCATCACCACACACACCCTTGCATCACCCCACACACCCTCACATCACCACACACACTCCCTCGCATCACCACACACATACCCCTCACATCACCACACACACACACTCACATCACCACACACCCTTGCATCACCACACACACCCTCTCATCACCACACACACCCTGGCATCACCACACACACCCTCGCATCACGACACACACCCTGGCCTCACCACACACACCCTCGCATCGCCACACACCTTTGCATCACCACACACACCCTTGCATCACCCCACACACCCTCACATCACCACACACACTCCCTCGCATCACCACACACACACCCCTCACATCACCACACACACACACCCTCGCATCACCACACACCCTTGCATCACCACACACACCCTCGCATCACCACACACACCCTTGCATCACCACACACACCCTCGCATCACCACACACACACCCTCGCATCACCACACACCCTCGCATCACCACACACACCCTGGCATCACCCCACAGACACCCTCGCATCACAACACACACCCTCGAATCATCACCCACACACCCTCGCATCACCACACACACACACACTCGCATCACCACACACACACCCTCGCATCACCACACACTCACCCTCGCATCACCACATACTCACCCTCGCATCACCACACACACCCTCGCATCACATCACACACCCTCGCATCGACACACACACTTTGGCATCACCACACACACACCCTCGCATCACCACACATACCCTGGCATCACCGCACACACACCTTCGCATCACCACACTCACACCTTCGCATCACCACACACACACACACTCGCATCACCACACACACACCGTCGCATCACCACACACTCACCCTCGCATCACCACATACTCACCCTCGCATCACCACACACACCCTCGCATCACATAACACACCCTCGCATCGTCACACACACTTTGGCATCACCACACACACACCCTCGCATCACCACACACACCCTGGCATCACCACACACACACCCTCGCATCACCACACTCCATGACATCACCACACACACACCCTCGCATCACCACACACACCGTGGCATCACCACACACATCCTGTCATCACCACACACATCCTCGCATCACCACACACATCCTCGCATCACCACACACACCCTAGCATCACCAAACACACTCTGGTATCACCACACACACCCTGGCATCACCACACACCCTGGCATCACCACACACACCCTGGCATCACCACACACACCCTCGCATCACCACACACACCCTCGCAACACCACACACACACCCTCGCATCACCATACACACCCTCGCATCACCACACACACCCTCGCATCACCACACATACACACTCGCATCACTACACACACAACCTGACATCACCACACACACACCCTCGCATCACCACACACAACTTGGCATTACCACACACACCCTGGCATCACCACACACACACCCTCGCATCACCACACACTCACCCTCGCATCACCACACACACACCCTCGCATCACTGCACACACCCTCGCATCACCACACACACCCTCGCATCACCACACACACACACCCTCGCATCACCACACACACCTTGGCATCACCACACACACCCTCGCATCACCACTCACCCTGATATCACCACACATACACCCTCGCATCACCACACACACCCTGGCATCATCACACACACCCTGGCATCACCACACACACCCTCTCATCACCACACACACCCTAATATCACCACCCTAACCCTGGCATCACCACACACACCCTTGCATCACCACACACCTGGCATCACCACACACACCCTGGTATCACCACACACACCCTTGCATCACCACACACCCTGGCATCACTACACACACCCTGGTATCACCACACACACCCTCGCATCACCACACACACACCCTCGCACATCAACAAACACACACTCTCGCATCACCACACACACATACTCGTATCACCACACACACCCTGGCATCACCACACACATCCTAGCATCACCACACACACCCTGGCTTCACTACACACACCCTCGCATCACCCCACACACCCACGCATTACCACACACACCCTAGCATCACTACACACACCCTCGCATTACCACACACACCCTCGCATCACCACACACACCCTGGCATCACCCCACACGCCCTCGCATCACCACACGCACCCTGGCATCACCACACACACCCTGGCATCACCACGCACACCCTCGCATCACCACACACACCCTCGCATCACCACACACACCCTGGCATCACCACACACACCCTCGCATCATCACACACCTTAGCATCACCACACACCCTCGCATCACTCAACACACCCTCACATCACCACACACACTCCCTCGCATCACCCCACACACCTTCTCACATCACCACACACACACCCTCACATCACACACACACCCTCACATCACCACACACACCCTCGCGTCACCACACACACACACCCTAGCATCACTACACACACCCTCGCATCACCACACACACACACCCTCGAATCACCACACACACACCCTCGCATCGCCACACTCCATGACATCACCACACACACACCCTCGCATCACCACACACACCGTGGCATCACCACACACATCCTGGCATCACCACACACATCCTCGAATCACCACACACACCCTAGCATCACCAAACACACTCTGGTATCACCACACACACCCTGACATCACCAAACACCCTGGCATCACCACACACACCCTGGCATCACCACACACACCCTCGCATCACCACACACACCCTCGCATCACCACACACACACCCTCGCATCACCACACACACTTTCACATCACCACACACACCCTCGCATCACCACACACACCCTCGCATCACCGCACACACCCTCGCATCACCACACAAACCCTCGCATTACCACACACACACCCTCGCATCACCATACACACCCTGGCATCACCACACACACCCTCGCATCACCACACACCCTGGTATCACCACACACACCCTTGCATCAACCCACACACCCTCACATCACCACACACACTCCCTCGCATCACCACACACACACCCCCCTCACATCACCACACACACACACCCTCGCATCACCACACACCCTTGCATCACCACACACACCCTCGCATCACCACACACACCCTTGCATCACCACACACACACCCTCGCATCACCACACACACACCCTCGCATCACCACACACCCTCGCATCACCACACACACCCTGGCATCACCCCACAGACACCCCCGCATCACCACACACACCCTGGCATCACCCCACAGACACCCTCGCATCACAACACACACCCTCGCATCATCACACACACACCCTCGCATCACCACACACACACACTCGCATCACCACACACACCCTCGCATCACCACACACTCACCCTCGCATCACCACATACTCACCCTCGCATCACCACACACACCCTCGCATCACATCACACACCCTCGCATCGACACACACACTTTGGCATCACCACACACACACCCTCGCATCACCACACACACCCTGGCATCACCGCACACACACCCTCGCATCACCACACTCACACCTTCTCATCACCACACACACACACACTCGCATCACCACACACACACCCTCGCATCACCACACACTCACCCTCGCATCACCACATACTCACCCTCGCATCACCACACACACCCTCGCATCACATCACACACCCTCGCATCGTCACACACACTTTGGCATCACCACACACACACCCTCGCATCACCACACACACCCTGGCATCACCACACACACACCCTCGCATCACCACACTCCATGACATCACCACACACACACCCTCGCATCACCACACACACCGTGGCATCACCACACACATCCTGTCATCACCACACACATCCTCGCAACACCACACACATCCTCGCATCACCACACACACCCTAGCATCACCAAACACACTCTGGTATCACCACACACACCCTGGCATCACCACACACCCTGGCATCACCACACACACCCTGGCATCACCACACACACCCTCGCATCACCACACACACCCTCGCATCACCACACACACACCCTCGCATCACCATACACACCCTCGCATCACCACACACACCCTCGCATCACCACACATACACACTCGCATCACTACACACACAACCTGACATCACCACACACACACCCTCGTATCACCACACACAACTTGGCATCACCACACACACCCTGGCATCACCACACACACACCCTCGCATCACCACACACACACCCTCCCATCACCACACAGACACACCCTCGCATCACCACACACACACCCTCGCATCACCACACACTTACCCTCGCATCACCACACACACACCCTCGCATCACTGCACACACTCTGGTATCACCACACATACACCCTCGCATCACCACACACACCCTGGCATCACCACACACACCCTGGCATCACAACACACGCCCTCTCATTACCACACACACCCAAGCATCACCACCCTAACCCTGGCATCACCACACACACCCTTGCATCACCACACACCCTGGCATCACCACATCACCACACCACACATCACCACACACACCCTTGCATCACCACACACCCTGGCATCACCACACACACCCTGGTATCACCACACACACCCTTGCATCACCACACACCCTGGCATCACTACACACACCCTGGTATCACCACACACACCCTCGCATCACAACACACACACCCTCGCACATCAACACACACATACCCTCGCATCACCACACACACATACTCGTATCACCACACACACCCTGGCATCACCACACACACCCTCGCATCACCACACACACCCTCGCATCACCACACACACCCTGGCATCACCCCACACGCCCTCGCATCACCACACGCACCCTGGCATCACCACACACACCCTGGCATCACCACACACACCCTCGCATCACCACACACACCCTCGCATCACCACACACACCCTCGCATCACCACACACACCCTGGCATCACCACACACACCCTCGCATCATCACACACCTTAGCATCACCACACACCCTCGCATCACCCAACACACCCTCACATCACCACACACACTCCCTCGCATCACCACACACACCTTCTCACATCACCACACACACACCCTCACATCACACACACACCCTCACATCACCACACACACCCTCGCGTCACCACACACACACACCCTAGCATCACTACACACACCCTCGCATCACCACACACACATTCTCGCATCACCACACACACACCCTCGCATCGCCACACTCCATGACATCACCACACACACACCCTCGCTTCACCACACACACCGTGGCATCACCACACACATCCTGGCATCACCACACACATCCTCGCATCACCACACACACCCTAGCATCACCAAACATACTCTGGTATCACCACACACACCCTGGCATCACCAAACACCCTGGCATCACCACACGCACCCTGGCATCACCACACACACCCTCGCATCACCACACACACCCTCGCATCACCACACACACCCTCGCATCACCACACACACCCTCGCATCACCACACACACCCTCGCATCACCACACATACACCCTCGCATCACCACACATACACACTCGCATCACTACACATACAACCTGGCATCACCACACACACACCCTCGCATCACCACACACAACTTAGCATCACCACACACACCCTCGCATCACCACACACACACCCTCGCATCACCACACACACACACCCTCGCATCACCACACACACACCCTCGCATCACCACACACTCACCCTCGCATCACCACACACTCACCCTCGCATCACCACACACCCTCGCATCACCACACACACCCTCGCATCACCACACACACCCTCGGATCACCACACACACACCCTCGCATCACCACACACACCCTGGCATCACCACACACACCCTCGCATCACCACACACCCTGATATCACCACACACACCCTCGCATCACCACACACACCCTGGCATCACCACACACACCCTGGCATCACCACACACACCCTCGCATCACCACACACAGCCTAGCATCACCACACTCACCCTGGTATCACCACACACACCTTGGCATCACACCACACACTGGCATCACCACACACACCCTGGTATCACCACACACACCCTCGCATCACCACACACACACCCTCGCACATCACCACACACACACCCTCGCATCACCACACACACATACTCGTATCACCACACACACCCTGGCATCACCACACACACCCTGGCATCACCACACACACCCTGGCATCATCACACACACCCTGGCTTCACTACACACACCCTCGCATCACCCCACACACCCACGCATTACCACACACACCCTAGCATCACTACACACACCCTCGCATCACCACACGCACCCTCGCATCACCACACACACCCTGGCATCACCCCACACACCCTCGCATCACCACATACACCCTGGCATCACCACACACACCCTGACATCACCACACACACCATCGCATCACCACACACACCCTCGCATCACCACACACACCCTGGCATCACCACACACACCCTGGCATCACCACACACACCCTCGCATCATCACACCCCTTAGCATCACCACACACACCCTCGCATCACCCAACACACCCTCACATCACCACACACACTCCCTCGCATCACCACACACACACCCTCACATCACCACACACACACCCTCACATCACACACACACACCCTCACATCACCACACACACCCTCGCGTCACCACACACACACCCTAGCATCACTACACACACCCTCGCATCACCACACACACACCCTCGCATCACCACACACCCTGGCATAACCACACACACCCTGGCATCACCACACACACCCTAGCATCACCACACACACCCTGGCATCACCACACACCCTGGCATCACCCCACACACCCTGGCATCACCGCACACACCCTCGCATCACCCCACACACCCTAGCATCACCACACACACCCTAGCATCACAACACACACCCTGGCATCACCCCACACACCCTCGCATCACCACACACACCCTGGCATCACCACACACACCCTGGCATCACCACACACACCCTCGCATCACCACACACACCCTCGCATCACCACACACACCCTGTCATCACCACACACACCCTGGCGTCACCACACACACCTTCGCATCACCACACAGGGGGTGAGGGGCCTCGTAGCCTGGTCGATAGCGCGCAGGACTCGTAATTCTGTTGCGCGGGTTCGATTCCCGCACGAGGCAGAAACAAATGGGCAAAGTTTCTTTCACCCTAAATGCCCCTGTTACCTAGCAGTAAATAGGCACCTGGGAGTTAGTCAGCTGTCACGGGCTGCTTCCTGGGGGTGTGTGTGTGGTGTGGAGAAAAAAAAAAAAAAAAAAAAAAAAAAAAAAAAAAAAAAAAAAACTGTAGTTAGTAAACAGTTGATTGACAGTTGAGAGGCGGGCCGAAAGAGCAAAGCTCAACCCCCGTAAAAACACAACTAGTAAACACACACCCTCGCATCACCACACACACCCTCACATCACCACACACACCCTCGCATCACCACACACACACCCTCGCATCACCACACACACCCTGGCATCACCACACACACACTCGCATCACCACACACACACCCTCGCATCACCACACACCCTGGCATCACCACACACCCTGGCATCACCACACACACCCTGGCATCACCACACAGCCGCAGTGGTGGAGGCTGACTCCAGTGGTGGAGGCTGGCTCCATACACAGTTTCAAGTGTAGATATGATAGAGCCCAATAGGCTCAGGAACCTGTACAAGTGTTGATTGTCAGTTGAGAGGCGGGACCAAAGAGCCAGAGCTCAACCTCCGGAAGCACAACTAGGTGAGTACAACTAGGTGAGTACACACCCTGGCATCACCACTCACACCCTCGCATCACCACACACATTCTGGCATCACCACACACCACCGTGCATCACCACACACACACCCTAGCATCACCACACACACCCTAGCATCACCAAACACACTCTGGTATCATCACACACACCCTGGCATCACCACACACCCTGGCATCACCATACACACCCTGGCATCACCACACACACCCTCGCATCACCACACACACACCCTCGCATCACCATACACACCCTCGCATCACAACACACACCCTCGCATCACCACACATACGCACTCGCATCACTACACACACAACCTCGCATCACCACACACACACCCTCGCATCACCACACACAACTTGGCATCACCACACACACCCTGGCATCACCACACACACACCCTCGCATCACCACACACACACCCTCGCATCACCACACACACACACCCTCGAATCACCACACACACACCCTCGCATAACCACACACTCACCCTCGCATCACCACACACTCACCCTCGCATCACCACACACACCCTCGCATCACCACACACACCCTGGCATCACCACACACTCCCTCGCATCACCACTCACCCTGATATCACCACACATACACCCTCGCATCACCACACACACCCTCGCATCACCACACACACCCTAGCATCACCACACACACCCTCTCATCACCACACACACCCTAGCATCACCACACTAACCCTGGCATCACCACACACACCCTTGCATCACCACACACCCTGGCATCACCACACACACCCTGGTATCACCACACACACCCTTGCATCACCACCACACACCCTGGCATCACCACACACACCCTGGCATCACCACACACACCCTGGTATCACCACACACACCCTGGCATCACCACACACACACCCTCGCACATCACCACACACACACCCTCGCATCACCACACACACATACTCGTATCACCACACACACCCTGGCATCACCACACACACCCTGGCATCACCACACACACCCTGGCTTCACTACACACCTACACTTCGGGACCAAAGAGCCAGAGCTCAACCCCCGCAAACACAACTAGGTGAGTACACACACCCTCGCATCACCCCACACACCCACGCATTACCACACACACCCTAGCATCACTACACACACCCTCGCATCACCACACACACCCTGGCATCACCACACACACACCCTCGCATCACCACACACACCCCCTCCCATCACCACACACACACACCCTCGCATCACCACACACACACCCTCGCATCACCACACACTCACCCTCGCATCACCACACACACACCCTCGCATCACTGCACACACCCTCGCATCACCACACACACCCTCGCATCACCACACACACCCTCGCATCACCACACACACCTTGGCATCACCACACACACCCTCGCATCACCACTCACCCTGATATCACCACACATACACCCTCGCATCACCACACACACCCTGGCATCACCACACACACCCTGGCATCACCACACACACCCTCTCATCACCACACACACCCTAGCATCACCACACTAACCCTGGCATCACCACACACACCCTTGCATCACCACACACCCTGGCATCACCACACACACCCTGGTATCACCACACACACCCTTGCATCACCACACACCCTGGCATCACCACACACACCCTGGAATCACCACACACACCCTCGCATCACCACACACACACCCTCGCACATCAACACACACACACCCTCGCATCACCACACACACATACTCGTATCACCACACACACCCTGGCATCACCACACACACCCTGGCATCACCACACACACCCTGGCTTCACTACACACACCCTCGCATCACCCCACACACCCACGCATTACCACACACACCCTAGCATCACTACACACACCCTCGCATCACCACACACACCCTCGCATCACCACACACACACCCTCGCATCACCACACACACCCTGGCATCACCCCACACACCCTCGCATCACCACACGCACCCTGGCATCACCACACACACCCTGGCATCACCACACACACCCTCGCATCACCACACACACCCTCGCATCACCACACACACCCTGGCATCACCACACACACCCTCGCATCATCACACACCTTAGCATCACCACACACCCTCGCATCACCCAACACACCCTCACATCACCACACACACTCCCTCGCATCACCACACACACCTTCTCACATCACCACACACACACCCTCACATCACACACACACCCTCACATCACCACACACACCCTCACGTCACCACACACACACACCCTAGCATCACTACACAGACCCTCGCATCACCACACACACACCCTCGCATCACCACACACACACCCTCGCATCGCCACACTCCATGACATCACCACACACACACCCTCGCATCACCACATACACCGTGGCATCACCACACACATCCTGGCATCACCACACACATCCTCGCATCACCACACACACCCTAGCATCACCAAACACACTCTGGTATCACCACACACACCCTAGCATCACCAAACACCCTGGCATCACCACACACACCCTGGCACCACCACACACACCCTCGCATCACCACACACACCCTCGCATCACCACACACACACCCTCGCATCACCACACACACCCTCGCATCACCACACACACCCTCGCATCACCACACATACACACTCGCATCACTACACACACAACCTGGCATCACCATACACACACCCTCGCATCACCACACACAACTTAGCATCACCACACAAACCCTGGCATCACCACACACACACCCTCGCATCACCACACACACACCCTCGTATCACCACACACACACACCCTCGCATCACCACACACACACCCTCGCATCACCACACACTCACCCTCGCATCACCACACACTCACCCTCGCATCACCACACACACCCTCGCATCACCACACACACCCTCGCATCACCACACACACCCTCGCATCACCACACACACACCCTCGCATCACCACACACACCCTGGCATCACCACACACACCCTCGCATCACCACACACCCTGATATCAACACACACTCACCCTCGCATCACCACACACTCACCCTCGCATCACCACACACACCCTGGCATCACCCCACACACCCTCTCATCACCACACACACCCTGGCATCACCACACACACCCTCGCATCACGACACACACCCTGGCATCACCACACACACCCTCGCATCGCCACACACCTTTGCATCACCACACACACCCTTGCATCACCCCACACACCCTCACATCACCACACACACTCCCTCGCATCACCACACACACAACCCTCACATCACCACACACACACACTCACATCACCACACACCCTCGCGTCACCACACACACCCTGGCATCACCACACACACCCCCGTATCACCACACACACACACCCTCGCATCACCACACACACCCTGGCATCACCCCACAGACACCAACGCATCACCACACACACCCTGGCATCACCCCACAGACACCCTCGCATCACAACACACACCCTCGCATCATCACACACACACCCTCGCATCACCACACACACACACACTCGCATCACCACACACACACCCTCGCATCACCACACACTCACCCTCGCATCACCACATACTCACCCTCGCATCACCACACACACCCTCGCATCACATCACACCCTCGCATCGACACACACACTTTGGCATCACCACACACACACCCTCGCATCACCACACACACCCTGGCATCACCACACACACACCCTCGCATCACCACACTCACACCTTCGCATCACCACACACACACACACACCCTGGCATCACCACACACACACCCTCGCATCACCACACTCCATGACATCACCACACACACACCCTCGCATCACCACACACACCGTGGCATCACCACACACACCGTGGCATCACCACACACACCGTGGCATCACCACACACATCCTGTCATCACCACACACATCCTCGCATCACCACACACACCCTAGCATCACCAAACAGACTCTGGTATCACCACACACACCCTGGCATCACCACACACCCTGGCATCACCACACACACCCTGGCATCACCACACACACCCTCGCATCACCACACACACCCTCGCATCACCACACACACACCCTCGCATCACCACACACACCCTGGCATCACCACACACACCCTGGCTTCACAACACACACCCTCGCATCACCCCACACACCCACGCATTACCACACACACCCTAGCATCACTACACACACCCTCGCATCACCACACACACCCTCGCATCACCACACACACACCCTCGCATCACCACACACACCCTGGCATCATCCCACACACCCTCGCATCACCACACGCACCCTGGCATCACCACACACACCCTGGCATCACCACACACACCCTCGCTCACCACACACACCCTCGCATCACCACACACCCTCGCATCACCCAACACACCCTCACATCACCACACACACTCCCTCGCATCACCACACACACACCCTCACATCACACACACACCCTCACATCACCACACACACCCTCGCGTCACCACACACACACACCCTAGCATCACTACACACACCCTCGCATCACCACACACACACCCTCGCATCACCACACACACACCCTCGCATCGCCACACTCCATGACATCACCACACACACACCCTCGCATCACCACACACACCGTGGCATCACCACACACATCCTGGAATCACCACACACATCCTCGCATCACCACACACACCCTAGCATCACCAAACACACTCTGGTATCACCACACACACCCTGGCAACACCAAACAACCTTGCATTACCACACACACCCTGGCATCACCACACACACCCTCGCATCACCACACACACCCTCGCATCACCACACACACACCCTCGCATCACCACACACACCCTCGCATCACCACACACACCCTCGCATCACCACACATACACACTCGCATCACTACACACACAACCTGGCATCACCACACACACACCCTCGCATCACCACACACAACTTAGCATCACCACACGCACCCTGGCATCACCACACACACACCCTGGCATCACCACACACACACCCTCGCATCACCACACACACACACCCTCGCATCACCACACACACACCCTCGCATCACCACACACTCACCCTCGCATCACCACACACTCACCCTCGCATCACCACACACACCCTCGCATCACCACACACACACCCTCGCATCACCACACACACCCTGGCCTCACCACACACACCCTCGCATCACCATACACCCTGATATCACCACACACTCACCCTCGCATCACCACACACTCACCCTCGCATCACCACACACACCCTGGCATCACCCCACACACCCTCTCATCACCACACACACCCTGGCATCACCACACACACGCTCGCATCACGACACACACCCTGGCATCACCACACACACCCTCGCATCGCCACACACCTTTGCATCACCACACACACCCTTGCATCACCCCACACACCCTCACATCACCATACACACTCCCTCGCATCACCACACACATACCCCTCACATCACCACACACACACACTCACATCACCACACACCCTTGCATCACCACACACACCCTCTCATCACCACACACACCCTGGCATCACCACACACACCCTCGCATCACGACACACACCCTGGCATCACCACACACACCCTCGCATCGCCACACACCTTTGCATCACCACACACACCCTTGCATCACCCCACACACCATAACATCACCACACACACTCCCTCGCATCACCACACACACACCCCTCACATCACCACACACACACACCCTCGCATCACCACACACCCTTGCATCACCACACACACCCTCGCATCACCACACACACCCTCGCATCACCACACACACCTTGGCATCACCACACACACCCTCGCATCACCACTCACCCTGATATCACCACACATACACCCTGGCATCACCACACACACCCTGGCATCACCACACACACCCTCTCATCACCACACACACCCTAGCATCACCACACTAACCCTGGCATCACCACACACACCCTTGCATCACCACACACCCTGGCATCACCACACACACCCTGGTATCACCACACACACCCTTGCATCACCACACACCCTGGCATCACCACACACACCCTGGAATCACCACACACACCCTCGCATCACCACACACACACCCTCGCACATCAACACACACACACCCTCGCATCACCACACACACATACTCGTATCACCACACACACCCTGGCATCACCACACACACCCTGGCATCACCACACACACCCTGGCTTCACTACACACACCCTCGCATCACCCCACACACCCACGCATTACCACACACACCCTAGCATCACTACACACACCCTCGCATCACCACACACACCCTCGCATCACCACACACACACCCTCGCATCACCACACACACCCTGGCATCACCCCACACACCCTCGCATCACCACACGCACCCTGGCATCACCACACACACCCTGGCATCACCACACACACCCTCGCATCACCACACACACCCTCGCATCACCACACACACCCTGGCATCACCACACACACCCTCGCATCATCACACACCTTAGCATCACCACACACCCTCGCATCACCCAACACACCCTCACATCACCACACACACTCCCTCGCATCACCACACACACCTTCTCACATCACCACACACACACCCTCACATCACACACACACCCTCACATCACCACACACACCCTCGCGTCACCACACACACACACCCTAGCATCACTACACAGACCCTCGCATCACCACACACACACCCTCGCATCACCACACACACACCGTCGCATCGCCACACTCCATGACATCACCACACACACACCCTCGCATCACCACATACACCGTGGCATCACCACACACATCCTGGCATCACCACACACATCCTCGCATCACCACACACACCCTAGCATCACCAAACACACTCTGGTATCACCACACACACCCTAGCATCACCAAACACCCTGGCATCACCACACACACCCTGGCACCACCACACACACCCTCGCATCACCACACACACCCTCGCATCACCACACACACACCCTCGCATCACCACACACACCCTCGCATCACCACACACACCCTCGCATCACCACACATACACACTCGCATCACTACACACACAACCTGGCATCACCATACACACACCCTCGCATCACCACACACAACTTAGCATCACCACACAAACCCTGGCATCACCACACACACACCCTCGCATCACCACACACACACCCTCGTATCACCACACACACACACCCTCGCATCACCACACACACACCCTCGCATCACCACACACTCACCCTCGCATCACCACACACTCACCCTCGCATCACCACACACACCCTCGCATCACCACACACACCCTCGCATCACCACACACACCCTCGCATCACCACACACACACCCTCGCATCACCACACACTCCCTGGCATCACCACACACACCCTCGCATCACCACACACCCTGATATCAACACACACTCACCCTCGCATCACCACACACTCACCCTCGCATCACCACACACACCCTGGCATCACCCCACACACCCTCTCATCACCACACACACCCTGGCATCACCACACACACCCTCGCATCACGACACACACCCTGGCATCACCACACACACCCTCGCATCGCCACACACCTTTGCATCACCACACACACCCTTGCATCACCCCACACACCCTCACATCACCACACACACTCCCTCGCATCACCACACACACAACCCTCACATCACCACACACACACACTCACATCACCACACACCCTCGCGTCACCACACACACCCTGGCATCACCACACACACCCCCGTATCACCACACACACACACCCTCGCATCACCACACACACCCTGGCATCACCCCACAGACACCAACGCATCACCACACACACCCTGGCATCACCCCACAGACACCCTCGCATCACAACACACACCCTCGCATCATCACACACACACCCTCGCATCACCACACACACACACACTCGCATCACCACACACACACCCTCGCATCACCACACACTCACCCTCGCATCACCACATACTCACCCTCGCATCACCACACACACCCTCGCATCACATCACACCCTCGCATCGACACACACACTTTGGCATCACCACACACACACCCTCGCATCACCACACACACCCTGGTATCACCACACACACACCCTCGCATCACCACACTCACACCTTCGCATCACCACACACACACACACACCCTGGCATCACCACACACACACCCTCGCATCACCACAATCCATGACATCACCACACACACACCCTCGCATCACCACACACACCGTGGCATCACCACACACATCCTGTCATCACCACACACATCCTCGCATCACCACACACACCCTAGCATCACCAAACAGACTCTGGTATCACCACACACACCCTGGCATCAACACACACCCTGGCATCACCACACACACCCTGGCATCACCACACACACCCTCGCATCACCACACACACCCTCGCATCACCACACACACACCCTCGCATCACCACACACACCCTGGCATCACCACACACACCCTGGCTTCACAACACACACCCTCGCATCACCCCACACACCCACGCATTACCACACACACCCTAGCATCACTACACACACCCTCGCATCACCACACACACCCTCGCATCACCACACACACACCCTCGCATCACCACACACACCCTGGCATCATCCCACACACCCTCGCATCACCACACGCACCCTGGCATCACCACACACACCCTGGCATCACCACACACACCCTCGCTCACCACACACACCCTCGCATCACCACACACCCTCGCATCACCCAACACACCCTCACATCACCACACACACTCCCTCGCATCACCACACACTCCTTCTCATATCACCACACACACACCCTCACATCACACACACACCCTCACATCACCACACACACCCTCGCGTCACCACACACACACACCCTAGCATCACTACACACACCCTCGCATCACCACACACACACCCTCGCATCACCACACACACACCCTCGCATCGCCACACTCCATGACATCACCACACACACACCCTCGCATCACCACACACACCGTGGCATCACCACACACATCCTGGAATCACCACACACATCCTCGCATCACCACACACACCCTAGCATCACCAAACACACTCTGGTATCACCACACACACCCTGGCAACACCAAACAACCTTGCATTACCACACACACCCTGGCATCACCACACACACCCTCGCATCACCACACACACCCTCGCATCACCACACACACACCCTCGCATCACCACACACACCCTCGCATCACCACACACACCCTCGCATCACCACACATACACACTCGCATCACTACACACACAACCTGGCATCACCACACACACACCCTCGCATCACCACACACAACTTAGCATCACCACACGCACCCTGGCATCACCACACACACACCCTGGCATCACCACACACACACCCTCGCATCACCACACACACACACCCTCGCATCACCACACACACACCCTCGCATCACCACACACTCACCCTCGCATCACCACACACTCACCCTCGCATCACCACACACACCCTCGCATCACCACACACACACCCTCGCATCACCACACACACCCTGGCCTCACCACACACACCCTCGCATCACCATACACCCTGATATCACCACACACTCACCCTCGCATCACCACACACTCACCCTCGCATCACCACACACACCCTGGCATCACCCCACACACCCTCTCATCACCACACACACCCTGGCATCACCACACACACGCTCGCATCACGACACACACCCTGGCATCACCACACACACCCTCGCATCGCCACACACCTTTGCATCACCACACACACCCTTGCATCACCCCACACACCCTCACATCACCATACACACTCCCTCGCATCACCACACACATACCCCTCACATCACCACACACACACACTCACATCACCACACACCCTTGCATCACCACACACACCCTCTCATCACCACACACACCCTGGCATCACCACACACACCCTCGCATCACGACACACACCCTGGCATCACCACACACACCCTCGCATCGCCACACACCTTTGCATCACCACACACACCCTTGCATCACCCCACACACCATAACATCACCACACACACTCCCTCGCATCACCACACACACACCCCTCACATCACCACACACACACACCCTCGCATCACCACACACCCTTGCATCACCACACACACCCTCGCATCACCACACACACCCTCGCATCACCACACACACCTTGGCATCACCACACACACCCTCGCATCACCACTCACCCTGATATCACCACACATACACCCTCGCATCACCACACACACCCTGGCATCACCACACACACCCAGGCATCACCACACACACCCTCTCATCACCACACACACCCTAGCATCACCACACTAACCCTGGCATCACCACACACACCCTTGCATCACCACACACCCTGGCATCACCACACACACCCTGGTATCACCACACACACCCTTGCATCACCACACACCCTGGCATCACCACACACACCCTGGAATCACCACACACACCCTCGCATCACCACACACACACCCTCGCACATCAACACACACACACCCTCGCATCACCACACACACATACTCGTATCACCACACACACCCTGGCATCACCACACACACCCTGGCATCACCACACACACCCTGGCTTCACTACACACACCCTCGCATCACCCCACACACCCACGCATTACCACACACACCCTAGCATCACTACACACACCCTCGCATCACCACACACACCCTCGCATCACCACACACACACCCTCGCATCACCACACACACCCTGGCATCACCCCACACACCCTCGCATCACCACACGCACCCTGGCATCACCACACACACCCTGGCATCACCACACACACCCTCGCATCACCACACACACCCTCGCATCACCACACACACCCTGGCATCACCACACACACCCTCGCATCATCACACACCTTAGCATCACCACACACCCTCGCATCACCCAACACACCCTCACATCACCACACACACTCCCTCGCATCACCACACACACCTTCTCACATCACCACACACACACCCTCACATCACACACACACCCTCACATCACCACACACACCCTCGCGTCACCACACACACACACCCTAGCATCACTACACAGACCCTCGCATCACCACACACACACCCTCGCATCACCACACACACACCCTCGCATCGCCACACTCCATGACATCACCACACACACACCCTCGCATCACCACATACACCGTGGCATCACCACACACATCCTGGCATCACCACACACATCCTCGCATCACCACACACACCCTAGCATCACCAAACACACTCTGGTATCACCACACACACCCTAGCATCACCAAACACCCTGGCATCACCACACACACCCTGGCACCACCACACACACCCTCGCATCACCACACACACCCTCGCATCACCACACACACACCCTCGCATCACCACACACACCCTCGCATCACCACACACACCCTCGCATCACCACACATACACACTCGCATCACTACACACACAACCTGGCATCACCATACACACACCCTCGCATCACCACACACAACTTAGCATCACCACACAAACCCTGGCATCACCACACACACACCCTCGCATCACCACACACACACCCTCGTATCACCACACACACACACCCTCGCATCACCACACACACACCCTCGCATCACCACACACTCACCCTCGCATCACCACACACTCACCCTCGCATCACCACACACACCCTCGCATCACCACACACACCCTCGCATCACCACACACACCCTCGCATCACCACACACACACCCTCACATCACCACACACTCCCTGGCATCACCACACACACCCTCGCATCACCACACACCCTGATATCAACACACACTCACCCTCGCATCACCACACACTCACCCTCGCATCACCACACACACCCTGGCATCACCCCACACACCCTCTCATCACCACACACACCCTGGCATCACCACACACACCCTCGCATCACGACACACACCCTGGCATCACCACACACACCCTCGCATCGCCACACACCTTTGCATCACCACACACACCCTTGCATCACCCCACACACCCTCACATCACCACACACACTCCCTCGCATCACCACACACACAACCCTCACATCACCACACACACACACTCACATCACCACACACCCTCGCGTCACCACACACACCCTGGCATCACCACACACACCCCCGTATCACCACACACACACACCCTCGCATCACCACACACACCCTGGCATCACCCCACAGACACCAACGCATCACCACACACACCCTGGCATCACCCCACAGACACCCTCGCATCACAACACACACCCTCGCATCAACACACACACACCCTCGCATCACCACACACACACACACTCGCATCACCACACACACACCCTCGCATCACCACACACTCACCCTCGCATCACCACATACTCACCCTCGCATCACCACACACACCCTCGCATCACATCACACCCTCGCATCGACACACACACTTTGGCATCACCACACACACACCCTCGCATCACCACACACACCCTGGTATCACCACACACACACCCTCGCATCACCACACTCACACCTTCGCATCACCACACACACACACACACCCTGGCATCACCACACACACACCCTCGCATCACCACAATCCATGACATCACCACACACACACCCTCGCATCACCACACACACCGTTGCATCACCACACACATCCTGTCATCACCACACACATCCTCGCATCACCACACACACCCTAGCATCACCAAACAGACTCTGGTATCACCACACACACCCTGGCATCAACACACACCCTGGCATCACCACACACACCCTGGCATCACCACACACACCCTCGCATCACCACACACACCCTCGCATCACCACACACACACCCTCGCATCACCACACACACCCTGGCATCACCACACACACCCTGGCTTCACAACACACACCCTCGCATCACCCCACACACCCACGCATTACCACACACACCCTAGCATCACTACACACACCCTCGCATCACCACACACACCCTCGCATCACCACACACACACCCTCGCATCACCACACACACCCTGGCATCATCCCACACACCCTCGCATCACCACACGCACCCTGGCATCACCACACACACCCTGGCAGCACCACACACACCCTCGCTCACCACACACACCCTCGCATCACCACACACCCTCGCATCACCCAACACACCCTCACATCACCACACACACTCCCTCGCATCACCACACACTCCTTCTCATATCACCACACACACACCCTCACATCACACACACACCCTCACATCACCACACACACCCTCGCGTCACAACACACACACACCCTAGCATCACTACACACACCCTCGCATCACCACACACACACCCTCGCATCACCACACACACACCCTCGCATCGCCACACTCCATGACATCACCACACACACACCCTCGCATCACCACACACACCGTGGCATCACCACACACATCCTGGCATCACCACACACATCCTCGCATCACCACACACACCCTAGCATCACCAAACACACTCTGGTATCACCACACACACCCTGGCAACACCAAACAACCTTGCATTACCACACACACCCTGGCATCACCACACACACCCTCGCATCACCACACACACCCTCGCATCACCACACACACACCCTCGCATCACCACACACACCCTCGCATCACCACACACACCCTCGCATCACCACACATACACACTCGCATCACTACACACACAACCTGGCATCACCACACACACACCCTCGCATCACCACACACAACTTAGCATCACCACACGCACCCTGGCATCACCACACACACACCCTGGCATCACCACACACACACCCTCGCATCACCACACACACACACCCTCGCATCACCACACACACACCCTCGCATCACCACACACTCACCCTCGCATCACCACACACTCACCCTCGCATCACCACACACACCCTCGCATCACCACACACACACCCTCGCATCACCACACACACCCTGGCCTCACCACACACACCCTCGCATCACCATACACCCTGATATCACCACACACTCACCCTCGCATCACCACACACACTCACCCTCGCATCACCACACACACCCTGGCATCACCCCACACACCCTCTCATCACCACACACACCCTGGCATCACCACACACACGCTCGCATCACGACACACACCCTGGCATCACCACACACACCCTCGCATCGCCACACACCTTTGCATCACCACACACACCCTTGCATCACCCCACACACCCTCACATCACCATACACACTCCCTCGCATCACCACACACATACCCCTCACATCACCACACACACACACTCACATCACCACACACCCTTGCATCACCACACACACCCTCTCATCACCACACACACCCTGGCATCACCACACACACCCTCGCATCACGACACACACCCTGGCATCACCACACACACCCTCGCATCGCCACACACCTTTGCATCACCACACACACTCCCTCGCATCAACACACACACACCCCTCACATCACCACACACACACACCCTCGCATCACCACACACCCTTGCATCACCACACACACCCTCGCATCACCACACACACCCTTGCATCACCACACACACACCCTCGCATCACCACACACACACCCTCGCATCACCACACACCCTCGCATCACCACACACACCCTGGCATCACCCCACAGACACCCCCGCATCACCTCACACACCCTGGCATCACCCCACAGACACCCTCGCATCACAACACACACCCTCGCATCATCACACACACACCCTCGCATCACCACACACACACACACTCGCATCACCACACACACACCCTCACATCACCACACACTCACCCTCGCATCACCACATACTCACCCTCGCATCACCACACACACCCTCGCATCACATCACACACCCTCGCATCGACACACACACTTTGGCATCACCACACACACACCCTCAAATCACCACACACACCCTGGCATCACCGCACACACACCCTTGCATCACCACACTCACACCTTCGCATCACCACACACACACACACTCGCATCACCACACACACACCCTCGCATCACCACACACTCACCCTCGCATCACCACATACTCACCCTCGCATCACCACACACACCCTCGCATCACATCACACACCCTCGCATCGTCACACACACTTTGGCATCACCACACACACACCCTCGCATCACCACACACACCCTGGCATCACCACACACACACCCTCGCATCACCACACTCCATGACATCACCACACACTCACCCTCGCATCACTGCACACACCCTCGCATCACCACACACACCCTCGCATCACCACACACACACCCTCGCATCACCACACACACCTTGGCATCACCACACACACCCTCGCATCACCATTCACCCTGATATCACCACACATACACCCTCGCCTCTCCACACACACATTGGCATCACCACACACACCCTGGCATCACCACACACACCCTGGCATCACCACACACACCCTCTCATCACCATACACACCCTAGCATCACCACACTAACCCTGGCATCACCACACACACCCTTGCATCACCACACACCCTGGCATCACCACACACACCCTGGTATCACCACACACACCCTTGCATCACCACACACACACCCTCGCACATCAACACACACACACCCTCGCATCACCACACACACATACTCGTATCACCACACACACCCTGGCATCACCACACACACCTTGGCATCACCACACACACCCTGGCTTCACAACACACACCCTCGCATCACCCCACACACCCACGCATTACCACACACACCCTAGCATCACTACACACACCCTCGCATCACCACACACACCCTCGCATCACCAAACACACACCCTCGCATCACCACACACACCCTGGCATCATCCCACACACTCTCGCATCACCACACGCACCCTGGCATCACCACACACACCCTGGCATCACCACACACACCCTCGCTCACCACACACACCCTCGCATCACCACACACCCTCGCATCACCCAACACACCCTCACATCACCACACACACTCCCTCGCATCACCACACACACCTTCTCATATCACCACACACACACCCTCACATCACACACACACCCTCACATCACCACACACACCCTCGCGTCACCACACAAACACACCCTAGCATCACTACACACACCCTCGCATCACCACACACACACCCTCGCATCACCACACACACACCCTCGCATCGCCACACTCCATGACATCACCACACACACACCCTCGCATCACCACACACACCGTGGCATCACCACACACATCCTGGCATCACAACACACATCCTCGCATCACCACACACACCCTAGCATCACCAAACACACTCTGGTATCACCACACACACCCTGGCAACACCAAACAACCTTGCATTACCACACACACCCTGGCATCACCACACACACCCTCGCATCACCACACACACATTCGCATCACGACACACACACCCTCGCATCACCACACACACCCTCGCATCACCACACACACCCTCGCATCACCACACATACACACTCGCATCACTACACACACAACCTGGCATCACCACAGACACACCCTCGCATCACCACACACAACTTAGCATCACCACACGCACCCTGGCATCACCACACACACACCCTGGCATCACCACACACACACCCTCGCATCACCACACACACACACCCTCGCATCACAACACACACACCCTCGCATCACCACACACTCACCCTCGCATCACCACACACTCACCCTCGCATCACCACACACACCCTCGCATCACCACACACACCCTCGCATCACCACACAAACCCTCGCATCACCACACACACACCCTCGCATCACCATACACACCCTGGCATCACCACACACACCCTCGCATCACCATACACCCTGATATCACCACACACTCACCCTCGCATCACCACACACTCACCCTCGCATCACCACACACTCACCCTCGCATCACCACACACACCCTGGCATCACCCCACACACACTCTCATCACCACACACACCCTGGCATCACCACACACACCCTCGCATCACGACACACACCCTGGCATCACCACACACATACCCCTCACATCACCACACACACACACTCACATCACCACACACCCTTGCATCACCACACACACCCTCTCATCACCACACACACCCTGGCATCACCACACACACCCTCGCATCACGTCACACACCCTCGCATCACCACACACACCCTCGCATCGCCACACACCTTTGCATCACCACACACACCCTTGCATCACCCCACACACCATAACATCACCACACACACTCCCTCGCATCACCACACACACACCCCTCACATCACCACAAACACACACCCTCGCATCACCACACACCCTTGCATCACCACACACACCCTCGCATCACCACACACACCCTTGCATCACCACACACACACCCTCGCATCACCACACACACACACCCTCGCATCACCACACACCCTCGCATCACCACACACACCCTGGCATCACCCCACAGACACCCCCGCATCACCACACACACCCTGGCATCACCCCACAGACACCCTCGCATCACAACACACACCCACGCATCATCACACACACACCCTCGCATCACCACACACACACACACTCGCATCACCACACACACACCCTCGCATCACCACACACTCACCCTCGCATCACCACATACTCACCCTCGCATAACCACACACACCCTCGCATCACATCACACACCCTCGCATCGACACACACACTTTGGCATCACCACACACACACCCTCGCATCACCACACACACCCTAGCATCACCGCACATACACCCTCGCATCACCACACTCACACCTTCGCATCACCACACACACACACACACACTCGCATCACCACACACACACCCTCGCATCACCACACACTCACCCTCGCATCACCACATACTCACCCTCGCATCACTACACACACCCTCGCATCACATCACACACCCTCGCATCGTCACACACACTTTGGCATCACCACACACACACCCTCGCATCACCACACACACCCTGGCATCACCACACACACACCCTCGCATCACCACACTCCATGACATCACCACACACACACCCTCGCATCACCACACACACCGTGGCATCACCACACACATCCTGTCATCACCACACACATCCTCGCATCACCACACACATCCTCGCATCACCACACACACCCTAGCATTACCAAACACACTCTGGTATCACCACACACACCCTGGCATCACCACACACCCTGGCATCACCACATACACCCTGGCATCACCACACACACCCTCGCATCACCACACACATCCTCGCATCACCACACACACACCCTCGCATCACCATACACACCCTCGCATCACCACACACACCCTCGCATCACCACACATACACACTCGCATCACTACACACACAACCTGACATCACCACACACACACCCTCGCATCACCACACACAACTTGGCATCACCACACACACCCTGGCATCACCACACACACACCCTCGCATCACCACACACACACCCTCCCATCACCTCACACACACACCCTCGCATCACCACACACACACCCTCGCATCACCACACACTCACCCTCGCATCACCACACACACACCCTCGCATCACTGCACACACCCTTGCATCACCACACACACCCTCGCATCACCACACACACACACCCTCGCATCACCACACACACCTTGGCATCACCACACACACCCTCGCATCACCACTCACCCTGATATCACCACACATACACCCTGGCATCACCACACACACCCTGGCATTACCACACACACCCTGGCATCACCACACACACCCTCTCATCACCACACACACCCTAGCATCACCACACTAACCCTGGCATCACCACACACACCCTTGCATCACCACACACCCTGGCATCACCACACACACCCTGGTATCACCACACACACCCTTGCATCACCACACACCCTGGCATCACTACACACACCCTGGTATCACCACACACACCCTCACATCACCACACACACCCCCTCGCACATCAACACACACACACCCTCGCATCACCACACACACATACTCGTATCACCACACACACCCTGGCATCACCACACACACCCTGGCATCACCACACACACCCTGGCTTCACTACACACACCCTCGCATCACCCCACACACCCACGCATTACCACACACACCCTAGCATCACTACACACACCCTCGCATCACCACACACACCCTCGCATCACCACACACACACCCTCGCATCATCACACACACCCTGGCATCACCCCACACGCCCTCGCATCACCACACGCACCCTGGCATCACCACAAACACCCTGGCATCACCACACACACCCTCGCATCACCACACACACCCTCGCATCACCACACACACCCTGGCATCACCACACACACCCTCGCATCATCACACACCTTAGCATCACCACACACTCTCGCATCACCCAACACACCCTCACATCACCACACACTCTCCCTCGCATCACCACACACACCTTCTCACATCACCACACACACACCCTCACATCACACACACACCCTCACATCACCACACACACCCTCGCGTCACCACACACACACACCCTAGCATCACAACACACACCCTCGCATCTCCACACACACACTCTCGCATCACCACACACACACCCTCGCATCGCCACACTCCATGACATCACCACACACACACCCTCGCATCACCACACACACCGTGGCATCACCACACACATCCTGGCATCACCACACACATCCTCGCATCACCACACACACCCTAGCCTCACCAAACACACTCTGGTATCACCACACACACCCTGGCATCACCAAACACCCTGGCATCACCACACGCACCCTAGCATCACCACACACACCCTCGCATCACCACACACACCCTCGCATCACCACATACACACCCTCGCATCACCACACACACCCTCGCATCACCACACACACCCTCGCATCACCACACATACACACTCGCATCACTACACACAACCTGGCATCACCACACACACACCCTCGCATCACCACACACAACTTAGCATCACCACACACACCCTGGCATCACCACACACACACCCTCGCATCACCACACACACACCCTCGCATCACCACACACACACACCCTCGCATCACCACACACACACCCTCGCATCACCACACACTCACCCTCGCATCACCACACACTCACCCTCGCATCACCACACACACCCTCGCATCACCACACACACCCTCGCATCACCACACACACCCTCGCATCACCACACACACACCCTCGCATCACCACACACACCCTGGCATCACCACACACACCCTCGCATCACCACACACCCTGATATCACCACACACACACCCTCGCATCACCACACACACCCTGGCATCACCACACACACCCTGGCATCACCACACACACCCTCGCATCACCACACACACCCTAGCATCACCACACTCACCCTGGTATCACCACACACACCCTGGCATCACACCACACACTGGTATCACCACACACACCCTGGCATCGCCACACACACCCTGGCATCACCACACACACCCTGGTTTCACTACACACACCCTCGCATCACCCCACACACCCACGCATCACCACACACACCCTAGCATCACTACACACACCCTCGCATCACCACACACACCCTCGCATCACCACACACACCCTCGCATCACCCCACACACCCTGGCATCACCCCACACACCCTCGCATCACCACATACACCCTGGCATCACCACACACACCCTGACATCACCACACACACCATCGCATCACCACACACACCCTCGCATCACCACACACACCCTGGCATCACCACACACACCCTCGCATTATCACACACCTTAGCATCACCACACACACCCTCGCATCACCCAACACACCCTCACATCACCACACACACTCCCTCGCACCACCACACACACACCCTCACATCACCACACACACACCCTCACATCACACACACACACCCTCACATCACCACACACACCCTCGCGTCACCACACACACACCCTAGCATCACTACACACACCCTCGCATCACCACACACACACCCTCGCATCACCACACACCCTGGCATAACCACACACACCCTGGCCTCACCACACTCACCCTAGCATCACCACACACACCCTGGCATCACCACACACACCCTGGCATCACCCCACACACCCTGGCATCACCGCACACACCCTCGAATCACCCCACACACCCTAGCATCACCACATACACCCTAGCATCACAACACACACCCTGGCATCACCCCACACACCCTCGCATCACCACACACACCCTGGCATCACCACACACACCCTGGCATCACCACACACACCCTCGCATCACCACACACACCCTCGCATCACCACACACACCCTCGCATCACCACACACACCCTGGCATCACCACACACACCCTGGCATCACCACACACACCTTCGCATCACCAGACAGGGGGTGAGGGGCCTCGTAGCCTGCTGGATAGCGCGCAGGACTCGTAGTTCTGTTGCGCGGGTTCGATTCCCGCACGAGGCAGAAACAAATGGGCAAAGTTTCTTTCACCCTAAGTGCCCCTGTTACCTAGCAGTAAATAGGTACCTGGGAGTTAGTCAGCTGTCACGGGCTGCTTCCTGGGGGTGTGTGTGTGGTGTGGGGAAAAAAAATAAAAAAAAAATAAAAAAAAGAACTGTAGTTAGTAAACAGTTGATTGACAGTTGAGAGGCGGGCCAAAAGAGCAAAGCTCAACCACCGTAAAAACACAACTAGTAAACACACACCCTCGCATCACCACACACACCCTCACATCACCACACACACCCTCGCATCACCACACACACACCCTCGCATCACCACACACACCCTGGCATCACCCCACAGACACCCCCTCATCACCACACACACCCTGGCATCACCCCACAGACACCCTCGCATCACAACACACACCCACGCATCATCACACACACACCCTCGCATCACCACACACACACACTCGCATCACCACACACACACCCTCGCATCACCACACACTCACCCTCGCATCACCACATACTCACCCTCGCATAACCACACACACCCTCGCATCACATCACACACCCTCGCATCGACACACACACTTTGGCATCACCACACACACACCCTCGCATCACCACACACACCCTAGCATCACCGCACATACACCCTCGCATCACCACACTCACACCTTCGCATCACCACACACACACACACACACTCGCATCACCACACACACACCCTCGCATCACCACACACTCACCCTCGCATCACCACATACTCACCCTCGCATCACTACACACACCCTCGCATCACATCACACACCCTCGCATCGTCACACACACTTTGGCATCACCACACACACACCCTCGCATCACCACACACACCCTGGCATCACCACACACACACCCTCGCATCACCACACTCCATGACATCACCACACACACACCCTCGCATCACCACACACACCGTGGCATCACCACACACATCCTGTCATCACCACACACATCCTCGCATCACCACACACATCCTCGCATCACCACACACACCCTAGCATTACCAAACACACTCTGGTATCACCACACACACCCTGGCATCACCACACACCCTGGCATCACCACATACACCCTGGCATCACCACACACACCCTCGCATCACCACACACATCCTCGCATCACCACACACACACCCTCGCATCACCATACACACCCTCGCATCACCACACACACCCTCGCATCACCACACATACACACTCGCATCACTACACACACAACCTTACATCACCACACACACACCCTCGCATCACCACACACAACTTGGCATCACCACACACACCCTGGCATCACCACACACACACCCTCGCATCACCACACACACACCCTCCCATCACCCCACACACACACCCTCGCATCACCACACACACACCCTCGCATCACCACACACTCACCCTCGCATCACCACACACACACCCTCGCATCACTGCACACACCCTTGCATCACCACACACACCCTCGCATCACCACACACACACACCCTCGCATCACCACACACACCTTGGCATCACCACACACACCCTCGCATCACCACTCACCCTGATATCACCACACATACACCCTGGCATCACCACACACACCCTGGCATTACCACACACACCCTGGCATCACCACACACACCCTCTCATCACCACACACACCCTAGCATCACCACACTAACCCTGGCATCACCACACACACCCTTGCATCACCACACACCCTGGCATCACCACACACACCCTGGTATCACCACACACACCCTTGCATCACCACACACCCTGGCATCACTACACACACCCTGGTATCACCACACACACCCTCACATCACCACACACACCCCCTCGCACATCAACACACACACACCCTCGCATCACCACACACACATACTCGTATCACCACACACACCCTGGCATCACCACACACACCCTGGCATCACCACACACACCCTGGCTTCACTACACACACCCTCGCATCACCCCACACACCCACGCATTACCACACACACCCTAGCATCACTACACACACCCTCGCATCACCACACACACCCTCGCATCACCACACACACACCCTCGCATCATCACACACACCCTGGCATCACCCCACACGCCCTCGCATCACCACACGCACCCTGGCATCACCACAAACACCCTGGCATCACCACACACACCCTCGCATCACCACACACACCCTCGCATCACCACACACACCCTGGCATCACCACACACACCCTCGCATCATCACACACCTTAGCATCACCACACACTCTCGCATCACCCAACACACACTCACATCACCACACACTCTCCCTCGCATCACCACACACACCTTCTCACATCACCACACACACACCCTCACATCACACACACACCCTCACATCACCACACACACCCTCGCGTCACCACACACACACACCCTAGCATCACAACACACACCCTCGCATCTCCACACACACACTCTCGCATCACCACACACACACCCTCGCATCGCCACACTCCATGACATCACCACACACACACCCTCGCATCACCACACACACCGTGGCATCACCACACACATCCTGGCATCACCACACACATCCTCGCATCACCACACACACCCTAGCCTCACCAAACACACTCTGGTATCACCACACACACCCTGGCATCACCAAACACCCTGGCATCACCACACGCACCCTAGCATCACCACACACACCCTCGCATCACCACACACACCCTCGCATCACCACATACACACCCTCGCATCACCACACACACCCTCGCATCACCACACACACCCTCGCATCACCACACATACACACTCGCATCACTACACACAACCTGGCATCACCACACACACACCCTCGCATCACCACACACAACTTAGCATCACCACACACACCCTGGCATCACCACACACACACCCTCGCATCACCACACACACACCCTCGCATCACCACACACACACACCCTCGCATCACCACACACACACCCTCGCATCACCACACACTCACCCTCGCATCACCACACACTCACCCTCGCATCACCACACACACCCTCGCATCACCACACACACCCTCGCATCACCACACACACCCTCGCATCACCACACACACACCCTCGCATCACCACACACACCCTGGCATCACCACACACACCCTCGCATCACCACACACCCTGATATCACCACACACACACCCTCGCATCACCACACACACCCTGGCATCACCACACACACCCTGGCATCACCACACACACCCTCGCATCACCACACACACCCTAGCATCACCACACTCACCCTGGTATCACCACACACACCCTGGCATCACACCACACACTGGTATCACCACACACACCCTGGCATCGCCACACACACCCTGGCATCACCACACACACCCTGGTTTCACTACACACACCCTCGCATCACCCCACACACCCACGCATCACCACACACACCCTAGCATCACTACACACACCCTCGCATCACCACACACACCCTCGCATCACCACACACACCCTCGCATCACCCCACACACCCTGGCATCACCCCACACACCCTCGCATCACCACATACACCCTGGCATCACCACACACACCCTGACATCACCACACACACCATCGCATCACCACACACACCCTCGCATCACCACACACACCCTGGCATCACCACACACACCCTCGCATTATCACACACCTTAGCATCACCACACACACCCTCGCATCACCCAACACACCCTCACATCACCACACACACACCCTCACATCACACACACACACCCTCACATCACCACACACACCCTCGCGTCACCACACACACACCCTAGCATCACTACACACACCCTCGCATCACCACACACACACCCTCGCATCACCACACACCCTGGCATAACCACACACACCCTGGCCTCACCACACTCACCCTAGCATCACCACACACACCCTGGCATCACCACACACACCCTGGCATCACCCCACACACCCTGGCATCACCGCACACACCCTCGCATCACCCCACACACCCTAGCATCACCACATACACCCTAGCATCACAACACACACCCTGGCATCACCCCACACACCCTCGCATCACCACACACACCCTGGCATCACCACACACACCCTGGCATCACCACACACACCCTCGCATCACCACACACACCCTCGCATCACCACACACACCCTCGCATCACCACACACACCCTGGCATCACCACACACACCCTGGCATCACCACACACACCTTCGCATCACCACACAGGGGGTGAGGGGCCTCGTAGCCTGCTGGATAGCGCGCAGGACTCGTAGTTCTGTTGCGCGGGTTCGATTCCCGCACGAGGCAGAAACAAATGGGCAAAGTTTCTTTCACCCTAAGTGCCCCTGTTACCTAGCAGTAAATAGGTACCTGGGAGTTAGTCAGCTGTCACGGGCAGCTTCCTGGGGGTGTGTGTGTGGTGTGGGGAAAAAAAATAAAAAAAAAATAAAAAAAAGAACTGTAGTTAGTAAACAGTTGATTGACAGTTGAGAGGCGGGCCAAAAGAGCAAAGCTCAACCACCGTAAAAACACAACTAGTAAACACACACCCTCGCATCACCACACACACCCTCACATCACCACACACACCCTCGCATCACCACACACACACCCTCGCATCACCACACACACCCTGGCATCACCACACACACACTCGCATCACCACACACACACACCCTCGCATCACCACACACCCTGGCATCACCACACACCCTGGCATCACCACACACACCCTGGCATCACCACACAGCCGCAGTGGTGGAGGCTGACTCCAGTGGTGGAGGCTGGCTCCATACACAGTTTCAAGTGTAGATATGATAGAGCCCAATAGGCTCAGGAACCTGTACAAGTGTTGATTGTCAGTTGAGAGGCGGGACCAAAGAGCCAGAGCTCAACCTCCGGAAGCACAGCTAGGTGAGTACAACTAGGTGAGTACACACCCTGGCATCACAACTCACATCCTCGCATCACCACACACATTCTGGCATCACCACACACCACCGTGCATCACCACACACACACCCTAGCATCACCACACACACCCTAGCATCACCAAACACACTCTGGTATCACCACACACACCCTGGCATCACCACACACCCTGGCATCACCATACACACCCTGGCATCACCACACACACCCTCGCATCACCACACATACACACTCGCATCACTACACACACAACCTGGCATCACCACACACACACCCTAGCATCACCACACACAATTTGGCATCACCACACACACCCTAGCATCACCAAACACACTCTGGTATCATCACACACACCCTGGCATCACCACACACCCTGGCATCACCATACACACCCTGGCATCACCACACACACCCTCGCATCACCACACACACCCTCGCATCACCACACACACACCCTCGCTTCACCATACACACCCTCGCATCACCACACACACCCTCGCATCACCACACATACGCACTCGCATCACTACACACACAACCTGGCATCACCACACACACACCCTCGCATCACCACACACAACTTGGCATCACCACACACACCCTGGCATCACCACACACACACCCTCGCATCACCACACACACACCCTCGCATCACCACACACACCCTCGAATCACCACACACACACCCTCGCATCACCACACACTCACCCTCGCATCACCACACACTCACCCTCGCATCACCACACACACCCTCGCATCACCACACACACCCTGGCATCACCACACACACCCTCGCATCACCACTCACCCTGATATCACCACACATACACCCTCGCATCACCACACACACCCTGGCATCACCACACACACCCTAGCATCACCACACACACCCTCTCATCACCACACACACCCTAGCATCACCACACTAACCCTGGCATCACCACACACACCCTTGCATCACCACACACCCTGGCATCACCACACACACACTGGCATCACCACACACACCCTGGCATCACCACACACACCCTGGTATCACCACACACACCCTCGCATCACCACACACACACCCTCGCACATCACCACACACACACCCTCGCATCACCACACACACATACTCGTATCACCACACACACCCTGGCATCACCACACACACCCTGGTATCACCACACACACCCTGGCTTCACTACACACACCCTCGCATCACCCCACACACCCACGCATTACCACACACACCCTAGCATCACTACACACACCCTCGCATCACCACACACACCCTGGCATCACCACACACACACCCTCGCATCACCACACACACACCCTCCCATCACCACACACACACACCCTCGCATCACCACACACACACCCTCGCATCACCACACACTCACCCTCGCATCACCACACACACACCCTCGCATCACTGCACACACCCTCGCATCACCACACACACCCTCGCATCACCACACACACCCTCGCATCACCACACACACCTTGGCATCACCACACACACCCTCGCATCACCACTCACCCTGATATCACCACACATACACCCTCGCATCACCACACACACCCTGGCATCACAACACACACCCTGGCATTACCACACACACCCTCTCATCACCACACACACCCTAGCATCACCACACTAACCCTGGCATCACCACACACACCCTTGCATCACCACACACCCTGGCATCACCACACACACCCTGGTATCACCACACACACCCTTGCATCACCACACACCCTGGCATCACCACACACACCCTGGTATCACCACACACACACTCGCATCACCACACACACACCCTCGCACATCAACACACACACACCCTCGCATCACCACACACACATACTCGTATCACCACACACACCGAGGCATCACCACACACACCCTGGCATCACCACACACACCCTGGCTTCACTACACACACCCTCGCATCACCCCACACACCCACGCATTACCACACACACCCTAGCATCACTACACACACCCTCGCATCACCACACACACACCCTCGCATCACCACACACACACCCTCGCATCACCACACACACCCTGGCATCACCCCACACACCCTCGCATCACCACACGCACCCTGGCATCACCACACACACCCTGGCATCACCACACACACCCTGGCATCACCACACACACCCTCGCATCACCACACACACCCTGGCATCACCACACACACCCTCGCATCATCACACACCTTAGCATCACCACACACCCTCGCATCACCCAACACACCCTCACATCACCACACACACTCCCTCGCATCACCACACAGACCATCTCACATCACCACACACACACACTCACATCACACACACACCCTCACATCACCACACACACCCTCGCGTCACCACACACACACACCCTAGCATCACTACACACACCCTCGCATCACCACACACACACCCTCGCATCACCACACACACACCCTCGCATCGCCACACTCCATGACATCACCACACACACACACTCGCATCACCACATACACCGTGGCATCACCACACACATCCTGGCATCACCACACACATCCTCGCATCACCACACACACCCTAGCATCACCAAACACACTCTGGTATCACCACACACACCCTGGCATCACCAAACACCCTGGCATCACCACACACACCCTGGCATCACCACACACACCCTCGCATCACCACACACACCCTCGCATCACCACACACACACCCTCGCATCACCACACACACCCTCGCATCACCACACACACCCTCGCATCACCACACATACACACTCGCATCACTACACACACAACCTGGCATCACCACACACACACCCTCGCATCACCACACACAACTTAGCATCACCACACAAACCCTGGCATCACCACACACACACCCTCGCATCACCACACACACACCCTCGCATCACCACACACACACACCCTCGCATCACCACACACACACCCTCGCATCACCACACACTCACCCTCGCATCACCACACACTCACCCTCGCATCACCACACACACCCTCGCATCACCACACACACCCTCGCATCACCACACACACCCTCGCATCACCACACACACACCCTCGCATCACCACACACACCCTGGCATCACCACACACACCCTCGCATCACCACACACCCTGATATCAACACACACTCACCCTCGCATCACCACACACTCCTCCTCGCATCACCACACACACCCTGGCATCACCCCACACACCCTCTCATCACCACACACACCCTGGCATCACCACACACACCCTCGCATCACGACACACACCCTGGCATCACCACACACACACCCTCGCATCGCCACACACCTTTGCATCACCACACACACCCTTGCATCACCCCACACACCCTCACATCACCACACTCACTCCCTCGCATCACCACACACACACCCCTCACATCACCACACACACACACTCACATCACCACACACCCTCGCATCATCACACACACACACTCGCATCACCACACACACACCCTCGCATCACCACACACTCACCCTCGCATCACCACATACTCACCCTCACATCACCACACACACCCTCGCATCACATCACACACCCTCGCATCGTCACACACACACCCTCGCATCACCACACTCCATGACATCACCACACACACACCCTCGCATCACCACACACACCGTGGCATCACCACACACATCCTGTCATCACCACACACATCCTCGCATCACCACACACACCCTAGCATCACCAAACACACTCTGGTATCACCACACACACCCTGGCATCACCACACACCCTGGCATCACCACACACACCCTGGCATCACCACACACACCCTCGCATCACCACACACACCCTCGCATCACCACACATACACACTCGCATCACTACACACACAACCTGGCATCAC
>NC_091152.1:36503608-36543804 GCF_040958095.1 Procambarus clarkii
GGATCCATGGACCTAGAGCAGGTCTAATCACCTGGGATTCGAACCCACGGTGGGAATAAGGGAGGAGATATGGGAAAGGTAGGGGGGAAGGATGTTTCCCTGGAACCAAACCTCACACAAACCCGGACACTCACACACACACACACACCCTCACCCGAACACTCACAGGGGCACTCACACTCACACACACCCATAGACTGTGATAAGGGAGACCATCTGAGGGGACACAGATGGCCTCCTGGACCCACAGGTATAACCGGACACACACGCACCCGGACACTCACACGGACACTCACACTCACACACACTCGCCCGGACACTCACAGGGATATACACACTCACACACAGACACAAACTGTGATAAGGGAGACCATCTGAGGGGACACAGATGGCCTCCTGGACACACAAGTATATATCA
This sequence comes from Procambarus clarkii, assembly GCF_040958095.1. Taxonomy (NCBI): domain Eukaryota; kingdom Metazoa; phylum Arthropoda; class Malacostraca; order Decapoda; family Cambaridae; genus Procambarus; species Procambarus clarkii. Next base: position 36,504,027 of record NC_091152.1, read on the forward strand.
ATATTTAATTTATTATTTATTATTTAATTTTATTAAATAAATAAATCAAATTAATGTTTTTTAAAAAATTATTATTTTATTAAATTATTAAATAATTATAATAATATAAAAAATTAAATTAAATTTAATAATTAAATATTTATTATTTAATTTACAAATAAGACAGATTTTTTAAATATATATATATATATATATATATATATATATATATATATATATATATATATATATATATATATATATATATATATATATATATATATATATAGATGTGAACAAGCCTTATTGGTCCCCAGGACTATATGCAACTAAAAACTCACATGCCAGAAGTGACTCGAACCCATACTGCCAGGAGCAATGCAACTGGTATGTACAGGACGCCTTAATCCGATTGTGTCAATTTTAAAGGAATATATTAGTGAATATTTATTTATGTAAATTGATATATATATATATTTATATAAATATATATATATATATATATATATATATATATATATATATATATATATATATATATATATATATATATATATATATAAAGAGAATGTCTGTCTATGTAATGAGGCCACATGCTGGAGGCTGCAGCCATACACAGATTTATTTTAAAATTTATTTATTAATATATTATTAAGGCTTATTATTACTAAATTAATGTATTTGTAGAGGGAATGGTCTGGGGTAGGGAACGGGCATAGGTTGGTCAGTGTTGACTTTAGCTAAAGGATTTAGGAATAATTATTAATTATTCTTATCACCCCCCCCCCCCTACCATTTTAATTAAAGTTAATTGTAAAATAATGCTTGAGATGGCTGAAGACTTTTTCGTACTTAGAAAAAACCTAAATTAAACACATAAAGTAGTTTATTGGTCCTGATTTAAGTTAAAGGAAGAGGTGCAAAGGTGGTGGTGGGGGGGGGGGGAGGATACGGGATTTAGAGGTGGAATGAAAAGAGGGAACAGGGGGAGTGGTGCAGGTGAAACAGGGAGGAAGAGGGGGGAACAGGGGGTGCTGTACAGGTGAAACAGGAATGGGGATGGGGGAATAGGGGGAGTGGTGCAAGTGAAACAGGGATGGGGATGCGGGAACAGGGGGAGTGGTGCAGGTGAAACAGGGATGGGGATGGGGGAACAGGGGGAGTGGTGCAGGTGAAACAGGGATGGGGATGGTGGAACAGGGGGATGGTGCAGGTGAAGCAGGGATGCAGAGGGAGAAAATGGGGGGAGTGGTGCAAGTGAAACAGGGATTAAAGGAAAATTTATATAAGTAGATAGATGGATGTTTACATTGATTGCTAAATATATACATTGACGGATAGACGGATGCATAGATGCATCCGTCTATCTGATGGATGGAAAGACATATGAGTAGATGGATGGATAGACAGAAGAGTTGATGGACGGATAAATGGATAGATAGATGTATATAATGATAAATGGTTGGTTTATGGGAAGATAGATTGATGGATTGACAGATATAAGTAGATAAATAGATGGATCCATTGATGGATTCATTTGTGGTTATCTCTTGAGGTTCTTCTTGAGATGATTTCGGGGCTTTAGTGTCCCCGCGGTCCGGTCCTCGACCAGGCCTCCACCCCCAGGAAGCAGCCCGTGACAGCTGACTAACACCCAGGTACCTGTTTTACTGCAAGGTAACAGGGGCACAGGGTGAAAGAAACTCTGCCTATTGTTTCTCGGCGGCGCCCGGAATCGAACCCGGGACCACACGATCACAAGTCCAGTGTCCAGTGAAGGACACTGGACTTGATAAGTCCGCTCGGCCGACTGGCTCCCCGGTCGGAGTGGAGCCGGTGAACAGGCGAATCAGGTTAAAGAATATCTGTCGATTTGCTATTGCATCAACTGAGATTCGATATGGGACCATTAGGATTATAACCAACGAACTCTCTCCGTTTAGACGGTAGGCCTCCAGTTTGTGTGTGTGTGTGTGTGTACTCACCTAATTGTACTCACCTAATTGTGCTTGCGGGGGTTGAGCTCTGGCTCTTTGGTCCCGCCTCTCAACCGTCAATCAACTGGTGTACAGATTCCTGAGCCTATTGGGCTCTATCATATCTACATTTGAAACTGTGAATGGAGTCAGCCTCCACCACATCACTTCCTAATGCATTCCATTTGCTAACTACTCTGACACTGAAAAAGTTCTTTCTAACGTCTCTGTGGCTCATTTGGGTACTCAGCTTCCACCTGTGTCCCCTTGTTCGCGTCCCACCAGTGTTGAAAAGTTCGTCCTTGTTTACCCGGTCGATTCCCCTGAGGATTTTGTAGGTTGTGATCATGTCCCCCCTTACTCTTCTGTCTTCCAGTGTCGTGAGGTGCATTTCCCGCAGCCTTTCCTCATAACTCATGCCTCTTAGTTCTGGGACTAGTCTAGTAGCATACCTTTGGACTTTTTCCAGCTTCGTCTTGTGCTTGACAAGGTACGGGCTCCATGCTGGGGCCGCATACTCCAGGATTGGTCTTACATATGTGGTGTACAAGATTCTGAATGATTCCTTACACAGGTTCCTGAACGCCGTTCTGATGTTAGCCAGCCTCGCATATGCCGCAGACGTTATTCTCTTTATGTGGGCTTCAGGAGACAGGTTTGGTGTGATATCAACTCCTAGATCTTTCTCTCTGTCTGTTTCATTAAGTACTTCATCTCCTATTCTGTATCCTGTGCCTGGCCTCCTGTTTCCACTGCCTAGTTTCATTACTTTGCATTTACTCGGGTTGAACTTCAACAGCCATTTGTTGGACCATTCACTCAGTCTATCCAGGTCATCTTGTAGCCTCCTACTATCATCCTCTGTTTCAATCCTCCTCATAATTTTTGCATCGTCGGCAAACATTGAGAGGAACGAATCTATACCCTCTGGGAGATCATTTACATATACCAGAAACAGTATAGGTCCAAGGACTGACCCCTGCGGGACTCCACTTGTGACGTCTCGCCAATCTGAGACCTCACCCCTCACACAGACTCGTTGTCTCCTGTTGCTTAGGTATTCCTCTATCCACCGGAGTACCTTCCCTCTCACTCCAGCCTGCATCTCCAACTTTCGCACTAGCCTCTTGTGTGGCACTGTATCAGAGGCTTTCTGACAATCCAAAAATATGCAGTCTGCCCACCCTTCTCTTTCTTGCCTTATTTTTGTTGCCTGGTCGTAGAATTCAAGTAACCCTGTGAGGCAGGACCTGCCATCCCTGAACCCATGTTGATGCTGTGTTACAAAGTTCCTTCGCTCCAGATGCTCCACTAGTTTTTTTCGCACAATCTTCTCCATCAGCTTGCATGGTATGCAGGTTAGGGACACTGGCCTGTAGTTCAGTGCCTCCTGTCTATCCCCTTTCTTGTATATCGGGACTACGTTAGCTGCTTTCCAAGTATCTGGCAGTTCCCCTGTTGCCAGTGATTTGTTATACACTATGGAGAGTGGTAGGCTCAGTTCTCTTGCTCCTTCCTTTAGAACCCAAGGGGAGATTCCATCTGGGCCTATAGCCTTCGTCACGTCCAACTCTAGTAAACACTTCCTTACTTCCCCACTGGTAATCTCAAACTCTTCCAGTGGTTCCTGGTTAGCTATTCCCTCACTTACCTCTGGAATTTCTCCTTGTTCTAAGGTGAAGACCTCCTGGAATTTCTTATTCAATTCCTCACACACTTCCTTGTCATTTGTAGTGAATCCTTCCGCCCCTATCCTTAATCTCATAACCTGTTCCTTTACTGTTGTTTTTCTCCTAATGTGGCTATGCAACAATTTAGGCTGAGTCTTTGCCTTGCTTGCGATGTCATTTTCGTATTGTCTTTCTGCCTCTCTTCTCATCCTGACATATTCATTCCTGGCATTCTGGTATCTTTCTCTGCTCTCCAGTGTCCTGTTATTCCTATAGTTTCTCCATGCCCTTTTACTTTGCTGCTTAGCTAGCCTACATCTTTGATTAAACCATGGGTTTCTCATCTTCATGGGTTTCAATCATTAATCAATCAATCAATCAATCAATCAATCAATCATTCTTCATTAAACCATGGGTTTCTCATCTTGTGTGTGTGTGTGTGTGTGTGTGTGTGTGTGTGTGTGTGTGTGTGTGTACTCACCTAGTTGTACTCACCTAGTTGTGTTGGCGGGGGTTGAGCTCTGGCTCTTTGGTCCCGCCTCTCAACCGTCAATCAACAGGTGTACAGATTCCTGAGCCTATCGGGCTCTATCATATCTACACTTGAAACTGTGTATGGAGTCAGCCTCCACCACATCTCTTCCTAATGCATTCCATTTGTCCACCACTCTGACACTAAAAAAGTTCTTTCTAATATCTCTGTGGCTCATTTGGGCACTCAGTTTCCACCTGTGTCCCCTTGTACGTGTTCCCCTTGTGTTAAATAGCCTGTCTTTATCTACCCTATCAATTCCCTTCAGAATCTTGAATGTGGTGATCATGTCCCCTCTAACTCTTCTGTCTTCCAGCGAAGTGAGGTGTGCGTGTGTGTTAGAGAGAAATAGATGTAGTAGATATAAAAAAAGGAAAAATACATATATATGATAGGCGGGGTCCAAGAGCTAATAACTCGATTCTGCAGATACATATAGTAAATACAAGGAGAAAATAAATACACACACACACACATTAATTGATAATGGACTGTTTTGTGTGCGTATCCATGTGTACTATTGGCAAGACCGACAGACACGTGAAGCTATGTGTGTTTATGTGTACCTGTAATTGAACTGACATGTGTACTTTAATTATCTGTATGTGTCCATTTTAAAGGTACACATTAGTGAATGTGTATTTATGTAAATTGATTGACATATGTACGTGTGCGCGCGATTAGTGTTCCTGTAATTTACATGGTTAACATTTATACGTTTGAATGACATAGTTTCCCATTATTATCACATTTTTTGTTACATGTCTACTATTGTCAAGATGGACAGACACGTCCAGCTATGAGTGTTTATGTGTACCAGTAATTGAACTGGCATGTGTACTGCAACTATCTGCGTGTGTCCATTTTAAAGGAATATATTAGTGAATGTTTATTTATGTAAATTGATTGGAATATGTATGTGGACGCTCGGTTAGTGTTACTGTAATTTATATGGTTAACGTTTGAATGACATAGTTTCCCCTAAATGTCACATTTTTTGTTACTATTTCGCTGTTCACTCTCACTCTCTCTGAATCCCGTGGACTAATTGAGCTCACCTGTGTTTGTTTTGGGTAGTGGAACCATAGGTTCTTTACACAATAATTTGCAACTATTTGATAAGAAACATTTCAAAAGATAATTTAAGTTTGTTATAAGTGTTCTTTTTCCTAACATAGAAGTCAATCACACAGTACCTAACCTCAGTCAGAAACACTTTTCTTACTATATCTCGCAACGTCTTTTGCATATATATCCTATCTTAAATAATTAACAATTTTAATTCATAACTGCCAACCCCCCTCCCCTCCAAAGCTTTCAAGGCCACCAAACATCATTCCTTTCCCTTAACCTCTCCCAAATTATCTTTTGCACCAATACACAAACTAGGGGGCTTTATAGCTGAGTGGACGTCGCTCTCGACTCGTAATCCTAGCTCATTCAATCCCCCGGTGATGGAACAAACGGAAATCAGCAGAGTTTCTATCATTCTGATGCCCCTGTTACCTAGCAGTAAATATGTACCTGGGCGTTAGACAGCTGTTACGGGCTGCTTCCTGGGTGTGTGTGTGTGGAATGTTTTTTATTAGTTAGTAATAATTGATTGATTGACAGTTGAGAGGCGGGCCGAAAGAGTAGAGCTCAACCCTCGCAAGCACAACTAGGTGAACACAACTAGATAAATACTAACCAACCACGATCTCGACAATCCATTACACACAACCCCCCCTCCCCCCAACTCCCCAAATCGTTCTACCTAAGTCAATAAAAAATTAAAACAAATCAATTAATTCACCAAAAATACTAACTATAAATAAAGGAACCAAATTTGAGACATACAGCGACTCCAGCGTGGTCTAGTCGGAAGAGAACGTGTTCTCATCTGGATAGATTGCGATCGAGTCTGTCGGAACGGGTGTGTAACTGCAGGGCACAAATATTTGTGTGTCCCCTCCTGTAGCTGCCTCTGTTTCGACAGGTTCCCTGGATAGCTGGAATTGACCTGGCCCTTGGAAAGTGGGGAAGGGGTGAAATCCGTTGGGCCCACGGATGGATACCTTGGATCCATGGACCTAGAGCAGGTCTAATCACCTGGGATTCGAACCCACGGTGGGAATAAGGGAGGAGATATGGGAAGGGTAGGGGGGAAGGATGTTTCCCTGGAACCAAACCTCACATAAACCCGGACACTCACACACACACACACACCCTCACCCGAACACTCACAGGGGCACTCACACTCACACACACCCATAGACTGTGATAAGGGAGACCATCTGAGGGGACACAGATGGCCTCCTGGACCCACAGGTATAACCGGACACACACGCACCCGGACACTCACACGGACACTCACACTCACACACACTCGCCCGGACACTCACAGGGATATACACACTCACACACAGACACAAACTGTGATAAGGGAGACCATCTGAGGGGACACAGATGGCCTCCTGGACACACAAGTATATATCAATATTTAATTTATTATTTATTATTTAATTTTATTAAATAAATAAATCAAATTAATGTTTTTTAAAAAATTATTATTTTATTAAATTATTAAATAATTATAATAATATAAAAAATTAAATTAAATTTAATAATTAAATATTTATTATTTAATTTACAAATAAGACAGATTTTTTAAATATATATATATATATATATATATATATATATATATATATATATATATATATATATATATATATATATATATAGATGCGAACAAGCCTTAATGGTCCCCAGGACTATATGCAACTAAAAACTCACATGCCAGAAGTGACTCGAACCCATACTGCCAGGAGCAATGCAACTGGTATGTACAGGACGCCTTAATCCGATTGTGTCAATTTTAAAGGAATATATTAGTGAATATTTATTTATGTAAATTGATATATATATATTTATATATATATATATATATATATATATATATATATATATATATATATATATATATATATATATATATATATATATATATATATATATATATATAAAGAGAATGTCTGTCTATGTAATGAGGCCACATGCTGGAGGCTGCAGCCATACACAGATTTATTTTAAAATTTATTTATTAATATATTATTAAGGCTTATTATTACTAAATTAATGTATTTGTAGAGGGAATGGTCTGGGGTAGGGAACGGGCATAGGTTGGTCAGTGTTGACTTTAGCTAAAGGATTTAGGAATAATTATTAATTATTCTTATCACCCCCCCCCCCTACCATTTTAATTAAAGTTAATTGTAAAATAATGCTTGAGATGGCTGAAGACTTTTTCGTACTTAGAAAAAACCTAAATTAAACACATAAAATAGTTTATTGGTCCTGATTTAAGTTAAAGGAAGAGGTGCAAAGGTGGTGGTGGGGGGGGGAGGATACGGGATTTAGAGGTGGAATGAAAAGAGGGAACAGGGGGAGTGGTGCAGGTGAAACAGGGAGGAAGAGGGGGGAACAGGGGGTGCTGTACAGGTGAAACAGGAATGGGGATGGGGGAATAGGGGGAGTGGTGCAAGTGAAACAGGGATGGGGATGCGGGAACAGGGGGAGTGGTGCAGGTGAAACAGGGATGGGGATGGGGGAACAGGGGGAGTGGTGCAGGTGAAACAGGGATGGGGATGGTGGAACAGGGGGATGGTGCAGGTGAAGCAGGGATGCAGAGGGAGAAAATGGGGGGAGTGGTGCAAGTGAAACAGGGATTAAAGGAAAATTTATATAAGTAGATAGATGGATGTTTACATTGATTGCTAAATATATACATTGACGGATAGACGGATGCATAGATGCATCCGTCTATCTGATGGATGGAAAGACATATGAGTAGATGGATGGATAGACAGAAGAGTTGATGGACGGATAAATGGATAGATAGATGTATATAATGATAAATGGTTGGTTTATGGGAAGATAGATTGATGGATTGACAGATATAAGTAGATAAATAGATGGATCCATTGATGGATTCATTTGTGGTTATCTCTTGAGGTTCTTCTTGAGATGATTTCGGGGCTTTAGTGTCCCCGCGGTCCGGTCCTCGACCAGGCCTCCACCCCCAGGAAGCAGCCCGTGACAGCTGACTAACACCCAGGTACCTGTTTTACTGCAAGGTAACAGGGGCACAGGGTGAAAGAAACTCTGCCTATTGTTTCTCGGCGGCGCCCGGAATCGAACCCGGGACCACACGATCACAAGTCCAGTGTCCAGTGAAGGACACTGGACTTGATAAGTCCGCTCGGCCGACTGGCTCCCCGGTCGGAGTGGAGCCGGTGAACAGGCGAATCAGGTTAAAGAATATCTGTCGATTTGCTATTGCATCAACTGAGATTCGATATGGGACCATTAGGATTATAACCAACGAACTCTCTCCGTTTAGACGGTAGGCCTCCAGTTTGTGTGTGTGTGTGTGTGTGTGTGTGTGTGTGTGTGTGTGTGTGTGTGTGTGTGTGTGTGTGTGTGTGTGTGTGTGTGTGTGTACTCACCTAGTTGTACTCACCTAGTTGTGTTGGCGGGGGTTGAGCTCTGGCTCTTTGGTCCCGCCTCTCTACCGTCAATCAACAGGTGTACAGATTCCTGAGCCTATCGGGCTCTATCATATCTACACTTGAAACTGTGTATGGAGTCAGCCTCCACCACATCTCTTCCTAATGCATTCCATTTGTCCACCACTCTGACACTAAAAAAGTTCTTTCTAATATCTCTGTGGCTCATTTGGGCACTCAGTTTCCACCTGTGTCCCCTTGTACGTGTTCCCCTTGTGTTAAATAGCCTGTCTTTATCTACCCTATCAATTCCCTTCAGAATCTTGAATGTGGTGATCATGTCCCCTCTAACTCTTCTGTCTTCCAGCGAAGTGAGGTGTGCGTGTGTGTTAGAGAGAAATAGATGTAGTAGATATAAAAAAAGGAAAAATACATATATATGATAGGCGGGGTCCAAGAGCTAATAACTCGATTCTGCAGATACATATAGTAAATACAAGGAGAAAATAAATACACACACACACACATTAATTGATAATGGACTGTTTTGTGTGCGTATCCATGTGTACTATTGGCAAGACCGACAGACACGTGAAGCTATGTGTGTTTATGTGTACCTGTAATTGAACTGACATGTGTACTTTAATTATCTGTATGTGTCCATTTTAAAGGTACACATTAGTGAATGTGTATTTATGTAAATTGATTGACATATGTACGTGTGCGCGCGATTAGTGTTCCTGTAATTTACATGGTTAACATTTATACGTTTGAATGACATAGTTTCCCATTATTATCACATTTTTTGTTACATGTCTACTATTGTCAAGATGGACAGACACGTCCAGCTATGAGTGTTTATGTGTACCAGTAATTGAACTGGCATGTGTACTGCAACTATCTGCGTGTGTCCATTTTAAAGGAATATATTAGTGAATGTTTATTTATGTAAATTGATTGGAATATGTATGTGGACGCTCGGTTAGTGTTACTGTAATTTATATGGTTAACGTTTGAATGACATAGTTTCCCCTAAATGTCACATTTTTTGTTACTATTTCGCTGTTCACTCTCACTCTCTCTGAATCCCGTGGACTAATTGAGCTCACGTGTGTTTGTTTTGGGTAGTGGAACCATAGGTTCTTTACACAATAATTTGCAACTATTTGATAAGAAACATTTCAAAAGATAATTTAAGTTTGTTATAAGTGTTCTTTTTCCTAACATAGAAGTCAATCACACAGTACCTAACCTCAGTCAGAAACACTTTTCTTACTATATCTCGCAACGTCTTTTGCATATATATCCTATCTTAAATAATTAACAATTTTAATTCATAACTACCAACCCCCCTCCCCTCCAAAGCTTTCAAGGCCACCAAACATCATTCCTTTCCCTTAACCTCTCCCAAATTATCTTTTGCACCAATACACAAACTAGGGGGCTTTATAGCTGAGTGGACGTCGCTCTCGACTCGTAATCCTAGCTCATTCAATCCCCCGGTGATGGAACAAACGGAAATCAGCAGAGTTTCTATCATTCTGATGCCCCTGTTACCTAGCAGTAAATATGTACCTGGGCGTTAGACAGCTGTTACGGGCTGCTTCCTGGGTGTGTGTGTGTGGAATGTTTTTTATTAGTTAGTAATAATTGATTGATTGACAGTTGAGAGGCGGGCCGAAAGAGTAGAGCTCAACCCTCGCAAGCACAACTAGGTGAACACAACTAGATAAATACTAACCAACCACGATCTCGACAATCCATTACACACAACCCCCCCTCCCCCCAACTCCCCAAATCGTTCTACCTAAGTCAATAAAAAATTAAAACAAATCAATTAATTCACCAAAAATACTAACTATAAATAAAGGAACCAAATTTGAGACATACAGCGACTCCAGCGTGGTCTAGTCGGAAGAGAACGTGTTCTCATCTGGATAGATTGCGATCGAGTCTGTCGGAACGGGTGTGTAACTGCAGGGCACAAATATTTGTGTGTCCCCTCCTGTAGCTGCCTCTGTTTCGACAGGTTCCCTGGATAGCTGGAATTGACCTGGCCCTTGGAAAGTGGGGAAGGGGTGAAATCCGTTGGGCCCACGGATGGATACCTTGGATCCATGGACCTAGAGCAGGTCTAATCACCTGGGATTCGAACCCACGGTGGGAACAAGGGAGGAGATATGGGAAGGGTAGGGGGGAAGGATGTTTCCCTGGAACCAAACCTCACATAAACCCGGACACTCACACACACACACACACCCTCACCCGAACACTCACAGGGGCACTCACACTCACACACACCCATAGACTGTGATAAGGGAGACCATCTGAGGGGACACAGATGGCCTCCTGGACCCACAGGTATAACCGGACACACACGCACCCGGACACTCACACGGACACTCACACTCACACACACTCGCCCGGACACTCACAGGGATATACACACTCACACACAGACACAAACTGTGATAAGGGAGACCATCTGAGGGGACACAGATGGCCTCCTGGACACACAAGTATATATCAATATTTAATTTATTATTTATTATTTAATTTTATTAAATAAATAAATCAAATTAATGTTTTTTAAAAAATTATTATTTTATTAAATTATTAAATAATTATAATAATATAAAAAATTAAATTAAATTTAATAATTAAATATTTATTATTTAATTTACAAATAAGACAGATTTTTTAAATATATATATATATATATATATATATATATATATATATATATATATATATATATATATATATATATATATATATAGATGCGAACAAGCCTTAATGGTCCCCAGGACTATATGCAACTAAAAACTCACATGCCAGAAGTGACTCGAACCCATACTGCCAGGAGCAATGCAACTGGTATGTACAGGACGCCTTAATCCGATTGTGTCAATTTTAAAGGAATATATTAGTGAATATTTATTTATGTAAATTGATATATATATATATTTATATAAATATATATATATATATATATATATATATATATATAACTGAAAACTCACACCCCAGAAGTGACTCGAACCCATACTCCCACAACTGGTATGTACAGGGACGCCTTAATCCGCTTGACCATCACGACCGGACAAAAAGAAGTGATAGCCGAGGCTATATGAACCACTTCCCCGCCGGCACTCGGATGGTAATCTTGGGCATAGCATTTTATCAAATCACCTCATTCTTTGGGGCACACGTGAGGAACACAAATGCAAACAAGCCTGAATGGTCCCCAGGACTATATACAACTGAAAACTCACACCCCAGAAGTGACTCGAACCCATACTCCCACAACTGGTATGTACAGGGACGCCTTAATCCGCTTGACCATCACGACCGGACAAAAAGAAGTGATAGCCGAGGCTATATGAACCACTTCCCCGCCGGCACTCGGATGGTAATCTTGGGCATAGCATTTTATCAAATCACCTCATTCTTTGGGGCACACGTGAGGAACACAAATGCAAACAAGCCTGAATGGTCCCCAGGACTATATACAACTGAAAACTCACACCCCAGAAGTGACTCGAACCCATACTCCCACAACTGGTATGTACAGGGACGCCTTAATCCGCTTGACCATCACGACCGGACAAAAAGAAGTGATAGCCGAGGCTATATGAACCACTTCCCCGCCGGCACTCGGATGGTAATCTTGGGCATAGCATTTTATCAAATCACCTCATTCTTTGGGGCACACGTGAGGAACACAAATGCAAACAAGCCTGAATGGTCCCCAGGACTATATACAACTGAAAACTCACACCCCAGAAGTGACTCGAACCCATACTCCCACAACTGGTATGTACAGGGACGCCTTAATCATTAAGGCGATTAAGGCGTCCCTGTACATACCAGTTGTGGGAGTATGGGTTCGAGTCACTTCTGGGGTGTGAGTTTTCAGTTGTATATAGTCCTGGGGACCATTCAGGCTTGTTTGCATTTGTGTTCCTCACGTGTGCCCCAAAGAATGAGGTGATTTGATAAAATGCTATGCCCAAGATTACCATCCGAGTGCCGGCGGGGAAGTGGTTCATATAGCCTCGGCTATCACTTCTTTTTGTCCGGTCGTGATGGTCAAGCGGATTAAGGCGTCCCTGTACATACCAGTTGTGGGAGTATGGGTTCGAGTCACTTCTGGGGTGTGAGTTTTCAGTTGTATATAGTCCTGGGGACCATTCAGGCTTGTTTGCATTTGTGTTCCTCACGTGTGCCCCAAAGAATGAGGTGATTTGATAAAATGCTATGCCCAAGATTACCATCCGAGTGCCGGCGGGGAAGTGGTTCATATAGCCTCGGCTATCACTTCTTTTTGTCCGGTCGTGATGGTCAAGCGGATTAAGGCGTCCCTGTACATACCAGTTGTGGGAGTATGGGTTCGAGTCACTTCTGGGGTGTGAGTTTTCAGTTGTATATAGTCCTGGGGACCATTCAGGCTTGTTTGCATTTGTGTTCCTCACGTGTGCCCCAAAGAATGAGGTGATTTGATAAAATGCTATGCCCAAGATTACCATCCGAGTGCCGGCGGGGAAGTGGTTCATATAGCCTCGGCTATCACTTCTTTTTGTCCGGTCGTGATGGTCAAGCGGATTAAGGCGTCCCTGTACATACCAGTTGTGGGAGTATGGGTTCGAGTCACTTCTGGGGTGTGAGTTTTCAGTTGTATATAGTCCTGGGGACCATTCAGGCTTGTTTGCATTTGTGTTCCTCACGTGTGCCCCAAAGAATGAGGTGATTTGATAAAATGCTATGCCCAAGATTACCATCCGAGTGCCGGCGGGGAAGTGGTTCATATAGCCTCGGCTATCACTTCTTTTTGTCCGGTCGTGATGGTCAAGCGGATTAAGGCGTCCCTGTACATACCAGTTGTGGGAGTATGGGTTCGAGTCACTTCTGGGGTGTGAGTTTTCAGTTGTATATAGTCCTGGGGACCATTCAGGCTTGTTTGCATATATATATATATATATATATATATATATATATATATATATATATATATATATATATATATATATATATATATATATATATATATATATATATATATATATATATATATATATATATATATATATATATAAAGAGAATGTCTGTCTATGTAATGAGGCCACATGCTGGAGGCTGCAGCCATACACAGATTTATTTTAAAATTTATTTATTAATATATTATTAAGGCTTATTATTACTAAATTAATGTATTTGTAGAGGGAATGGTGTGGGGTAGGGAACGGGCATTGGTTGGTCAGTGTTGACTTTAGCTAAAGGATTTAGGAATAATTATTAATTATTCTTTTCACCCCCCCCCCCCTACCATTTTAATTAAAGTTAATTGTAAAATAATGCTTGAGATGGCTGAAGACTTTTTCGTACTTAGAAAAAACCTAAATTAAACACATAAAGTAGTTTATTGGTCCTGATTTAAGTTAAAGGAAGAGGTGCAAAGGTGGTGGTGGGGGGGGGAGGATACGGGATTTAGAGGTGGAATGAAAAGAGGGAACAGGGGGAGTGGTGCAGGTGAAACAGGGAGGAAGAGGGGGGTACAGGGGGTGCTGTACAGGTGAAACAGGAATGGGGATGGGGGAATAGGGGGAGTGGTGCAAGTGAAACAGGGATGGGGATGCGGGAACAGGGGGAGTGGTGCAGGTGAAACAGGGATGGGGATGGGGGAACAGGGGGAGTGGTGCAGGTGAAACAGGGATGGGGATGGTGGAACAGGGGGATGGTGCAGGTGAAGCAGGGATGCAGAGGGAGAAAATGGGGGGAGTGGTGCAAGTGAAACAGGGATTAAAGGAAAATTTATATAAGTAGATAGATGGATGTTTACATTGATTGCTAAATATATTCATTGACGGATAGACGGATGCATAGATGCTTCCGTCTATCTGATGGATGGAAAGACATATGAGTAGATGGATGGATAGACAGAAGAGTTGATGGACGGATAAATGGATAGATAGATGTATATAATGATAAATGGTTGGTTTATGGGAAGATAGATTGATGGATTGACAGATATAAGTAGATAAATAGATGGATCCATTGATGGATTCATTTGTGGTTATCTCTTGAGGTTCTTCTTGAGATGATTTCGGGGCTTTAGTGTCCCCGCGGTCCGGTCCTCGACCAGGCCTCCACCCCCAGGAAGCAGCCCGTGACAGCTGACTAACACCCAGGTACCTGTTTTACTGCAAGGTAACAGGGGCACAGGGTGAAAGAAACTCTGCCTATTGTTTCTCGGCGGCGCCCGGAATCGAACCCGGGACCACACGATCACAAGTCCAGTGTCCAGTGAAGGACACTGGACTTGATAAGTCCGCTCGGCCGACTGGCTCCCCGGTCGGAGTGGAGCCGGTGAACAGGCGAATCAGGTTAAAGAATATCTGTCGATTTGCTATTGCATCAACTGAGATTCGATATGGGACCATTAGGATTATAACCAACGAACTCTCTCCGTTTAGACGGTAGGCCTCCAGTTTGTGTGTGTGTGTGTGTGTGTGTGTGTGTGTGTGTGTGTGTGTGTGTGTGTGTGTGTGTGTGTGTGTGTGTGTGTGTGTGTGTGTGTGTGTGTGTGTGTGTGTACTCACCTAGTTGTACTCACCTAGTTGTGTTGGCGGGGGTTGAGCTCTGGCTCTTTGGTCCCGCCTCTCAACCGTCAATCAACAGGTGTACAGATTCCTGAGCCTATCGGGCTCTATCATATCTACACTTGAAACTGTGTATGGAGTCAGCCTCCACCACATCTCTTCCTAATGCATTCCATTTGTCCACCACTCTGACACTAAAAAAGTTCTTTCTAATATCTCTGTGGCTCATTTGGGCACTCAGTTTCCACCTGTGTCCCCTTGTACGTGTTCCCCTTGTGTTAAATAGCCTGTCTTTATCTACCCTATTGTAACAAACTAGGCTGTTGTAAGAATTATCCAGAGTGGTTTATCGACAAAAGAGAATGGGAAGCTGAGCCGCATGGTGACCTGACCCCCAGGGGAATTCGCGGTGGAAATAACCAACGCTTTGTTCATAGCTGCGTAAAATGAATCATCCTATAGTATTCAGTAATTTAGAGAAAATTAGCCTTTATTCATTTTGCATTAAAATTGTATTGTATAATAGTACTGGATACAATATCAAGAGTATTCTAATTATTGAGTTTAAGTCACCATCAGTGACGTCACGAATCAGATCTAACTTTTAAAGCGGAGTGACCGGCGGTCATAGGTCATCAGGGGTTGACAGGTCTAATATTTCTCAAAGTTTTAATAACCATTTTTGTGATCGGGAACAGCTCTGCCGTTAGATGTTTGTAATTTAATTCAGTAAAATAATTCAACCAGTCTGGATCAATTAAGTACAACAGAGTTTAATTGTTATAACTTAACCTTGCTAAAGTAACTGGGTAAGCGATGCGGAACAATACAATACTCTGTCTGGGGTAGTCCAGACAAGGAAAAGATCAGTGTGGAAACGGGAGCAGCTGGGATAAGAGGTCAAACATCTTACCTCTCCCCAAGACCAGCCAAAACATCTAGCTGGTCGCCCAAGGTATAGTTGCTATTGTTAATTATAGAAATAGTCTTCTCATTTGCCACTCAGGTCAAGTAGGGAGTGTTAAAGTGATAGGGAGTGAACACATTTAGATTTTGTTTTAGTTTTCTTTTAATAAATTAAATTTGTTATTAATTTGCATTTTATTGTTTCCATTTGGTTATGTGTAAACTTGTCCTGGTCACGTGGTCCACACGAGGCAGAGTTGTATTGGGCGCCGATTCTAACATCGAATCGGAATCATCATTACCGTGTAATTTATTCCACACTCAAGGTCATCGTTTATAGTGGGGATCAAGCCCCAAGGTTGATTAATTAGCGTGATCGATCCAGACCTCGATCATTGCTCTTGTATTACTGGTCTGGTGGTGGCAGCAGAGGTGACTCTAGGGTTTTGTTCAGAGCTTAGGTCACGTCATACTGGGTGTAGAATCCTAAGTCGGTCAATCGTCTTAGGACCACGTGGCGTGGAGTTGGCTTTGGTAAAAGTTTTGGAGTCCCTTGGTTTAGAAATAAAAGTAAGAATACGGGTAGAGGGAGTAGAAAGAAGGAAGTAAAGAGAGAGGAACCCGAACCCGTGTTACAATGGTGCACAGCGGTGGTTTCAACAATTTTGTTTGAAATTGTTGAAAGGCTCACGCGTCTAGCCGTTCGAACACGTGCGCGGATGCTAAGGAGACAGCCGCGGGCCAGGATTAGCAGTGCGCCCCACAAGTGCGTTTGAGTGGGGATTGGCGAATCTTGGGTCATGCGGGCTGATATGATTAAGGTTAGTTAGTAAGATTAGACTGTTAAAATAGATTTATTGAAAAGGAGACCGCTCCGAGTTGATTGGACTGGGTACCATACTCGACCCATTGCAATTAATTCAGAGGTGTTGGGAGCCACCATACTCTCAACAGCAGTTCCTTGAGGGCTGTCGGGGGCGGATATATCTGAGGGACGCCAGTAGATAGTCCGAGGGCGTTATTAGACGACCCAAAACGCTAGGAAAAACGTAATCCGTGAAGGGCGTTGCGGCCTCCGAGGGACGGACTAGTAACCTACCTAGCAGCGATTCAACAACTAAGTGATCGCACACTTAGTGGAGGTTGAGTCGTCCCTAGTCATAATTGTTGCTGAAAGCTGCGTGTCGCTCTGTTGGAACCTAGATGGTGTGGCCTCTAGGCTAGGTGTGGTACGGCGAGCCGGTAGGAACGATTATAAGATTAAGTCGAGTGCATTTTTGAATTAAGTATACTTAAATTTATAAAGTAATTTCAGTTTATTTTCGTTGTTCTAGAAGTTAATTTTTTTTCCCTTACATTCAATCCCCGGTTAAAATTTTTTTTTTTATCAAAGTGTTTAGTATTTTCTTGCATATTAGGCTAAGTGCGTACATTTTTTGTTATTCCCTGTTCTATTAGTCTAAGTCAGAGGCGTTGTTAATCCTCTGGACTTGGGGCTATGTGTCGGTCACGATAGATAAGTGAAGGAGTTTAAGGGATAGTAAGTTGCGTGTAAATGTAATTTGTCCGTGGAATATTTCTAAGTATTTTGGGATAAGTTTTCGGCTAAGTCAATGTCGGAAAGTCGTTAACTGTAATTAATTTGTATTCGTGGGTCACGTGTATGATCTGGGCGTCATTAGGATTCTCCAGTCGATGCGAGTGATAGCTTATAGTTTTTACCAGTAAGACGGTAGAATTGTGTTTGTAGACTTAGAATTCTGTTTTCAGTAGAAACGTAGGTGGAAAATTTTCTAAGTCCAGCTTGGGCTAGAATCTGACTTTTTGGCGGAAATTCTAATTTTCATGTTTTGTGTATATTCTGGGGCCAGTATTACTCTCTAGTGCGCGCAAGGGACGTAATTCTGTTCGTAAAGCATTAAACAGTGATAATTACATTTTTGTCGAATTTAGTTATTTTTCGAGAAAATCGTGTCGTAATTTTGTCAGAGTCCATTTGAGGTGAAAATCTCGGATTTTGACGAAAATTCGAATTAGTGAGTGTTGAAACCGCCCGAAGTGTCAGTATTGTTCTGTATACAACGTCAGTAGTAAATAATAACGTATTTATATCTGGAAACGAGAAACCCAAATTTTTGTGAATTAAAGGAGTTTTGTGATATTTGGGGTGATAGAAATTTTTTTCCCTCGGAGTCAGAAAAATTGGCAGAGTCCAGCAATTGAGTAAAAACGCAGTTTTTGATAAAAATTCAATTTTTAGTAAGCATTTATAGGTCCTGGGTGTCTATATTAATCGCTAGAGCGGTTTATTAACGTAACACTAGTTATTTTCCTTCAGAACAAAAATTTTGATTTTTCAGCGTTTAAGCGAAAAAGCGCGGGACTTAGTTTTTTCAGCGCAGCTGGTCCCGCTCCACCAGTCATCAGTGGCCACGCTGCTCACTTCAAGCGCGTTTAGTATTCAAGTACAGTAAATATTCTTTATTAATCCATCACGAGTGCTGCGCGTTAGTTGCGTTATCATTTAAATTGTTTTATATAAATTAGATTCTTTAATTTTTTTAACGTAAAGGACTTAGGTTTCAGCAATAGAACTGCAGGATATTTCACGGTCAGACACGAGTGCGGGGCAGACACTCATTCATTGGATTCACTTCAGCGATTCTCTCGATAAATCGTTGTATTTCCTATTTTGGGAAGTTAGTAGTTTTCTCTTAGAATAGAGTTGTGATTTTTTTTTATTCGTGTAAGATCACGGTTGTAGTGAGTCCGGGTCGAGGGTGTACTAAAGGGTAGTTTAGAAGAGACGTGGCACACCAGGAATCACAGAAAATGTTTAACCCAGATAATGGCCAGTCAGTAGGGACCAGTGGGAATGGGAGTGTAGAGGATAGAACCTCTTCCGACACCACTGGGGACCGCTCAGGTAGCTCAACTGGCACCACAGGTGGGGCCAGTGGGACTGAAGCGACGAGTTCACGGGTTCTGCATGGGACTGGGCAGTCGAGGGTATCTTTCCATCCCTGGAGAGATACTATTATTGACATGAGTGGGGAGTCTTGCGAGGAGTCGTCCCATGAGTGGGGAGAGCCGTCTTGGGTTCCCCCACAAATAACATCGACGCCATGCCAGCAGGGTAGACAGGGGGCCTCAGTTAGTATGGCAGGACGTCCCACTTCGCTCGGTAGAGAACAGCAACCCGTTCAACGGGAATATGAACAACCACACCAACAGCAGGAACTACCCAACATAACACCAATACCACAGCACCCACAACACCTAGGTACACCTCATCCGTCACTACAACAACCCCAACCCCACCTCCCATACCAACCCTTCCCCCAACCCCAGGCCACTCCATACCCATTCCAACCCCAGGCCACCCCATACCCATACCCATACCCATTCCAACCCCAGGCCACCCCATACCCATTCCAACCCCAGGCCACCCCATACCCATACCCATTCCAACCCCAGGCCACCCCATACCCATTCCAACCCCAGGCCACACCATACCCACCCCAACCTCAATCCACACCCCAACCCGAGGCCACCCACACCATACCTCAGCCTCAACCCCAACCTCAATCCACACCCCAACCCCAGGCCACCCACACCATACCTCAACCCCAACCCCAGGACCCACCCACTGCCAGTAGCTCCGCGTCACATACAGAGGGACTTGTGAGTCTGATTCCCAAGTTGACTCTGCCGACACTCAGAGGTAGGGAGTTGTCGCTTATTAAGGTGGAACGCAACCGCCAGGTGGAAGACTGGCTTTGTGAAATTGGTTCGATGCTAGAAGCTGTCCCGGGGGATAGATCGAAAATTGCTCTCGCTATGGGGGCTTGCGTGCACGTAGCCGGTCCACTGGCGGGATTTACAGAGTTTCAGCACCTGACATCTTGGCCTCAGTTTGTCCAAGCGATTAGGGACAGATTCAAAGACAAGGTTTCAGAGGATGAGGCTTACTTTTATCTCGAGTCACTTAAGAGGGATGACCGAAGCACTGTCAAGGATTTCGGGTCAATATTAAAGAGAAGGGTTGACGACCTCACTAAGGAACTGGGGTTCGATTCGAGTCAGGCAGAGCAATTCGCTAAAGAGTTGTTCTGCAAAACGTTACCTTCCGATATGGGGCCATTGTTCCTTGCGGGGAGAGCGGGTGTGAGTTATGAAGACCTAGTCCAACAGGCCGCCACAGCCCTAGACAGGCGGACGCGCGCAGGGACATCGGGCACTCAGTTGTCGCCATACGTAGAGGCGGTAAGTAAAGGCGAGGGAGCCAAGCCGAGTCACTGTGGCGCGGGTTCATCAGGCGGGAAGCAGCCCTCAGCTGCAAGTTCGAGCCACCCTGCGCGGGGTAACAGAGATCCGCGGAGGTGTTACTCCTGCTGGAAGCGCGGGCATATACAGAGGGATTGCGAAGTCACTCCTACGAAAGCATGAAAGCAGGCTCCTAGTGATGGTAGGCCTACTTTTGAGGTGAAAGTGGAAGGTGTGAGATTGACAGCTTTTGTTGATACAGGAAGCCAGGCGACGGTAATTAAAAAGTCAGCCTTCAGCAATTTTAAGTATGCACGTCTTCAACGTTGCGCAAAGACATTAACAGCAGTCAATGGGGAAAAGATTGAGATCGTAGGTCAAGGTACAGTTAATTTTGAGATTGATGGGGCATTGCAGCCTCACACATGTACGATCGTAGAGAACCTTGATTTTCCTGGTCACATCTTAATGGGAACTGATTTTCTGTCGCGATTTAATTATTCCTTGTCTGCTCAAAAAGGGGCTAGGAACTGCAGGTTGCAGTTGGGACAGACTTCCTACCCAGTGGAGATGATCGACCATCCCCCGGTTGTAGCTTCAATTAAGAGGAAGCTGAAATATAATGCGCACTATCCAAAATTGATTTTTAAGTCTCTTCCAGACACAGTTAAGAGGTCATGCGCATTGCATGCATTGACTAAACAGAGTTGCCCACCACATTCTGTTAAATTTATTAAAGTAGCCGTGGGACGTCACATACAACCAGGTACCACCCTTCAGGTGGCTGGGAGATGTGATAGTTTATTAATTCCTCATCACTTAGTTGTAGTGCTCGATAAAGGTGCACTCATTCCAGTTGTCAATCTTTCACATAAGACTTTTCGCTTCAGGGCAGGTGATAGGGTATCTCAGGGAACCATGGTGGAGGACACAGAAATCTTTCACCATGAGTCAGCTGAGACGCCAGCCGTCACTGCACAATGTAGTGCACTGAATATGTTGAAAACTAAAACACCATCCAAAGTACAATACGAAACGAGAAATGTTGCACAGAATGTAGAGGAAATAGAGAAATTAATTTCAGCACTTGATTTGCAACATGTTGCACAGGCGGATAGGAAGGCACTGAGAGGAGTTTTACGAAAATTCCCGAAATTGTTTGCGACAGAGGATGACCAGATTGGTCTCCTTGATAAGATCGAGCACACCATTCCAACTGGTGACCATTTGCCTGTGTACACAAGACAGTGGAGGTTGCCGGAACAGGCAAAGAACATTATCAGGGAGGAGTGCCAGAAAATGTTGAGACAGGGCGTGATAGAGCCTAGTACGTCACCGTGGCTCTCTCCTGTTGTGCTAGTTCGGAAACCGGACGGTAGTTATCGTTTCTGTGTTGACTACCGGAAGGTGAACGAATTAACTAAGGGTGATGTGTATCCGTTGCCCCGAATACAGGAAATAATAGATCAATTTGGTGCTGCTAAGTATTTCTCAACTCTTGACGCAAAATCGGCGTATTGGGCGATTCCGGTGGCAGAACAAGATAGGGAAAAAACAGCATTCTCGGATGGTAGGCACACTTATCAATTCCGTAGGATGCCGTTTGGTTTGAAGACAGCGCCTTCGTCGTTTCAGAGGGCCATCAACTTTATCCTTAGTCCGGTACTGGGTAGGCATTCTTTAGCGTACCTGGATGATGTTGTGATATATTCCAGGACGTTTGAGGAACACCTACAAGACTTGACTGAGACTTTGAAGTTGTTAGATCAGGCAGGTTTCAGGCTGAATGTTCAGAAGTGCACCCTGGCGGCTCAGAAATTCAAATTTCTGGGGTTCCAGGTGGGCCCAGACGGTATCCGACCTGACCCAGATTCTTGCCGCGCCATTGCTGACATGCCTACTCCAAGGACAGCAAAGGACGTGCGTAGGTTTTTGGGGGCGGCCGGATATTTTCGTCGTCACATTGAAGGTTTCGCTGGCATTTCAGCACCCCTGACTGATCTGACAAAGAAAAATGCGAAGTTTGTGTGGAAATCAGAACATGACGAGGCCTATCGCAAACTGAAAGACCAACTAATCACGACACCGGTATTGGCTATTCCTGATTTTGAGAAAGAGTGGGAAGTGCACACTGACGCCAGCGGTATTGCTATTGGCGGGTGCTTAATTCAGCGAGACGCAGATAATTTACCCCATCCAGTAGCCTATTTCAGTAGGAAGGTCAAAGGACCTGAAGTTCGTTATTCAGCTACGGATCGGGAGGCACTGGCAGTAGTAGAATCAGTTAGGTATTTCGAGCCTTACCTATTTCAGCGGCATTTTGTAATCTACACAGACCATCGAGCGTTAACACACATATTTAAAAAGCGAACGAAATGCCCACGAATGTCACGCTGGTCTCACGAACTTTCGGCCCACTCATTCCAGATCTTGTACAAGCCTGGTCCAGCACATGTTGTGCCAGATACGCTAAGTAGAAATATAGCGGCAATGCAGATTAATGAAAATATTGAAACCATTCCATCGGATAAAATGAGAGAATACCAGATGAACGAGCCGAGATGGAAAGAGATTATTGAGTATTTAGAGGGAGGAAAATACCCGAAAAAGAAAAAGAATTTACCTATACATGATTTTGAGATGAAACAGGGCGTCCTGTATTATGTTAATAGCCAGAATGATAGGGCAGTATTTCAGCTAGTTATTCCGGACGCGTTGCGGTCATCAGCGTTAAAGCTTGCGCATGCTTCAAAAATTGCAGGGCATCCGGGGATCTTTAAAACGCACTTAAAAGCAAAGTCTCTATTTTATTTTCCAGGATTACTTTCTGAGGTAATCAATTTCGTGAAGTCGTGCCCTCGTTGCCAGAGGAGGAAAGGTACCCTTAAGGTACAAGCCCCACTTCAGGAATTTCCTGAAATTCGTGAACCGTTAGATCGTGTGGGGGCCGATTTGATTGACTTACACCACAGTCATGCGGGTAACAGATACGTGTTGGTGCTAGTTGACCATCTGTCTAGATACACTACACTAGTTGCATTACCTCAGAAGGATTCTCGTACGGTTGCAGATGCGTTCTTGCGTAGGTTCGTTACTGTATTCGGACCTCCTAAAGTTTTAGTCTCTGACCGGGGTCAAGAATTCAATGGGAATATATTTAGAGAAGTTTGTAAGATTTTAGAGACAACTTCGGCTTTTACAACAGCCTACCACCCACAAGCAAACGGAATGACGGAACGGACTAATCGTTCAGTCAAGGATATGCTTGCAATCCTTGCTGAACATGATGCAAACACCTGGGATGAACACCTACCCTATGTTCAGTTCGCCTTGAATACTGCCATCCACCAATCAATTAACACCCAACCACTTCATTTGTTTACTGGTAATTCATGCAATTTCCCGTCAGGTCTGCTTAACAGACATAATGTTGCATACGGGGAGGACTATCCTTCAGAGGTCCTTGGAAAAATGAGAAATGCATGGAATATTGCAGCTGAAGCGTCCAAGAAGGCACGGACTCGGTATGCTCATTTTTATGACAAGAAAGTGCGCCCTCTTGAGTTGACGGAAGGAAGCCTCGTATTGAGAGTGAATGAGGCTGCGCCCGCCAATCAGAGCAGGAAACTAGCTCCGAGGTGGCGAGGACCATATAGAGTAATTAAAAGGGCGGGGCCGGTTAATCTTGTTATAAAAGGAGTGTTCGAGGACCAGGTGGAAAGGACAATTCACGTGAATAAATTGAAACATTATCATGCTAGAGAGGAATTAGAACTGCCTTCAGCGGGTCTAGTTCCTGACTCAGCAGTGCTGACTCATGGCTTCACCGACGAGTCAGAAGATGAGGATGACCCTCTGTCATCGCTCATCAGTAGTCAGGTGCAGTCTCGCCACCCTATGGTGACGAGATCTCGCGCTATACAGTAAAGTAACTTCCTTGGTTAGTATAATTTAGTGTTCATTAGATTTTCCTGTAAAGGCAATGAGATGTACTATGTCTATACTTAACTCAGGTAGCAACTTTTACCGTGCTCTGGGGTTCCACCTCCACCAAACCCAGAGTATATCTATGCTTCCGCTGTGTTGTGTCTGTCTGTTCCCAGGTCTGATTGGTACACCGACCCAGTTGTTCCAGCCACACGTGAACCCTTGTCTGTAAAGACCGAGGGGGGAGGCACGTTACACAAGCCCTCCCCCCACCAGACCCAGTAACCCATACATCAGTTACTGTGGGGAGGAGTGACTGTCCAAGAGTCACCCGGCCGACGCCTCACGTCACTAACGAGGTTGTCAGGGCCAGCGAGCTGTCCACATTATAGCAGTCACCGGAGGTGCCATACAACGCCGGGGTAGCTGTCTCGAGATCACCAATACCCACCTGCTGCGTCATCAAGACTGCAGTCATTCCAGCAGTGTTGGAGGAGAGGTCAAGAAATGGAAAGCACGTAGCAGTACTCAAGAATTTCGCCGGAAGATTAATGATTACGTCATCTGAAGTAACAAGAAAGCAGAAGTAAGGCGGTCACAGGTGGAAGGCACGGTTTCCCTACAGAGTACCGGGACTCGCCAATAGAAGGTCGCAAAATTGTCTCCTTTGGCCTAAAGTCGGCGGTACGAGGGTATACACAGTTGGTGTTTACGGCCTAGTAACCTGGGGACATCAAGAAACGCCTGAGATGACGTGAGCAATGATGGAAGACGAGATTCACCTGTTCTGCAAACAAGCAACCCGCCTCTACGACCTTCTGACACCACTCCTGCTAAGAGACACTGTTGGTACATCCAGTTCTGCTCTGCTGTGGTCATCTGCGACGACAAGTTTAACATCAAGACTACCGTGTGAACTGTGATTGATACGAAGGCGTGTGGACTGTCGAGAGCAAGATTAATGGCCGAAGTAACAGTATTCTACAGCTGTCACTTGGCACTCAGCTCTACTACACTCTGTCGTCATTCAGTAGTACCGGATGGGAGTACAAGAGGACCAGGTATTGATGTCTACACATGAGAAGAAGCAAGATCGACACCGACATCGTCAGCGACTACATTCAGCATCCAGCAGCATCGATTTTTTTTTTCGATTACTCAATATGAACAATTGATACAAAACAACAAAGTTGGCTCTGAACATCTGTGTAAAGAACATCTGGACACTTTTGTTTAAATGTTGAAAAACAGATTTAAAATAATTCTGGTATAATATATGAAAATTTTACTCTATAAATTGGTCAGTAATCAAAATCGAAGCCCCTGTGTAATTGTCTCAGCCCAGAACAAACGGTTATGGAAAATTATGTTGTGCTATTTTTTTTCAGAATGTTTGAACACAGGAGAGGCGGACCAATATAAACATTGACACTTCTAGTGAGTGAGAACACTTGGCTGTACAGTCAGCTGAAACCTGTGATATAGTATAGGAATTTTTTTTTTATTTTTAGATACATGTAATAAACATTAGGTGTGTTCCTTAACATGTCAAGGTTGACATTGATGGGGAGTGGTTAGTACACGGATGTGAACTTGATAGTTCCGTAGTACGCTCCCGGATGACAAAGTTCAGTCTGAACTTATAACTTTAATGTTTGTTTGAGCACGGTGTGGCCGGCTCTAGAGGACACATGGACTTGGCTAGTGAAGAGCCAAGAGAGTTTAATAGCTAGTTTTTGATGGTAGAGTAGGGACATGTTATTTAGCTATGTCAGTAAGGGTAGGATGTATGTTTCCTGATATTGGAGGATTGCTGTCAGTTGACAGCTGAGAAATTTATGAAATATGAACATGTTCATTATGATGTTGGACTATTATTTGTCAAATTTTATTAGTTAGGTTAGCTTTTGTTTGTGGCATGAGTTGAATTGTGGGTTTGGATACTAAACCTCGTGAATTTTAACAAATTAACAAGGTTTACTAAGTGCTTGTGCGGGGGGGTTGTAACAAACTAGGCTGTTGTAAGAATTATCCAGAGTGGTTTATCGACAAAAGAGAATGGGAAGCTGAGCCGCATGGTGACCTGACCCCCAGGGGAATTCGCGGTGGAAATAACCAACGCTTTGTTCATAGCTGCGTAAAATGAATCATCCTATAGTATTCAGTAATTTAGAGAAAATTAGCCTTTATTCATTTTGCATTAAAATTGTATTGTATAATAGTACTGGATACAATATCAAGAGTATTCTAATTATTGAGTTTAAGTCACCATCAGTGACGTCACGAATCAGATCTAACTTTTAAAGCGGAGTGACCGGCGGTCATAGGTCATCAGGGGTTGACAGGTCTAATATTTCTCAAAGTTTTAATAACCATTTTTGTGATCGGGAACAGCTCTGCCGTTAGATGTTTGTAATTTAATTCAGTAAAATAATTCAACCAGTCTGGATCAATTAAGTACAACAGAGTTTAATTGTTATAACTTAACCTTGCTAAAGTAACTGGGTAAGCGATGCGGAACAATACAATACTCTGTCTGGGGTAGTCCAGACAAGGAAAAGATCAGTGTGGAAACGGGAGCAGCTGGGATAAGAGGTCAAACATCTTACCTCTCCCCAAGACCAGCCAAAACATCTAGCTGGTCGCCCAAGGTATAGTTGCTATTGTTAATTATAGAAATAGTCTTCTCATTTGCCACTCAGGTCAAGTAGGGAGTGTTAAAGTGATAGGGAGTGAACACATTTAGATTTTGTTTTAGTTTTCTTTTAATAAATTAAATTTGTTATTAATTTGCATTTTATTGTTTCCATTTGGTTATGTGTAAACTTGTCCTGGTCACGTGGTCCACACGAGGCAGAGTTGTATTGGGCGCCGATTCTAACATCGAATCGGAATCATCATTACCGTGTAATTTATTCCACACTCAAGGTCATCGTTTATAGTGGGGATCAAGCCCCAAGGTTGATTAATTAGCGTGATCGATCCAGACCTCGATCATTGCTCTTGTATTACTGGTCTGGTGGTGGCAGCAGAGGTGACTCTAGGGTTTTGTTCAGAGCTTAGGTCACGTCATACTGGGTGTAGAATCCTAAGTCGGTCAATCGTCTTAGGACCACGTGGCGTGGAGTTGGCTTTGGTAAAAGTTTTGGAGTCCCTTGGTTTAGAAATAAAAGTAAGAATACGGGTAGAGGGAGTAGAAAGAAGGAAGTAAAGAGAGAGGAACCCTAACCCGTGTTACACTATCAATTCCCTTCAGAATCTTGAATGTGGTGATCATGTCCCCTCTAACTCTTCTGTCTTCCAGCGAAGTGAGGTGTGCGTGTGTGTTAGAGAGAAATAGATGTAGTAGATATAAAAAAAGGAAAAATACATATATATGATAGGCGGGGTCCAAGAGCTAATAACTCGATTCTGCAGATACATATAGTAAATACAAGGAGAAAATAAATACACACACACACATTAATTGATAATGGACTGTTTTGTGTGCGTA
This sequence comes from Procambarus clarkii, assembly GCF_040958095.1. Classification (NCBI taxonomy): domain Eukaryota; kingdom Metazoa; phylum Arthropoda; class Malacostraca; order Decapoda; family Cambaridae; genus Procambarus; species Procambarus clarkii. The sequence continues at coordinate 36,531,865 of NC_091152.1, forward strand.
TCCATGTGTACTATTGGCAAGACCGACAGACACGTGAAGCTATGTGTGTTTATGTGTACCTGTAATTGAACTGACATGTGTACTTTAATTATCTGTATGTGTCCATTTTAAAGGTACACATTAGTGAATGTGTATTTATGTAAATTGATTGACATATGTACGTGTGCGCGCGATTAGTGTTCCTGTAATTTACATGGTTAACATTTATACGTTTGAATGACATAGTTTCCCATTATTATCACATTTTTTGTTACATGTCTACTATTGTCAAGATGGACAGACACGTCCAGCTATGAGTGTTTATGTGTACCAGTAATTGAACTGGCATGTGTACTGCAACTATCTGCGTGTGTCCATTTTAAAGGAATATATTAGTGAATGTTTATTTATGTAAATTGATTGGAATATGTATGTGGACGCTCGGTTAGTGTTACTGTAATTTATATGGTTAACGTTTGAATGACATAGTTTCCCCTAAATGTCACATTTTTTGTTACTATTTCGCTGTTCACTCTCACTCTCTCTGAATCCCGTGGACTAATTGAGCTCACGTGTGTTTGTTTTGGGTAGTGGAACCATAGGTTCTTTACACAATAATTTGCAACTATTTGATAAGAAACATTTCAAAAGATAATTTAAGTTTGTTATAAGTGTTCTTTTTCCTAACATAGAAGTCAATCACACAGTACCTAACCTCAGTCAGAAACACTTTTCTTACTATATCTCGCAACGTCTTTTGCATATATATCCTATCTTAAATAATTAACAATTTTAATTCATAACTGCCAACCCCCCTCCCCTCCAAAGCTTTCAAGGCCACCAAACATCATTCCTTTCCCTTAACCTCTCCCAAATTATCTTTTGCACCAATACACAAACTAGGGGGCTTTATAGCTGAGTGGACGTCGCTCTCGACTCGTAATCCTAGCTCATTCAATCCCCCGGTGATGGAACAAACGGAAATCAGCAGAGTTTCTATCATTCTGATGCCCCTGTTACCTAGCAGTAAATATGTACCTGGGCGTTAGACAGCTGTTACGGGCTGCTTCCTGGGTGTGTGTGTGTGGAATGTTTTTTATTAGTTAGTAATAATTGATTGATTGACAGTTGAGAGGCGGGCCGAAAGAGTAGAGCTCAACCCTCGCAAGCACAACTAGGTGAACACAACTAGATAAATACTAACCAACCACGATCTCGACAATCCATTACACACAACCCCCCCTCCCCCCAACTCCCCAAATCGTTCTACCTAAGTCAATAAAAAATTAAAACAAATCAATTAATTCACCAAAAATACTAACTATAAATAAAGGAACCAAATTTGAGACATACAGCGACTCCAGCGTGGTCTAGTCGGAAGAGAACGTGTTCTCATCTGGATAGATTGCGATCGAGTCTGTCGGAACGGGTGTGTAACTGCAGGGCACAAATATTTGTGTGTCCCCTCCTGTAGCTGCCTCTGTTTCGACAGGTTCCCTGGATAGCTGGAATTGACCTGGCCCTTGGAAAGTGGGGAAGGGGTGAAATCCGTTGGGCCCACGGATGGATACCTTGGATCCATGGACCTAGAGCAGGTCTAATCACCTGGGATTCGAACCCACGGTGGGAACAAGGGAGGAGATATGGGAAGGGTAGGGGGGAAGGATGTTTCCCTGGAACCAAACCTCACATAAACCCGGACACTCACACACACACACACACCCTCACCCGAACACTCACAGGGGCACTCACACTCACACACACCCATAGACTGTGATAAGGGAGACCATCTGAGGGGACACAGATGGCCTCCTGGACCCACAGGTATAACCGGACACACACGCACCCGGACACTCACACGGACACTCACACTCACACACACTCGCCCGGACACTCACAGGGATATACACACTCACACACAGACACAAACTGTGATAAGGGAGACCATCTGAGGGGACACAGATGGCCTCCTGGACACACAAGTATATATCAATATTTAATTTATTATTTATTATTTAATTTTATTAAATAAATAAATCAAATTAATGTTTTTTAAAAAATTATTATTTTATTAAATTATTAAATAATTATAATAATATAAAAAATTAAATTAAATTTAATAATTAAATATTTATTATTTAATTTACAAATAAGACAGATTTTTTAAATATATATATATATATATATATATATATATATATATATATATATATATAGATGCGAACAAGCCTTAATGGTCCCCAGGACTATATGCAACTAAAAACTCACATGCCAGAAGTGACTCGAACCCATACTGCCAGGAGCAATGCAACTGGTATGTACAGGACGCCTTAATCCGATTGTGTCAATTTTAAAGGAATATATTAGTGAATATTTATTTATGTAAATTGATATATATATATATTTATATAAATATATATATATATATATATATATATATATATATATATATATATATATATATATATATATATATATATATATATATATATAAAGAGAATGTCTGTCTATGTAATGAGGCCACATGCTGGAGGCTGCAGCCATACACAGATTTATTTTAAAATTTATTTATTAATATATTATTAAGGCTTATTATTACTAAATTAATGTATTTGTAGAGGGAATGGTGTGGGGTAGGGAACGGGCATTGGTTGGTCAGTGTTGACTTTAGCTAAAGGATTTAGGAATAATTATTAATTATTCTTATCACCCCCCCCCCCCTACCATTTTAATTAAAGTTAATTGTAAAATAATGCTTGAGATGGCTGAAGACTTTTTCGTACTTAGATAAAACCTAAATTAAACACATAAAGTAGTTTATTGGTCCTGATTTAAGTTAAAGGAAGAGGTGCAAAGGTGGTGGTGGGGGGGGGGAGGATACGGGATTTAGAGGTGGAATGAAAAGAGGGAACAGGGGGAGTGGTGCAGGTGAAACAGGGAGGAAGAGGGGGGAACAGGGGGTGCTGTACAGGTGAAACAGGAATGGGGATGGGGGAATAGGGGGAGTGGTGTAAGTGAAACAGGGATGGGGATGCGGGAACAGGGGGAGTGGTGCAGGTGAAACAGGGATGGGGATGGGGGAACAGGGGGAGTGGTGCAGGTGAAACAGGGATGGGGATGGTGGAACAGGGGGATGGTGCAGGTGAAGCAGGGATGCAGAGGGAGAAAATGGGGGGAGTGGTGCAAGTGAAACAGGGATTAAAGGAAAAATTATATAAGTAGATAGATGGATGTTTACATTGATTGCTAAATATATACATTGACGGATAGACGGATGCATAGATGCTTCCGTCTATCTGATGGATGGAAAGACATATGAGTAGATGGATGGATAGACAGAAGAGTTGATGGACGGATAAATGGATAGATAGATGTATATAATGATAAATGGTTGGTTTATGGGAAGATAGATTGATGGATTGACAGATATAAGTAGATAAATAGATGGATCCATTGATGGATTCATTTGTGGTTATCTCTTGAGGTTCTTCTTGAGATGATTTCGGGGCTTTAGTGTCCCCGCGGTCCGGTCCTCGACCAGGCCTCCACCCCCAGGAAGCAGCCCGTGACAGCTGACTAACACCCAGGTACCTGTTTTACTGCAAGGTAACAGGGGCACAGGGTGAAAGAAACTCTGCCTATTGTTTCTCGGCGGCGCCCGGAATCGAACCCGGGACCACACGATCACAAGTCCAGTGTCCAGTGAAGGACACTGGACTTGATAAGTTCGCTCGGCCGACTGGCTCCCCGGTCGGAGTGGAGCCGGTGAACAGGCGAATCAGGTTAAAGAATATCTGTCGATTTGCTATTGCATCAACTGAGATTCGATATGGGACCATTAGGATTATAACCAACGAACTCTCTCCGTTTAGACGGTAGGCCTCCAGTTTGTGTGTGTGTGTGTGTGTGTGTGTGTGTGTGTGTGTGTGTGTGTGTGTGTGTACTCACCTATATGTACTCACCTATATGTGCTTGCAGGATCGAGCATTGACTCTTGGATCCCGCCTTTCTAGCTATCGGTTGTTTACAGCAATGACTCCTCTCCCATTTCCCTATCATACCTAGTTTTAAAAGTATGAATAGTATTTGCTTCCACAACCTGTTCCCCAAGTGCATTCCATTTTTCTACTACTCTCACGCTAAAAGAAAACTTCCTAACATCTCTGTGACTCATCTGAGTTTCCAGTTTCCACCCATGTCCCCTCGTTCTGTTATTATTACGTGTGAACATTTGATCTATTTCCACTTTGTCAATTCCCCTGAGTATTTTATATGTCCCTATCATATCTCCTCTCTCCCTTCTTTTCTCTAGTGTCGTAAGGTTCAGTTCCTTCAGCCGCTCTTCATATCCCATCCCTCGTAGCTCTGGGACAAGCCTCGTCGCAAACCTCTGAACCTTCTCCAGTTTCTTTATGTGTTTCTTCAGGTGGGGGCTCCATGATGGCGCGGCATACTCTAAGACGGGTCTCACGTAGGCAGTGTAAAGCGCCCTAAAAGCTTCCTCATTTAGGTTTCTGAATGAAGTTCTAATTTTCGCCAGTGTAGAGTACGCTGCTGTCGTTATCCTATTTATATGTGCCTCAGGAGTTAGATTAGGTGTCACATCCACTCCCAGGTCTCTTTCTCGAATCGTTACAGGTAGGCTGTTCCCCTTCATTGTGTACTGTCCCTTTGGTCTCCTGTCACCTGATCCCATTTCCATAACTTTACATTTACTGGTGTTAAACTCCAGTAGCCATTTCTCTGACCATCTCTGTAGCCTGTTTAAGTCCTCTTGGAGGATCCTACAATCCTCGTCTGTCACAACTCTTCTCATTAATTTTGCGTCATCTGCAAACATTGACATGTATGATTCCACTCCTGTAAACATATCATTTACGTAAATTAGAAAGAGGATTGGTCCCAGCACCGATCCTTGAGGTACTCCACTTGTTACTGTTCGCCAGTCCGACTTTTCGCCCCTTACCATTACCCTCTGGCTCCTTCCTGTTAGGTAGTTCTTCACCCATACTAGGGCCTTTCCGCTTACTCCTGCCTGCCTCTCAAGTTTGTATAGCAGTCTCATGTGCGGTACCGTATCAAAGGCCTTTTGGCAGTCAAGAAATATGCAGTCTGCCCAGCCTTCTCTGTCCTGCCTTATCCTTGTTACTTTATCATAGAATTCTAAAAGGTTTGTTAGGCATGATTTCCCTGTCCAGAACCCATGTTGGTGCTTGTTTACAAACCCAATGCTCTCCAGGTGCTCAACAAGTCTTAGCCTAATTATTCTTTCAAGTATTTTGCAGGGATGCTTGTCAGTGATACGGGTCTGTAGTTAAGTGCCTCCTCCCTATCCCCCTTTTTGAAAATCGGTACGACATTTGCCTCCTTCCAGCAACTGGGCAATTCTCCCGACATAAGTGACTCATTGAAGATCATTGCCAGAGGCACGCTGAGAGCCTGCGCTGCCTCTTTAAGTATCCACGGTGATACTTTGTCTGGTCCAACAGCTTTATTTGCATCCAGTGTTGTCAACTGTTTCATTACATCCTCTGCTGTCACCTCTATATCTGATAGTCTTTCATCTTGGGTAATCTCTTCTAACAATGGGAGCTGCTCAGGCTCGGTAGTGAACACTCCATGGAATTTTGCATTCAGTACCTCGCAGATTTCCTTGTCGCTTTCTGTATATGCCCCTTCTGTTTTCCTCAGTCTTGTCACTTGGTCATTTACCGACATCTTCCTTCTTATATGGCTATGTAGTAATTTTGGTTGCTTTTTCGCTTTGACTGCAATATCGTTCTCATAATTTCTTTCCGACACTCGTCTTATGTTAATGTAATCATTCCTAGCTCTGTTACATCTAATCCTGTTGTCCTCTGTCCTTTGTCTTCTGTACTTCCTCCACTCCCTCCTGCTTCTCACCTTTGCTTCCTGACACTGTCTATTAAACCATGGGTTATTATATTCCCTCCTGCTTTTTGTCTTTATTGTTGGAATAAATCTATCTTCAGCCTCCTTGCATTTCAATATGACTTGGGTCATCATACCTTGCACTGTTTTTCCTCTAAGTTCTTCCTCCCACTGCACTTCTCCCAGGTAGTCCCTTATCCTTCTGTAGTCCCCTTTTCTGTAATCAAGTCTCCTTTCCCGGACCTCTTGTCCTTTGGTCACAATTTTAAGCTCCATCATGTAGTCAAAGGCTAGGACACAATGGTCACTAGCTCCTAGTGGTATTTCATGTTCCAACTGCTCGATGTCTTCTACATTCTGAGTGATAATGAGATCTAATAGGCTGGGCGTATCCCCTCCTCTTTCCCTAGTATCTTCTTTCACATGCTGTGTTAGGAAATTCCTGTCAATAACGTCTACCAGCTTCGCTCCCCAGGTCTCCTCCCCGCCATGGGGATTCCTCGTTTCCCAATCTATCTCTCCGTGATTTAGGTCCCCCATGACCAGCAGCTTCGCTCTCATTCTATGCGCTAAAGTTGCTGCCCTCTGCAGTTCATCCATACATGTCTTGTTGCTGTCCTCGTACTCCTGCCTGGGCCTTCTACTGTTTGGTGGGGGATTGTAGAGTATCAAGATTACAATCTTCTTCCCATCCACTGTCAGGGTTGCATGTATGAAGCTTGTGCTTTCATTGGTACCCGGATTTTCCAGCTCATCAAACTTCCATTTCCGCTTTATTAGTAGTGCCACTCCTCCTCCCTGTCTCTGTGTCCTTTCTTTTCTTATCACCTGGTACCCCTCTGGAAAGATTGCATCCGAGATCATGCCATTTATTTTAGTTTCCACTATTGCCACTATGTCTGGGTCTGCCTCACTAACTCTTTCTTTTATCTCTTCTGCTTTATTGGCTACCCCATCAGCATTGGTGTACCAAACCTTGAGACTCTTCTTGGAAACTCGGGTGTCAGAGTTCCCCCTTTCACCAGGGGTCTGGGGGGAACTGGGGGGTGTCTGGGGGGCAAGTGGGGGCTGTGGGGGCGAGTGGGGGGGTGCTAGGGGGGTGCCTGGGAGTGCCTGGTAGGCGAATGGGGTCTGGGCATCTAGGGGGATAGGAAGGGCATAATGGGTCTGAAAGTTAGGGGTCTGAATAGCATAGGGGGGTTGAGAAATAGAGTGAGACTGAGAGTCAGATAGAGGTTGAGAGGTTGGGGGGAAGAGGGATACTGAGGTGAGATGAGAATGGAGCATGGGTGCTGGGAGTGGAAGAGAGGGTATATTAGTTAGGGGGGAATCGGGGGTAGGTGGGGGTTTTGGGGTAGAAGAGGGGAAGAGGGAGATGGGGGAAGGTGTTAGGGGGTCACAAGGTGAGGGGGTTAAATGTGGGCTGGAGGTGCATAGGAGGGGTGAGGGTTGGGTGGGGTTTGGGGGTGAGTGGAAGAGGGGTGCAGTGGAAGCTGGGATGGAGTAGATGGAATTGAAGTCAATGGGGTAGAAGGGGCAGGGGAGTGGGAAGGGGTATTTGGGGAGGGGGGATGGGAAGGTGGGTTTGGGGAGGGCATGGCTTGACCCACTGGGGTCGCTGACAAGTGTGATGTAGCAGGGGCAGGGGAATCGTTGTGGAGGTGCAAATGTGGAAGGGACAGGGGGGTTTTGGGAGGCTGAGGCAGGGGGGATGTATAGGAGGGCTGAGTTGGGGAGGATGCGACCTGGGAGGTGACCTGGGAGGTGACCTGGGAGGTGACCTGGGATGTGACCTGGGAGGTGAGACTACCTGGGAGGCTAGTACGTTGTCGTTGTTGCCATCTATTTTTGTGGGCTGTTTGCTCATCTTTCGTCATAAACCTCTCTATAAACACATTGTAATGGGTTTCACTTCCTCTGAGTAAGTGCTTGCTCCTCATTATGTACTCCACTGCCTCCTCATTGGAGAATTGCACCAGAACAGGTCTCTTCTTGGTACAATTGTAAGGTCCAACCCGTCGATTGATATCCACCTCGCGTTCTGCCATCTCTGCTCCAATACACCTCAATATCTCGTGCAATTCGTATTTTTCTGTTTCTATTCTCTCTTGTCTTGTTGGTGCCCTAGATTCGAATAATCCATGTATTATAATAGACCGTCTCCTCAGGAATTCATTGTCATGCTGGTAGCCTGTCCCCTGGGGATTCCCCATCCCAACCGCAGTCACTAACCCATCTCCCACTAATCCTCTATCCTTAGCCCTGCTGCTAAACCTTCCTAATTCGTTTGTGATACGAGCACATGTGTGTGTGTGTGTGTGTGTGTGTGTGTGTGTGTGTGTGTGTGTGTGTGTGTGTGTGTGTGTGTGTGTGTGTACTCACCTAGTTGTACTCACCTAGTTGTGTTGGCGGGGGTTGAGCTCTGGCTCTTTGGTCCCGCCTCTCAACCGTCAATCAACAGGTGTACAGATTCCTGAGCCTATCGGGCTCTATCATATCTACACTTGAAACTGTGTATGGAGTCAGCCTCCACCACATCTCTTCCTAATGCATTCCATTTGTCCACCACTCTGACACTAAAAAAGTTCTTTCTAATATCTCTGTGGCTCATTTGGGCACTCAGTTTCCACCTGTGTCCCCTTGTACGTGTTCCCCTTGTGTTAAATAGCCTGTCTTTATCTACCCTATCAATTCCCTTCAGAATCTTGAATGTGGTGATCATGTCCCCTCTAACTCTTCTGTCTTCCAGCGAAGTGAGGTGTGCGTGTGTGTTAGAGAGAAATAGATGTAGTAGATATAAAAAAAGGAAAAATACATATATATGATAGGCGGGGTCCAAGAGCTAATAACTCGATTCTGCAGATACATATAGTAAATACAAGGAGAAAATAAATACACACACACACACATTAATTGATAATGGACTGTTTTGTGTGCGTATCCATGTGTACTATTGGCAAGACCGACAGACACGTGAAGCTATGTGTGTTTATGTGTACCTGTAATTGAACTGACATGTGTACTTTAATTATCTGTATGTGTCCATTTTAAAGGTACACATTAGTGAATGTGTATTTATGTAAATTGATTGACATATGTACGTGTGCGCGCGATTAGTGTTCCTGTAATTTACATGGTTAACATTTATACGTTTGAATGACATAGTTTCCCATTATTATCACATTTTTTGTTACATGTCTACTATTGTCAAGATGGACAGACACGTCCAGCTATGAGTGTTTATGTGTACCAGTAATTGAACTGGCATGTGTACTGCAACTATCTGCGTGTGTCCATTTTAAAGGAATATATTAGTGAATGTTTGTTTATTTATGTAAATTGATTGGAATATGTATGTGGACGCTCGGTTAGTGTTACTGTAATTTATATGGTTAACGTTTGAATGACATAGTTTCCCCTAAATGTCACATTTTTTGTTACTATTTCGCTGTTCACTCTCACTCTCTCTGAATCCCGTGGACTAATTGAGCTCACGTGTGTTTGTTTTGGGTAGTGGAACCATAGGTTCTTTACACAATAATTTGCAAATATTTGATAAGAAACATTTCAAAAGATAATTTAAGTTTGTTATAAGTGTTCTTTTTCCTAACATAGAAGTCAATCACACAGTACCTAACCTCAGTCAGAAACACTTTTCTTACTATATCTCGCAACGTCTTTTGCATATATATCCTATCTTAAATAATTAACAATTTTAATTCATAACTACCAACCCCCCTCCCCTCCAAAGCTTTCAAGGCCACCAAACATCATTCCTTTCCCTTAACCTCTCCCAAATTATCTTTTGCACCAATACACAAACTAGGGGGCTTTATAGCTGAGTGGACGTCGCTCTCGACTCGTAATCCTAGCTCATTCAACCCCCCGGTGATGGAACAAACGGAAATCAGCAGAGTTTCTATCATTCTGATGCCCCTGTTACCTAGCAGTAAATATGTACCTGGGCGTTAGACAGCTGTTACGGGCTGCTTCCTGGGTGTGTGTGTGTGGAATGTTTTTTATTAGTTAGTAATAATTGATTGATTGACAGTTGAGAGGCGGGCCGAAAGAGTAGAGCTCAACCCTCGCAAGCACAACTAGGTGAACACAACTAGATAAATACTAACCAACCACGATCTCGACAATCCATTACACACAACCCCCCCTCCCCCCAACTCCCAAATCGTTCTACCTAAGTCAATAAAAAATTAAAACAAATCAATTAATTCACCAAAAATACTAACTATAAATAAAGGAACCAAATTTGAGACATACAGGCGACTCCAGCGTGGTCTAGTCGGAAGAGAACGTGTTCTCATCTGGATAGATTGCGATCGAGTCTGTCGGAACGGGTGTGTAACTGCAGGGCACAAATATTTGTGTGTCCCCTCCTGTAGCTGCCTCTGTTTCGACAGGTTCCCTGGATAGCTGGAATTGACCTGGCCCTTGGAAAGTGGGGAAGGGGTGAAATCCGTTGGGCCCACGGATGGATACCTTGGATCCATGGACCTAGAGCAGGTCTAATCACCTGGGATTCGAACCCACGGTGGGAACAAGGGAGGAGATATGGGAAGGGTAGGGGGGAAGGATGTTTCCCTGGAACCAAACCTCACATAAACCCGGACACTCACACGCACACACACACCCTCACCCGAACACTCACAGGGGCACTCACACTCACACACACCCATAGACTGTGATAAGGGAGACCATCTGAGGGGACACAGATGGCCTCCTGGACCCACAGGTATAACCGGACACACACGCACCCGGACACTCACACGGACACTCACACTCACACACACTCGCCCGGACACTCACAGGGATATACACACTCACACACAGACACAAACTGTGATAAGGGAGACCATCTGAGGGGACACAGATGGCCTCCTGGACACACAAGTATATATCAATATTTAATTTATTATTTATTATTTAATTTTATTAAATAAATAAATCAAATTAATGTTTTTTTAAAAATTATTATTTTATTAAATTATTAAATAATTATAATAATATAACAAATTAAATTAAATTTAATAATTAAATATTTATTATTTAATTTACAAATAAGACAGATTTTTTAATATATATATATATATATATATATATATATATATATATATATATATATATATATATATATATATATATATATATATATAGATGCGAACAAGCCTTAATGGTCCCCAGGACTATATGCAACTAAAAACTCACATGCCAGAAGTGACTCGAACCCATACTGCCAGGAGCAATGCAACTGGTATGTACAGGACGCCTTAATCCGATTGTGTCAATTTTAAAGGAATATATTAGTGAATATTTATTTATGTAAATTGATATATATATATATTTATATAAATATATATATATATATATATATATATATATATATATATATATATATATATATATATATATATATATATATATATATATATATATATAAAGAGAATGTCTGTCTATGTAATGAGGCCACATGCTGGAGGCTGCAGCCATACACAGATTTATTTTAAAATTTATTTATTAATATATTATTAAGGCTTATTATTACTAAATTAATGTATTTGTAGAGGGAATGGTGTGGGGTAGGGAACGGGCATTAGTTGGTCAGTGTTGACTTTAGCTAAAGGATTTAGGAATAATTATTAATTATTCTTATCACCCCCCCCCCCTACCATTTTAATTAAAGTTAATTGTAAAATAATGCTTGAGATGGCTGAAGACTTTTTCGTACTTAGAAAAAACCTAAATTAAACACATAAAGTAGTTTATTGGTCCTGATTTAAGTTAAAGGAAGAGGTGCAAAGGTGGTGGTGGGGGGGGGGGAGGATACGGGATTTAGAGGTGGAATGAAAAGAGGGAACAGGGGGAGTGGTGCAGGTGAAACAGGGAGGAAGAGGGGGGAACAGGGGTGCTGTACAGGTGAAACAGGAATGGGGATGGGGAATAGGGGGAGTGGTGCAAGTGAAACAGGGATGGGGATGCGGGAACAGGGGAGTGGTGCAGGTAAAACAGGGATGGGGATGGGGGAACAGGGGGAGTGGTGCAGGTGAAACAGGGATG
>NC_091152.1:36544304-36635733 GCF_040958095.1 Procambarus clarkii
TTGGTAACACCAGTGTGGTAGTGACTGTGGTGGTAACACCAGTGTGGTAGTGACTGTGGTGGTAACACCAGTGTGGTAGTGACTGTGGTGGTAACACCAGTGTGGTAGTGACTGTGGTGGTAACACCAGTGTGGTAGTGACTGTGGTGGTAACACCAGTGTGGTAGTGACTGTGGTGGTAACACCAGTGTGGTAGTGACTGTGGTAACACCAGTGTGGTAGTGACTGTGGTGGTAACACCAGTGTGGTAGTGACTGTGGTGGTAACACCAGTGTGGTAGTGACTGTGGTGGTAACACCAGTGTGGTAGTGACTGTGGTGGTAACACCAGTGTGGTAGTGACTGTGGTAACACCAGTGTGGTAGTGACTGTGGTAACACCAGTGTGGTAGTGACTGTGGTGGTAACACCAGTGTGGTAGTGACTGTGGTGGTAACACCAGTGTGGTAGTGACTGTGGTGGTAACACCAGTGTGGTAGTGACTGTGGTGGTAACACCAGTGTGGTAGTGACTGTGGTGGTAACACCAGTGTGGTAGTGACTGTGGTAACACCAGTGTGGTAGTGACTGTGGTGGTAACACCAGTGTGGTAGTGACTGTGGTGGTAACACCAGTGTGGTAGTGACTGTGGTGGTAACACCAGTGTGGTAGTGACTTGGTGGTAACACCAGTGTGGTAGTGACTGTGGTGGTAACACCAGTGTGGTAGTGACTGTGGTGGTAACACCAGTGTGGTAGTGACTGTGGTGGTAACACCAGTGTGGTAGTGACTGTGGTGGTAACACCAGTGTGGTAGTGACTGTGGTGGTAACACCAGTGTGGTAGTGACTGTGGTGGTAACACCAGTGTGGTAGTGACTGTGGTAACACCAGTGTGGTAGTGACTGTGGTGGTAACACCAGTGTGGTAGTGACTGTGGTGGTAACACCAGTGTGGTAGTGACTGTGGTGGTAACACCAGTGTGGTAGTGACTGTGGTGGTAACACCAGTGTGGTAGTGACTGTGGTGGTAACACCAGTGTGGTAGTGACTGTGTGGTAACACCAGTGTGGTAGTGACTGTGGTGGTAACACCAGTGTGGTAGTGACTGTGGTGGTAACACCAGTGTGGTAGTGACTGTGGTGGTAACACCAGTGTGGTAGTGACTGTGGTGGTAACACCAGTGTGGTAGTGACTGTGTGGTAACACCAGTGTGGTAGTGACTGTGGTGGTAACACCAGTGTGGTAGTGACTGTGGTGGTAACACCAGTGTGGTAGTGACTGTGGTGGTAACACCAGTGTGGTAGTGACTGTGGTGGTAACACCAGTGTGGTAGTGACTGTGGTGGTAACACCAGTGTGGTAGTGACTGTGGTGGTAACACCAGTGTGGTAGTGACTGTGGTGGTAACACCAGTGTGGTAGTGACTGTGGTGGTAACACCAGTGTGGTAGTGACTGTGGTGGTAACACCAGTGTGGTAGTGACTGTGGTGGTAACACCAGTGTGGTAGTGACTGTGGTGGTAACACCAGTGTGGTAGTGACTGTGGTGGTAACACCAGTGTGGTAGTGACTGTGGTGGTAACACCAGTGTGGTAGTGACTGTGGTGGTAACACCAGTGTGGTAGTGACTGTGGTGGTAACACCAGTGTGGTAGTGACTGTGGTGGTAACACCAGTGTGGTAGTGACTGTGGTGGTAACACCAGTGTGGTAGTGACTGTGGTGGTAACACCAGTGTGGTAGTGACTGGTGGTAACACCAGTGTGGTAGTGACTGTGGTGGTAACACCAGTGTGGTAGTGACTGTGGTGGTAACACCAGTGTGGTAGTGACTGTGGTAACACCAGTGTGGTAGTGACTGTGGTGGTAACACCAGTGTGGTAGTGACTGTGGTGGTAACACCAGTGTGGTAGTGACTGGTGGTAACACCAGTGTGGTAGTGACTGTGGTGGTAACACCAGTGTGGTAGTGACTGTGGTGGTAACACCAGTGTGGTAGTGACTGTGGTGGTAACACCAGTGTGGTAGTGACTGTGGTGGTAACACCAGTGTGGTAGTGACTGTGGTGGTAACACCAGTGTGGTAGTGACTGTGGTGGTAACACCAGTGTGGTAGTGACTGTGGTAACACCAGTGTGGTAGTGACTGTGGTAACACCAGTGTGGTAGTGACTGTGGTGGTAACACCAGTGTGGTAGTGACTGTGGTGGTAACACCAGTGTGGTAGTGACTGTGGTGGTAACACCAGTGTGGTAGTGACTGTGGTAACACCAGTGTGGTAGTGACTGTGGTGGTAACACCAGTGTGGTAGTGACTGTGGTGGTAACACCAGTGTGGTAGTGACTGTGGTGGTAACACCAGTGTGGTAGTGACTGTGGTGGTAACACCAGTGTGGTAGTGACTGTGGTGGTAACACCAGTGTGGTAGTGACTGTGGTGGTACCACCAGTGTGGTAGTGACTGTGGTGGTAACACCAGTGTGGTAGTGACTGTGGTGGTAACACCAGTGTGGTAGTGACTGTGGTGGTAACACCAGTGTGGTAGTGACTGTGGTGGTAACACCAGTGTGGTAGTGACTGTGGTGGTAACACCAGTGTGGTAGTGACTGTGGTGGTAACACCAGTGTGGTAGTGACTGTGGTGGTAACACCAGTGTGGTAGTGACTGTGGTGGTAACACCAGTGTGGTAGTGACTGTGGTAACACCAGTGTGGTAGTGACTGTGGTAACACCAGTGTGGTAGTGACTGTGGTGGTAACACCAGTGTGGTAGTGACTGTGGTGGTAACACCAGTGTGGTAGTGACTGTGGTGGTAACACCAGTGTGGTAGTGACTGTGGTGGTAACACCAGTGTGGTAGTGACTGTGGTAACACCAGTGTGGTAGTGACTGTGGTGGTAACACCAGTGTGGTAGTGACTGTGGTAACACCAGTGTGGTAGTGACTGTGGTGGTAACACCAGTGTGGTAGTGACTGTGGTGGTAACACCAGTGTGGTAGTGACTGTTGGTAACACCAGTGTGGTAGTGACTGTGGTGGTAACACCAGTGTGGTAGTGACTGTGGTGGTAACACCAGTGTGGTAGTGACTGTGGTGGTAACACCAGTGTGGTAGTGACTGTGGTGGTAACACCAGTGTGGTAGTGACTGTGGTGGTAACACCAGTGTGGTAGTGACTGTGGTGGTAACACCAGTGTGGTAGTGACTGTGGTGGTAACACCAGTGTGGTAGTGACTGTGGTGGTAACACCAGTGTGGTAGTGACTGTGGTGGTAACACCAGTGTGGTAGTGACTGTGGTGGTAACACCAGTGTGGTAGTGACTGTGGTAACACCAGTGTGGTAGTGACTGTGGTGGTAACACCAGTGTGGTAGTGACTGTGGTGGTAACACCAGTGTGGTAGTGACTGTGGTGGTAACACCAGTGTGGTAGTGACTGTGGTGGTAACACCAGTGTGGTAGTGACTGTGGTGGTAACACCAGTGTGGTAGTGACTGTGGTGGTAACACCAGTGTGGTAGTGACTGTGGTGGTAACACCAGTGTGGTAGTGACTGTGGTGGTAACACCAGTGTGGTAGTGACTGTGGTGGTAACACCAGTGTGGTAGTGACTGGTAACACCAGTGTGGTAGTGACTGGTGGTAACACCAGTGTGGTAGTGACTGTGGTGGTAACACCAGTGTGGTAGTGACTGTGGTGGTAACACCAGTGTGGTAGTGACTGTGGTGGTAACACCAGTGTGGTAGTGACTGTGGTGGTAACACCAGTGTGGTAGTGACTGTGGTGGTAACTCAAGTGTGGTAGTGACTGTGGTAACACCAGTGTGGTAGTGACTGTGTGGTAACACCAGTGTGGTAGAGTGGTGGTAACACCAGTGTGGTAGTGACTGTGGTGGTAACACCAGTGTGGTAGTGACTGTGGTGGTAACACCAGTGTGGTAGTGACTGTGGTGGTAACACCAGTGTGGTAGTGACTGTGGTGGTAACACCAGTGTGGTAGTGACTGTGGGTAACACCAGTGTGGTAGTGACTGTGGTGGTAACACCAGTGTGGTAGTGACTGTGGTAACACCAGTGTGGTAGTGACTGTGGTGGTAACACCAGTGTGGTAGTGACTGGTGGTAACACCAGTGTGGTAGTGACTGTGGTGGTAACACCAGTGTGGTAGTGACTGTGGTGGTAACACCAGTGTGGTAGTGACTGTGGTGGTAACACCAGTGTGGTAGTGACTGTGGTGGTAACACCAGTGTGGTAGTGACTGTGGTAACACCAGTGTGGTAGTGACTGTGGTGGTAACACCAGTGTGGTAGTGACTGTGGTAACACCAGTGTGGTAGTGACTGTGGTGGTAACACCAGTGTGGTAGTGACTGGTGGTAACACCAGTGTGGTAGTGACTGTGGTGGTAACACCAGTGTGGTAGTGACTGTGGTGGTAACACCAGTGTGGTAGTGACTGTGGTAACACCAGTGTGGTAGTGACTGTGGTGGTAACACCAGTGTGGTAGTGACTGTGGTGGTAACACCAGTGTGGTAGTGACTGTGGTAACACCAGTGTGGTAGAGACTGGTGGTAACACCAGTGTGGTAGTGACTGTGGTGGTAACACCAGTGTGGTAGTGACTGTGGTGGTAACACCAGTGTGGTAGTGACTGTGGTAACACCAGTGTGGTAGTGACTGTGGTGGTAACACCAGTGTGGTAGTGACTGTGGTGGTAACACCAGTGTGGTAGTGACTGTGGTGGTAACACCAGTGTGGTAGTGACTGTGGTGGTAACACCAGTGTGGTAGTGACTGTGGTGGTAACACCAGTGTGGTAGTGACTGGTAACACCAGTGTGGTAGTGACTGTGGTGGTAACACCAGTGTGGTAGTGACTGTGGTGGTAACACCAGTGTGGTAGTGACTGTGGTGGTAACACCAGTGTGGTAGTGACTGTGGTGGTAACACCAGTGTGGTAGTGACTGTGGTAACACCAGTGTGGTAGTGACTGTGGTGGTAACACCAGTGTGGTAGTGACTGTGGTGGTAACACCAGTGTGGTAGTGACTGTGGTGGTAACACCAGTGTGGTAGTGACTGTGGTGGTAACACCAGTGTGGTAGTGACTGTGGTGGTAACACCAGTGTGGTAGTGACTGTGGTGGTAACACCAGTGTGGTAGTGACTGTGGTGGTAACACCAGTGTGGTAGTGACTGTGGTGGTAACACCAGTGTGGTAGTGACTGTGTGGTAACACCAGTGTGGTAGTGACTGTGGTGGTAACACCAGTGTGGTAGTGACTGTGGTGGTAACACCAGTGTGGTAGTGACTGTGGTGGTAACACCAGTGTGGTAGTGACTGTGGTGGTAACACCAGTGTGGTAGTGACTGTGGTGGTAACACCAGTGTGGTAGTGACTGTGGTGGTAACACCAGTGTGGTAGTGACTGTGGTGGTAACACCAGTGTGGTAGTGACTGTGGTGGTAACACCAGTGTGGTAGTGACTGTGGTGGTAACACCAGTGTGGTAGTGACTGTGGTGGTAACACCAGTGTGGTAGTGACTGTGGTAACACCAGTGTGGTAGTGACTGTGGTGGTAACACCAGTGTGGTAGTGACTGTGGTGGTAACACCAGTGTGGTAGTGACTGTGGTGGTAACACCAGTGTGGTAGTGACTGTGGTGGTAACACCAGTGTGGTAGTGACTGTGGTGGTAACACCAGTGTGGTAGTGACTGTGGTGGTAACACCAGTGTGGTAGTGACTGGTGGTAACACCAGTGTGGTAGTGACTGTGGTGGTAACACCAGTGTGGTAGTGACTGTGGTGGTAACACCAGTGTGGTAGTGACTGTGGTGGTAACACCAGTGTGGTAGTGACTGTGGTGGTAACACCAGTGTGGTAGTGACTGTGGTGGTAACACCAGTGTGGTAGTGACTGTGGTGGTAACACCAGTGTGGTAGTGACTGTGGTGGTAACACCAGTGTGGTAGTGACTGTGGTGGTAACACCAGTGTGGTAGTGACTGTGGTGGTAACACCAGTGTGGTAGTGACTGTGGTAACACCAGTGTGGTAGTGACTGTGGTGGTAACACCAGTGTGGTAGTGACTGTGGTGGTAACACCAGTGTGGTAGTGACTGTGGTGGTAACACCAGTGTGGTAGTGACTGTGGTGGTAACACCAGTGTGGTAGTGACTGTGGTGGTAACACCAGTGTGGTAGTGACTGTGGTGGTAACACCAGTGTGGTAGTGACTGTGGTGGTAACACCAGTGTGGTAGTGACTGTGGTGGTAACACCAGTGTGGTAGTGACTGTGGTGGTAACACCAGTGTGGTAGTGACTGTGGTGGTAACACCAGTGTGGTAGTGACTGTGGTGGTAACACCAGTGTGGTAGTGACTGTGGTGGTAACACCAGTGTGGTAGTGACTGGTGGTAACACCAGTGTGGTAGTGACTGTGGTGGTAACACCAGTGTGGTAGTGACTGTGGTGGTAACACCAGTGTGGTAGTGACTGTGGTGGTAACACCAGTGTGGTAGTGACTGTGGTGGTAACACCAGTGTGGTAGTGACTGTGGTGGTAACACCAGTGTGGTAGTGACTGTGGTGGTAACACCAGTGTGGTAGTGACTGTGTGGTAACACCAGTGTGGTAGTGACTGTGGTGGTAACACCAGTGTGGTAGTGACTGTGGTGGTAACACCAGTGTGGTAGTGACTGTGGTGGTAACACCAGTGTGGTAGTGACTGTGGGATGGTAACACCAGGTGTGGTAGTGACTGGGTGGTAACACCAGCGTGTGGGAGATGACTGTGGTGGGTACACCAGGTGGGTAGTGACTGTGGTGGTAACAGCCAGTGTGGTAGTGACTGTGATGGTAACACCAGTGTGGTAGTGACCTGTGGTGGTAACACCAGTGTGGTAGTGACTGTGGTGGTAACACCAGTGTGGTAGTGACGTGGTGGTAACACCAGTGTGGTAGTGACTTGGTGGTAACACCAGTGTGGTAGTGACTGTGGTGGTAACACCAGTGTGGTAGTGACTGTGTGGTAACACCAGTGTGGTAGTGACTGTGGTGGTAACACCAGTGGTGGTAGTGACTGTGGTGGTAACACCAGTGTGGTAGTGACTGTGGTGGTAACACCAGTGTGGTAGTGACTGTGGTGGTAACACCAGTGTGGTAGTGACTGTGGTGGTAACACCAGTGTGGTAGTGACTGTGGTGGTAACACCAGTGTGGTAGTGACTGTGGGTAACACCAGTGTGGTAGTGACTGTGGTGGTAACACCAGTGTGGTAGTGACTGTGGTGGTAACACCAGTGTGGTAGTGACTGGTGGTAACACCAGTGTGGTAGTGACTGTAGGTGGTACACAGTGTGGTAGTGACATGTGGTGGTAACACCAGTGTGGTAGTGACTGTGGTGGTAACACCAGTGTGGTAGTGACTGTGTGTAACACCAGTGTGGTAGTGACTGGTGGTAACACCAGTGTGGTAGTGACTGTGGTGGTAACCCAGTGTGGTAGTGACTGTGTGTACCAGTGGTAGTGACTGTGGTGGTACACCAGTGTGGTAGTGACTGTGGTGGTAACACCAGTGTGGTAGTGACTGTGGTGTAACACCAGTGTGGTAGTGACTGTGGTGGTAACACCAGTGTGGTAGTGACTGTGATGGTAACACCAGTGTGGTAGTGACTGTGATGGTAACACCAGTGTGGTAGTGACTGTGGTAACACCAGTGTGGTAGTGACTGTGATGGTAACACCAGTATGGTCGTGACTGTGGTGTAATACCATTGTGGTAGTGCCTGTGATGGTAACACCATGTGGTAGTGACTGTGGTTGTAACACCATTGTGTAGTACTGTGATGGTAACACCATGTGAGGGGGGGGGGGGGGGGGGGGGGGGGGGGGGGGGGGGGGGGGGAGGGGGGGGGGGGGGGGGGGGGGGTGGGGGGGGGGGGGGGGGGGGGGGGGGGGGGGGTAGTGACTGTTTGGTACACCGTGTTGTAGTGGTTACGAACCCGGATCCAGCGTCCAGGCCGGGAGCAGTGACAAACACGCCATCTGTGGGTCAGCTCCCGAAACCCCCTTCAAGCGAACGACGACACCTAGTGAGGACAGCGTGTACTGGCCTCGAGGACCAGTTTCTAGTCTGGTTCAGCGCTCAACACCGCCGCTCCTGACCTCTGGTGAGGTGTGCTCCGACGACAGCGCCATCTATGGAGTGGATATGTCGGGCGTTTGTATCTGAGCCTGTGAGTGTGGTGTATTAGTGTCCCTGGTATTGATGACGTGTCTGCTTACAGAGCCGACCTGGGACCACTTGTGTTGAGGTGAAGTCAGTCCTACCCGAGGCAGCCAGTCTCCATACAGTGAAGTTTGCTGCAGCTGTCGTGACGTCGTCCCCCCGGAAGAACACTGTGGTGTGTTAAGCCTGCCAGTGGAGTGGCAGTGGAAGGATTTACCCGGGACCGACGGTCGGAGACGATAATCCACTGGGGTATTGAGGACAGGAGGGTGATTGGTGATATCACACGAGACCCCTGTCTAGGGCGTACCCCTTTATCGCTCGTGGAGTGGCCGTACCAGCCTTGGTGGCTCAGTACCTGCCAGCAGACCTGCTGGACGCGTGGTTGACGGCCTCCACGACGGTGCCCCCAGTGGACCTGTGTTGTGGCTGACCTGTGGCCAGGGTAGACTCGGCGTTCTCAGAGGACACGTCTTGAGGCCACGAAGATAGCACCGCGGACTCAGCACCTAGCTTCGAGGATCCATAGTCTCCAGCAGAAGACTACAGTGTTGATCCCCTTGTATAGTGTTAATACCCTCCCCTTGTGCACGTTTTACTTTTATATATTTAATTGGTGTTGGTGAATATTATATTATATTAAGTTCTTACCTTTCTTTCCCTACTCCCTTTTAGTTACTTGCGTCACGGATCGCATCCCTTGATAGCCTCTACTGGCTTGGGGCCGGATATATATATCTTCCTCTAACTACATCAGAGTAAGAACCCCGTTGCGTCCCGAGAGGGCCGTAACATAATTGGCATCCCCAGCGGGATCCGTCCCCTTGTTAAGTATGTTTGACAGGGGTGGTGAAGTGGCGTAATCCCTGTATATAATTCCCCCTGTGTGACGATTGTGACGTTATACGTCCTGTGCGGTGCTCAGTGACTAAGTGCGATATTGTGCAGTGCGGTGCTCGCTGTGATTAAGCGATTAAGTGCAATATTGAGTAGTGCGGTGCTCAGTGATTCAGTGCAATATTGTAGAGCGAAGTGTTCGCTTGTACTCAGTGCAATATTGGGTAGTGCGGTGCCCGGAGTGATTACGTGCAATATTGGCAAGTGCAGTGTTTGGTGCAATATTGGCGTAGAACAGTGCTCGGTGTGTTAAGTGCTAAAGTGTAAGCGGTGTGTCAAGTGCTAGTGGAGTATTCCATCTGTGACAATGGCAGAAAAAGCTACCATCGATGATCTGGACGAGGTTCAGGCTTTTCTGAACAGAGAAGATTGTCTTGCCAGATTAAAGTATCTGAGCAAACCGGAACTTGTACTAGTGAGCGCCTACCTGGAGATCAAGATCCGTGCCAGTGATTCCCGTGTGGAGATCTTGTCCAAGGTTCACCGGCACCTGAAGGCAGAAGAGAAACAGGAAGGCGAGACTCCTAGTACAAAGGAAAGTGCAGACATGGCTTCCACGGAAAAGGAAGATAAGGGCAGTGACGTTGACAGTGATGCAGGTGAGCTTAATATCAGCTTCCTAACAGTCAAGATGCGTGCCCTGGAAATTAATCGGGAAATTGAATGGAAGAAGTTAGAAATGGAACGAGAATTAAAAGATAAAGAAATGGAGATGAAAGAAAAGGAATTGGCGATGAGGCGTTTAGAATTAGAAAGAGAAGAGAAACGAGAGAGACAAGATAAAGAATTAGAGATGAGACGTTTAGAATTAGAAGAAAGGAAAGCAGAGAGAGAAAGAGAAGAGAAACGAGAGAGAGAAGAATTAGAAGAAAGGAAAGCAGAGAGAGAAAGAGAAGAGAAACGAGAGAGAGAAGAACGAGAAAGAGAAGAGAAACGAGAGAGAGAAGAACGAGAAAGAGAAGAGAAACGAGAGAGAGAAGAACGAGAAAGAGAGAGAGAAGAACGAGACAGGCAAGAACGACAGGACAAAGAGGAAAGAGAGAGACAACATGAACTAGAAGTTTTGCGATTAGGCGGTGGTCGGAGGCAAACGACGGACACCAGTGGTTTCGATCCGGTAAGAAACATTAAAATGGTCCCCAAATTCCATGAGAAGGAAGTGTCAAAATTCTTCGCAGCCTTCGAGAAAGTCGCTGCCTCTTTGGAGTGGCCAAGGGAGAATTGGGCCATCATGATACAGTCAGTTTTGACTGGGAAGGCCCAAATTGCCTACTCTACGTTATCCCTTGACGACTCCGGCGATTACGATATGGTGAAGAAAGTGGTGCTCATGGCGTACCAATTGGTACCTGAGGCATATAGGCAAAAGTTCAGAAACCTGAAGAAGACCTCAGAGCACACTTTCACCGAATTCGCCACCATCAAGGAGCGACTTTTTCAAGAATGGTGTGCATCTCGGAAGGTGGAGACAAAGAAAGACCTCGAGCAGCTGATTCTGCTCGAGGACTTCAAGGATTGTTTGTCTGGAGACCTCAAGACGTACTTAGAGGAACAGCAGGTAGAGACCTTGAGTGCAGCAGCCACCATGGCTGAAGAGTACATCCTGACTCATAGGCCGTCTGCTAAGTACGTCCCAAGGAATTACCAGCGCCGGTTCGACAGACCTCATGATGAAGAAGAAAGACCCGTCCCACACAGTGCTAAGAAGACTCCCCCAAGTAGCCCCCGAAGAACAAGTCCTAGCAGTCCGAAACACCGGAGCCCGAGGAGGAATATGGTGTGCTGGACTTGTGGGCAGAAAGGGCACATAGCTGCTAGGTGCCGAGGTAGAAGAGGTGGCAGCGCACGAAGGGAGGTGATGTTGGTGAGCTGTGTTACATCACCAGTAGGAAACCAGTCTACGACGACGCAGGAAGGACCAAGTTTGTTGGCCCCTCACACTTCAACCGGGTATGTAACGAGTGATCATACTGGTAGATCAATTGTAGTGCTCAGAGATAGTGGAGCAGCCCAGTCCCTGATCGTGAAGAGCTCGTTACCCGAGGGAGTAAGTGTGGATGGGAGACCAGAGGTTGTCCTGGTTGGGTTTCCAAGGACGCAGTACATCGCCCCCTTAGTGCCAGTACATCTTGACACGCCTTATTTCAGCGGCACATGTGTGTTGGCAGTAGTCGATACCCTCCCTGTGGCTGGGATTGACGTGGTACTAGCTAACGACTTGGTGACCGATTGGAGCACCAATCATCCCAAGGTTGCGGACGAGTCTACCAGAACAGCAAGGTCTGAGGTGTCTACAGGCAATGGTAATGTCCAGGTAAAGACAGACCCGGACGTAACTATGTTTAATTTGTCCTCTCGCCTACAGATTAAGAATGATCTAGCAGTGTCTCCTGATTCTCTCGACAAGGAACATGAGGTTACAATGGCAGAAGTACCTGAACTAGAAGAGAGGCCTTGTGTGCAGACACCCACGGATACCAACGAGTCTGGAGCGAAGGCTGAGGTGTGCTTGCGGTATGGCAAGCTGCAGCGTGTTGTGGACCAGCCAGAGATTCCCCAGACGTCAGAGGTATGTGAGGTGTGTTCAAAAGGTCTAGTGCCCTCTTTGGTCCAAGCCAGGCTAGTGGATGGTGCCGGCTATGGACATGACAAGCTCAGGAAACTTATCCCTCAATTGGCCTCATGTTTCTTAGCGATATTTTGTTTTATTCTCCTATGTGTTCTCAGTAAGGACCGGTGGACGACCCGACGAATGATGGCTCCCATGAACATCGTGAAGAGGTCCCAGGGATTGGAGATTTGTACTGCAGGTGTTGCAGTTGAAGAAGGGACCTGGGAGGTAATAGATGATACAGGAGGTACGATATGTGATAATGTGAGTGACTGTTTCCGACAGGTTGACACCCCCCGCGTGACTGCTGAGCCTCAACACAGCGTTATACGGAACGTTGGTCGACCTGACGGGGGCAGAGCGAATGCCATCTTCGGTGAGCAAGCAGCCCTGTTGGAACTAGGTGTGGGCCTAGTAGAGGAGTGTATAGTAAGTACTGACTTGCCCATTGTCGCTATCACTCTGAATTATCAGACCCCTGTATTCCAGGTTCCTGTCTCCCTGAAGGACCATCGGACCGGTACCAGAAATGCCGTCTGTGATCAGCCGTCATCGGTGCCTCGACGCAGAGAAGTGTCGAGTCACCCCAGATCGTGTCTACACGGATCCTTACTAGAGAGGTGTGAAATGATGCCCCTGCTTGACATCGCAGTGGAGACGTGGGAGACGTGGAAGATTACGTCAGGCAGATCATTGCCTTCTATCTGCATGTTCCCGTTGTGCCGGAAATGGCTGGTAGAAAAGTTCTGTGGACAAGACAACCTCATCACTCCAGTTCATAGTATAAGTAAGTCCATTTGGAGTTGTGTCGCCCTACTAATTTGGTTTGTGTTTTTTATAGAACCCCAAACCAAATTCCTTTTGGTGGGGAGGTGTTACGAACCCGGATCCAGCGTCCAGGCCGGGAGCAGTGACAAACACGCCATCTGTGGGTCAGCTCCCGAAACCCCCTTCAAGCGAACGACGACACCTAGTGAGGACAGCGTGTACTGGCCTCGAGGACCAGTTTCTAGTCTGGTTCAGCGCTCAACACCGCCGCTCCTGACCTCTGGTGAGGTGGTGCTCCGACGACAGCGCCATCTATGGAGTGGATATGTCGGGCGTTTGTATCTGAGCCTGTGAGTGTGGTGTATTAGTGTCCCTGGTATTGATGACGTGTCTGCTTACAGAGCCGACCTGGGACCACTGTGTTGAAGGTGAAGTCAGTCTACCCGAGGCAGCCAGTCTCCATACAGTGAAGTTTGCTGCAGCTGTCGTGACGTCGTCCCCCTGGAAGAACACTGTGGTGTGTTAAGCCTGCCAGTGGAGTGGCAGTGGAAGGATTTACCCGGGGCCGACGGTCGGAGACGATAATCCACTGGGGTATTGAGGACAGGAGGGTGATTGGTGATATCACACGAGACCCCTGTCTAGGGCGTACCCCTTTTATCGCTCGTGGAGTGGCCGTACCAGCCTTGGTGGCTCAGTACCTGCCAGCAGACCTGCTGGACGCGTGGTTGACGGCCTCCACGACGGTGCCCCCAGTGGACCTGTGTTGTGGCTGACCTGTGGCCAGGGTAGACTCGGCGTTCTCAGAGGACACGTCTTGAGGCCACGAAGATAGCACCGCGGACTCAGCACCTAGCTTCGAGGATCCATAGTCTCCAGCAGAAGACTACAGTGTTGATCCCCTTGTATAGTGTTAATACCCTCCCCTTGTGCACGTTTTACTTTTATATATTTAATTGGTGTTGGTGAATATTATATTATATTAAGTTCTTACCTTTCTTTCCCTACTCCCTTTTAGTTACTTGCGTCACGGATCGCATCCCTTGATAGCCTCTACTGGCTTGGGGCCGGATATATATATCTTCCTCTAACTACATCAGAGTAAGAACCCCGTTGCGTCCCGAGAGGGCCGTAACAGGTAGTGACTGTGGTGGTAACACCAGTGTGGTAGTGACTGTGGTAACACCAGTGTGGTAGTGACTGTGGTGGTAACTCAAGTGTGGTAGTGACTGTGGTAACACCAGTGTGGTAGTGATTGTGATGGTAACACCAGTGTGGTAGAGACTGGTGGTAACACCAGTGTGGTAGTGACTGTGGTGGTAACACCAGTGTGGTAGTAACTGTGGTGGTAACACCAGTGTGGTAGTGACTGTGATGGTAACACCAGTGTGGTAGTGACTGTGGTGGTAACACCAGTGTGGTAGTGACTGTGGTAACACCAGTGTGGTAGTGACTGTGGTGGTAACTCAAGTGTGGTAGTGACTGTGGTAACACCAGTGTGGTAGTGATTGTGATGGTAACACCAGTGTGGTAGAGACTGGTGGTAACACCAGTGTGGTAGTGACTGTTGTGGTAACACCAGTGTGGTAGTAACTGTGGTGGTAACACCAGTGTGGTAGTGACTGTGATGGTAACACCAGTGTGGTAGTGACTGTGGTGGTAACACCAGTGTGGTAGTGACTGTGGTGGTAACACCAGTGTGGTAGTGACTGTGGTAACACCAGTGTGGTAGTGACTGTGGTAACACCAGTGTGGTAGTGACTGTGGTGGTAACACCAGTGTGGTAGTGACTGTGGTGGTAACACCAGTGTGGTAGTAACTGTGGTAACACCAGTTTGGTAGTGACTGTGGTGGTAACACCAGTGTGGTAGTGACTGTGGTGGTAACACCAGTGTGGTAGTGACTGTGGTGGTAACACCAGTGTGGTAGAGACTGTGGTGGTAACACCAGTGTGGTAGTGACTGTGGTGGTAACACCAGTGTGGTAGTGACTGGTAACACCAGTGTGGTAGAGACTGTGGTGGTAACACCAGTGTGGTAGTGACTGTGGTGGTAACACCAGTGTGGTAGTGACTGTGGTGGTAACACCAGTGTGGTAGTGACTGTGGTGGTAACACCAGTGTGGTAGTGACTGTGGTAACACCAGTGTGGTAGTGACTGTGGTGGTAACACCAGTGTGGTAGTGACTGTGATGGTAACACCAGTGTGGTAGTGACTGTGGTGGTAACACCAGTGTGGTAGTGACTGTGGTGGTAACACCAGTGTGGTAGTGACTGTGGTGGTAACACCAGTGTGGTAGTGACTGTGGTGGTAACACCAGTGTGGTAGTGACTGTGGTGGTAACACCAATGTGGTAGTGACTGTGGTGGTAACACCAGTGTGGTAGTGACTGTGATGGTAACACCAGTGTGGTAGTGACTGTGGTGGTAACACCAGTGTGGTAGTGACTGTGGTGGTAACACCAGTGTGGTAGTGACTGTGGTGGTAACACCAGTGTGGTAGTGACTGTGGTGGTAACACCAGTGTGGTAGTGACTGTGGTGGTAACTCTAGTGTGGTAGTGACTGTGGTAACACCAGTGTGGTAGTGACTGTGATGGTAACACCAGTGTGGTAGTGACTGTGGTGGTAACACCAGTGTGGTAGTAACTGTGGTGGTAACACCAGTGTGGTAGTGACTGTGGTGGTAACACCAGTGTGGTAGTGACTGTGGTAACACCAGTGTGGTAGTGACTGTGGTAAAACCAATGTGGTAGTGACTGTGGTGGTAACACCAGTGTGGTAGTGACTGTGGTGGTAACACCAGTGTGGTAGTGACTGTGGTGGTAACACCTGTGTGGTAGTGACTGTGGTGGTAACACCAGTGTGGTAGTGACTGTGGTGGTAACACCAGTGTGGTAGTAACTGTGGTAACACCAGTGTGGTAGTGACTGTGGTGGTAACACCAGTGTAGGTAGTGACTGTGGTGGTAACACCAGTGTGGTAGTGACTGTGGTGGTAACACCAGTGTGGTAGTGACTGCGGTGGTAACACCAGTGAGGTAGTGACTGTGATGGTAACACCAGTGTGGTAGTGACTGTGGTGGTAACACCAGTGTGGTAGTGACTGTGGTGGTAACACCAGTGTGGTAGTGACTGTGGTGGTAACACCAGTGTGGTAGTGCCTGTGGTGGTAACACCAGTGTGGTAGTGACTGTGGTGGTGACACCAGTGTGGTAGTGACTGTGGTGGTAACACCAGTGTGGTAGTGACTGTGGTGGTAACACCAGTGTGGTAGTGACTGTGGTGGTAACACCAGTGTGGTAGAGACTGTGGTGGTAATACCAGTGTGGTAGTGACTGTGGTGGTAACACCAGTGTGGTAGTGACTGTGGTGGTAACACCAGTGTGGTAGTGACTGTGGTGGTAACACCAGTGTGGTAGTGACTGTGGTGGTAACACCAGTGTGGTAGTGACTGTGGTGGTAACACCAGTGTGGTAGTGACTGTGGTGGTAACACCAGTGTGGTAGTGACTGTGGTGGTAACACCAGTGTGGTAGTGACTGTGGTAACACCAGTGTGGTAGAGACTGGTGGTAACACCAGTGTGGTAGTGACTGTGGTGGTAACACCAGTGTGGTAGTGACTGTGGTGGTAACACCAGTGTGGTAGTGACTGTGGTGGTAACACCAGTGTGGTAGTGACTGTGGTGGTAACACCAGTGTGGTAGTGACTGTGATGGTAACACCAGTGTGGTAGTGACTGTGGTGGTAACACCAGTGTGGTAGTGACTGTGGTGGTAACACCAGTGTGGTAGTGACTAGTGGTGGTAACACCAGTGTGGTAGTGACTGTGGTGGTAACACCAGTGTGGTAGTGACTGTGGTGGTAACTCAAGTGTGGTAGTGACTGTGGTAACACCAGTGTGGTAGTGACTGTGGTGGTAACACCAGTGTGGTAGTGACTGTGGTGGTAACACCAGTGTGGTAGTGACTGTGGTGGTAACACCAGTGTGGTAGTGACTGTGGTGGTAACACCAGTGTGGTAGTGACTGTGTGGTAACACCAGTGTGGTAGTGACTGTGGTGGTAACACCAGTGTGGTAGTGACTGTGGTGGTAACACCAGTGTGGTAGTGACTGTGGTGGTAACACCAGTGTGGTAGTGACTGTGGTGGTAACACCAGTGTGGTAGTGACTGTGGTGGTAACACCAGTGTGGTAGTGACTGTGGTGGTAACACCAGTGTGGTAGTGACTGTGGTGGTAACACCAGTGTGGTAGTGACTGTGGTGGTAACACCAGTGTGGTAGTGACTGTGGTGGTAACACCAGTGTGGTAGTGACTGTGGTGGTAACACCAGTGTGGTAGTGACTGTGGTGGTAACACCAGTGTGGTAGTGACTGTGGTGGTAACACCAGTGTGGTAGTGACTGTGGTGGTAACACCAGTGTGGTAGTGACTGTGGTGGTAACACCAGTGTGGTAGTGACTGTTGGTAACACCAGTGTGGTAGTGACTGTGTGGTAACACCAGTGTGGTAGTGACTGTGGTGGTAACACAGTGTGGTAGTGACTGTGATGGTAACACCAGTGTGGTAGTGACTGTGGTGGTAACACCAGTGTGGTAGTGACTGTGATGGTAACACCAGTGTGGTAGTGACTGTGGTGGTAACACCAGTGTGGTAGTGACTGTGGTGGTAACACCAGTGTGGTAGTGACTGTGGTGGTAACACCAGTGTGGTAGTGACTGTGGTGGTAACACCAGTGTGGTAGTGACTGTGGTGGTAACACCAGTGTGGTAGTGACTGTGGTGGTAACACCAGTGTGGTAGTGACTGGTGGTAACACCAGTGTGGTAGTGACTGTGGTGGTAACTACCAGTGTGGTAGTAACTGTGGTGGTAACACCAGTGTGGTAGTGACTGTGGTGGTAACACCAGTGTGGTAGTGACTGTGGTGGTAACACCAGTGTGGTAGTGACTGTGGTAACACCAGTGTGGTAGTGACTGTGGTGGTAACATCAGTGTGGTAGTGACTGTGGTGGTAACACCAGTGTGGTAGTGATTGTGATGGTAACACCAGTGTGGTAGAGACTGGTGGTAACACCAGTGTGGTAGTGACTGTGGTGGTAACACCAGTGTGGTAGTAACTGTGGTGGTAACACCAGTGTGGTAGTGACTGTGATGGTAACACCAGTGTGGTAGTGACTGTGGTGGTAACACCAGTGTGGTAGTGACTGTGGTGGTAACACCAGTGTGGTAGTGACTGTGGTGTAACACCAGTGTGGTAGTGACTGTGGTAACACCAGTGTGGTAGTGACTGTGGTGGTAACACCAGTGTGGTAGTGACTGTGGTGGTAACACCAGTGTGGTAGTGACTGTGGTGGTAACACCAGTGTGGTAGTGACTGTGTGGTAACACCAGTGTGGTAGTGACTGTGGTGGTAACACCAGTGTGGTAGTGACTGTGGTGGTAACACCAGTGTGGTAGTGACTGTGGTGGTAACACCAGTGTGGTAGTGACTGTGGTGGTAACACCAGTGTGGTAGTGACTGTGGTGGTAACACCAGTGTGGTAGTGACTGTGGTGGTAACACCAGTGTGGTAGTGACTGTGGTGGTAACACCAGTGTGGTAGTGACTGTGGTGGTAACACCAGTGTGGTAGTGACTGTGGTGGTAACACCAGTGTGGTAGTGACTGTGGTAACACCAGTGTGGTAGTGACTGTGGTGGTAACACCAGTGTGGTAGTGACTGTGATGGTAACACCAGTGTGGTAGTGACTGTGGTGGTAACACCAGTGTGGTAGTGACTGTGGTGGTAACACCAGTGTGGTAGTGACTGTGGTGGTAACACCAGTGTGGTAGTGACTGTGGTGGTAACACCAGTGTGGTAGTGACTGTGGTGGTAACACCAGTGTGGTAGTGACTGTGGTGTAACACCAGTGTGGTAGTGACTGTGATGGTAACACCAGTGTGGTAGTGACTGTGGTGGTAACACCAGTGTGGTAGTGACTGTGGTGGTAACACCAGTGGTGGTAGTGACTGTGGTGGTAACACCAGTGTGGTAGTGACTGTGGTGGTAACACCAGTGTGGTAGTGACTGTGGTGGTAACACCTAGTGTGGTAGTGACTGGTGGTAACACCAGTGTGGTAGTGACTGTGATGGTAACACCAGTGTGGTAGTGACTGTGGTGGTAACACCAATGTGGTAGTAACTGTGGTGGTAACACCAGTGTGGTAGTGACTGTGGTGGTAACACCAGTGTGGTAGTGACTGTGGTAACACCAGTGTGGTAGTGACTGTGGTAAAGACCAATGTGGTAGTGACTGTGGTGGTAACACCAGTGTGGTAGTGACTGTGGTGGTAACACCAGTGTGGTAGTGACTGTGGTGGTAACACCATGTGTGGTAGTGACTGTGGGTGGTAACACCAGTGTGGTAGTGACTGTGGTGGTAACACCAGTGTGGTAGTAACTGTGGTAAACACCAGTGTGGTAGTGACTGTGGTGGTAACACCAGTGAGGTAGTGACTGTGGTGTAACACCAGTGTGGTAGTGACTGTGGTGGTAACACCAGTGTGGTAGTGACTGCGGTGGTAACACCAGTGAGGTAGTGACTGTGGATGGTAACACCAGTGTGGTAGTGACTGTGGTGGTAACACCAGTGTGGTAGTGACTGTGGTGGTAACACCAGTGTGGTAGTGACTGTGGTGGTAACACCAGTGTGGTAGTGCCTGTGGTGGTAACACCAGTGTGGTAGTGACTGTGGTGGTACATCCAGTGTGGTAGTGACTGTGGTGGTAACAACCAGTGTGGTAGTGACTGTGGTGGTAACACCAGTGTGGTAGGGACTGTGGTGGTACACCAGTGTGGTAGTAGACTGTGGTGGTAACACCAGTGTGGTAGTGACTGTGGTGGTAACACCAGTGGTGGTAGTGACTGTGGTGGTAACACCAGTGTGGTAGTGACTGTGGTGGTAACACCAGTGTGGTAGTGACTGTGGTGGTAACACCAGTGTGGTAGTGACTGTGGTGGTAACACCAGTGTGGTAGTAGACTGTGGTGGTAACACCAGTGTGGTAGTGACTGTGGTGGTAACACCAGTGTGGTAGTGACTGTGGTACACCAGTGTGGTAGAGACTGGTGGTAACACCAGTGTGGTAGTGACTGTGGTGGTACACCAGTGTGGTAGTGACTGTGGTGGTAACACCAGTGTGGTAGTGACTGTGGTGGTAAGCACCAGTGTGGTAGTGACTGTGGTGGTAACACCAGTGTGGTAGTGACTGTGATGGTAACACCAGTGTGGTAGTGACTGTGGTGGTAACACCAGTGTGGTAGTGACTGTGGTGGTAACACCAGTGTGGTAGTGACTGTGGTGGTAACACCAGTGTGGTAGTGACTGTGGTGGTAACACCAGTGTGGTAGTGACTGTGGTGGTAACTCAAGTGTGGTAGTGACTGTGGTAACACCAGTGTGGTAGTGACTGTGTGGTAACACCAGTGTGGTAGTGACTGTGGTGGTAACACCAGTGTGGTAGTGACTGTGGTGGTAACACCAGTGTGGTAGTGACTGTGGTGGTACACCAGTGTGGTAGTGAACTGTGGTAACACCAGTGTGGTAGTGACTGTGGTGGTAACACCGTGTGGTAGTGACTGTGGTGGTAACACCAGTGTGGTAGTGACTGTGGTGGTAACACCAGTGTGGTAGTGACTGTGATGGTAACACCAGTGTGGTAGTGACTGTGGTGGTAACACCAGTGTGGTAGTGACTGTGGTGGTAACACCAGTGTGGTAGTGACTGTGGTGGTAACACCAGTGTGGTAGTGACTGTGGTGGTAACACCAGTGTGGTAGTGACTGTGGTGGTAACACCAGTGTGGTAGTGACTGTGGTAACACCAGTGTGGTAGTGACTGTGGTAACACCAGTGTGGTAGTGACTGTGGTGGTAACACCAGTGTGGTAGTGACTGTGGTGGTAACACCAGTGTGGTAGTAACTGTGGTGGTAACACCAGTGTGGTAGTGACTGTGGGTAACACCAGTGTGGTAGTGACTGTGGTGGTAACACCAGTGTGGTAGTGACTGTGGATGGTAACACCAGTGTGGTAGTGACTGTGGTAACACCAGTGTGGTAGTGACTGTGGTGGTAACACCAGTGTGGTAGTGACTGTGGTGTAACACCAGTGTGGTAGTGACTGTGATGGTAACACCAGTGTGGTAGTGACTGTGGTGGTAATACCAGTGTGGTAGTGACTGGTGGTAACACCAGTGTGGTAGTGACTGTGTGGTAACACCAGTGTGGTAGTGACTGTGGTGGTAACACCAGTGTGGTAGTGACTGTGGTGGTAACACCAGTGTGGTAGTGACTGTGGTGGTAACACCAGTGTGGTAGTGACTGTGGTGGTAACACCAGTGTGGTAGTGACTGTGGTGGTAACACCAGTGTGGTAGTGACTGTGGTGGTAACACCAGTGTGGTAGTGACTGTGGTAGACACCAGTGTGGTAGTGACTGTGGTGGTAACACCAGTGTGGTAGTGACTGTGGTGGTAACCCAGTGTGGTAGTGACTGTGGGGTAACACCAGTGTGGTAGTGAACTGTGTGGTACACCAGTGTGTAGTGACTGTGGTAACACCAGTGTGGTAGTGACTGTGGTGGTAACACCAGTGTGGTAGTGACTGTGGTGGTAACACCAGTTGGTAGTGACTGTGGTGGTAACACCAGTGTGGTAGTGACTGTGGTGTACACCAGTGTGGTAGTGACTGTGGTGGTAACACCAGTGTGGTAGTGACTGTGGGTAACACCAGTGTGGTAGTGACTGTGGTGGTACACCAGTGTGGTAGTGGACTGTGGTGGTAACACCAGTGTGGTAGTGACTGTGGTGGTAACACCAGTGTGGTAGTGACTGGGTGGTAACACCAGTGTGGTAGTGACTGTGGTGGTAACACCAGTGTGGTAGTGACTGTGGTGGTAACACCAGTGTGGTAGTGACTGTGGTGGTAAACACCAGTGTGGTAGTGAACTGTGGTGTAACACCAGTGTGGTAGTGACTGTGGTGGTAACACCAGTGGTGGTAGTGACTGTGGTGGTAACACCAGTGTGGTAGTGACTGTGGTGGTAACCCAGTGTGGTAGTGACTGTGGTGGTAACACCAGTGTGGTAGTGACTGTGGTGGTAACACCAGTGGTGGGAGATGACTGTGGTGGGTAACACCATTGTGGTAGTGACTGTGGTGCTAACACCAAGTGTGGTAGTGACTGTGGTTGTAACACCAGTGTGGTAGTGACTGTGTGTGGTAACATCAAGTGTGGTAGGGACTGTGGTAACACCAGTGTGGTGAAGTGACTGTGGATGGTAAGCACCAGTGTGGTAGTGACTGTGGTGGTAACACCAGTGGTGGTAGTGACTGTGGTGGGGGATAACCCAGTGTGGTAGTTGACCTGTGGTGGTAACTCAAGTGTGGTAGGGACTGTGGTAACACCAGTGTGGTAGTGACTGTGATGGTAAAACACCAGTGTGGGTAGTGACTGGGTGGTAACACCAGTGTGGTAGTGACTGTGGTGGTAACACCAGTGTGGTAGTGACTGTGGTGGTAACACCAGTGTGGTAGTGACTGTGTGGTAACACCAGTGTGGTAGTGACTGTGGTGGTAACACCAGTGTGGTAGTGACTGTGGTGGTAACACCAGTGTGGTAGTGACTGTGGTGGTAACACCAGTGTGGTAGTGACTGTGGTGGTAACACCAGTGTGGTAGTGACTGTGGTGTAACACCAGTGTGGTAGAGGACTGTGGTGTAACACCAGTGTGGTAGTGACTGTGGTGGTAACACAGTGTGGTAGTGACTGTGGTGGTAACACCAGTGTGGTAGTGACTGTGGTGGTAACACCAGTGTGGTAGTGACTGTGGTGGTAACACCAGTGTGGTAGTGACTGTGGTGGTAACACCAGTGTGGTAGTGACTGTGGTGGTAACACCAGTGTGGTAGTGACTGTGGTGGTAACACCAGTGTGGTAGTGACTGTGGTGGTAACACCAGTGTGGTAGTGACTGTGGTGGTAACACCAGTGTGGTAGTGACTGTGGTGGTAACACCAGTGTGGTAGTGACTGTGGTAACACCAGTGTGGTAGTGACTGTGGTGGTAACACCAGTGTGGTAGTGACTGTGGTGGTAACACCAGTGTGGTAGTGACTGTGATGGTAACACCAGTGTGGTAGTGACTGTGGTGGTAACACCAGTGTGGTAGTGACTGTGGTGGTAACACCAGTGTGGTAGTGACTGTGGTGGTAACACCAGTGTGGTAGTGACTGTGGTGGTAACACCAGTGTGGTAGTGACTGTGGTGGTAACACCAGTGTGTTAGTGACTGTGGTAACACCAGTGTGGTAGTGACTGTGGTGGTAACACCAGTGTGGTAGTGACTGTGGTGGTAACACCAGTGTGGTAGTGACTGTGGTGGTAACACCAGTGTGGTAGTGACTGTGGTGGAAACACCAGTGTGGTAGTGACTGGTAACACCAGTGTGGTAGTGACTGTGGTGGTAACACCAGTGTGGTAGTGACTGTGGGGGTAACACCAGTGTGGTAGTGACTGGTAACACCAGTGTGGTAGTGACTGTGGTAGCACCAGTGTGGTAGTGACTGTGGTAGCACCAGTGTGGTAGTGACTGTGGTGGTAACACCAGTGTGGTAGTGACTGTGGTGGTAACACCAGTGTGGTAGTGACTGTGGTAACACCAGTGTGGTAGTGACTGTGGTGGTAACACCAGTGTGGTAGTGACTGTGGTGGTAACACCAGTGTGGTAGTGACTGTGGTGGTAACACCAGTGTGGTAGTGACTGTGGTGGTAACACCAGTGTGGTAGAGACTGTGGTAACACCAGTGTGGTAGTGACTGTGGTGGTAACACCAGTGTGGTAATGACTGTGGTGGTAACACCAGTGTGGTAGTGACTGTGGTGGTAACACCAGTGTTGTAGTAACTGTGGTGGTAACACCAGTGTGGTAGTGACTGTGGGGGTAACACCAGTGTGGTAGTGACTGGTAACACCAGTGTGGTAGTGACTGTGGTAGCACCAGTGTGGTAGTGACTGTGGTAGCACCAGTGTGGTAGAGGCCCCCACTTGCAGGACACACACATATATTGTCCATTATCAGAGCAATAATTCCCCTGACATGGTTATTGCAAGTGAAGGAGGTGATTGTAATTTGAGTCGCTGCTGGTGACCTTAACAATCAATATGGCGGCTTTACGAGCCTCGGTGACGCTAACCACCCAATTATGATCGCTGACAGTCGCGGGCTGCCAAACACTCTCGCTCCATAACTTCTCAATGTACGACCGTGTTTTCTGTGCTCGTGTTTGTGCGTGTATCTGTGGCAACAGGGCAGCGAGATCTGGCTCCCGTTGCCCCGCCTGTTAGTGTAACGGTAACGGCGGTAATTGGTAACGACCGCTGGTGTCATAGTGACGTTAATATTCTCACCAGGAATGTGTATGTTCACCAGGAAATACCCACTACACTCACCCCTACAGCGGTAATCACTCCCAATATTCCTCTAGTGTGGTAGTTGGGCCCACAACACCACAACTGTCCTTGTTATCACAAGGGATAATTACATGCTGGGTCTAATTATTCTATTCCTGTTAGTTGCTGCTGCCACTCCTCATTAAGGGTAATTAATGTGCTTATTACTGTACTTAGTACCCACTTGACCCTGAGGAGACATGTCAAGAATATGACGGATTTAGATACTCATTTCATAATTGTTGAGGTGATATTTATGAGTTATTACTTCTGCCCGTTGATAGTTTGGATATTAAAGCACCTGGAGAAATCTTTGTGTAAGGCTATTGAACCATTAATCTCAAGAGCATTATGTTCACATCCCTTAAACTGCACAAAACATATGATGTCTTGAGTGGCAAAGTGAAGATGACAAATAGCAACTAAAATTAAAATCAGTAATTCTTTAATACAAATCACTTATACCTTACTGTAAACTCTGCCATACAAGAGGCAAGGTGTAGGTGTACTAACACTGGACTCAGAAGGTTGTTACCTTGACACTGCGACCTCTCTTGGCCAGGTGTGGTGCTGGGGAGACCTCTTCCCTCTCTGAGGCAGCCTCTACATGGCACTCACAACTCACACTAAACTTATTACTCACAACTCACAACACTAAGCCGAGCTTATATACAGGGCTAACAACCCGCTGGTCGGGGAAAGAGTGCTGGCTGCCAAGAGGCCCTTGACGATCTGTACTTACCTAATTGTACTTGCCTAATTGTGCTTGTGGGGGTTGAGCTCTGACTCTTTGGTCCCGCCTCTCAACCGTCAATCATCAGGTGTACAGGATCTTGAGACTACTGGGCTCTATCATATCTACACTTGAAGCCGTGTATGGAGTCAGCCTCCACCACATCACCCCCTAATGCATTCCATTTGTCTACTACTCTGACACTGAAAAAATTCTTTCTAACGTCTCTGTGGCTCATTTGGCCACTCAATTTCCACCTGTGTCCCCTAGAGCGTGTGCCCCTTGTGTTAAAAAGTCTGTCTTTATCTACCCTATCAATTCCTCTGAGAATCTTGTATGTGGTGATCATGTCCCCTCTAACTCTTCTGTCTCCCAGTGACGTGAGGTTTAATATATACCTCACCAGGTTAACCTGTGTACAGGTTAACGAGTCGACTTGTGGACAGGTTGACCTGTCCACAACTCGACCTGTCTAACAACCGTCTGGCCCACATCTATACACATAACACCACACCACCTTGAAGAATGTTGTGGCACTAATCTAAGTACTCATGAGAGAGGTGGATGACCCTACACACACCGAGATACCTGTGCTCAGGGATGTCACGGGGTCACAAGCTGACCTCTGAGTCAAGGGAAGAGGAGAGAAAGAAGGGGAAACACAGAAAGGGGGAAGAGAAGGGAGTGAGAAGAGAATAAGACGATAACAGTTGACACTGCGCTTGTCCACCAGCGTGGGTGACTCACAAGTGATCTACCCACAGATAGTGAGACCGGCTCATTGTTTTCACATTCCCTTGAAGCCGGCGGGTATGTGAGTAGCAATAACTTTTAGAACTGTTTAACGAAACTTGTCATCTCCCGGCGCCAACAATTCTAGCTTAGCTGACCTCTTGACCTGTTAAGGGGTAGGGAGAAGGAAGGTGAGGGGGTAAAGAGAGGAGATGGAGGAGAGGAGGTGGCGCAGAGAGAAGGATAAAGAGAGGAGACGGGAACATATGGAAAAGTGTCCTTGGAACCTGGTATGTTAGCCTCTTGTTCCTAATGCGTTATTTAACTTACATCATGTTCGCTGTCATACATGCTCTTGATAATCTGAATGGAGGTGGTTTCCACGACTTCTTCTTTCCCCGAGTGCCTGTTACGGCCTCCTTGAGCCAGTAACCGGGTTCTTTCTGCTTATGGGGCCGTAGAGCCTCTTCTATGATCCCCCCCCCCCCCCCGAAGTCGTTGGCAAGTTATCAAGAATTGTCGATAGCAAGTAATTGTGCAAGGAATGAAGGGGGATAAACAAGACTTAATAACACCTTCACCAATATATTATCTATTTCATACAACTACACATGTACACAGTGTCTCTTTCACACAGGACACTTAATATATCTGCAGTGTTCTTCATATGCCGGCGAGTCCATTATCTTCAAGTATACGTCACCCACGTCCAATGGTCATCACTGGCGAGTTCATCTTTCTGATCAGGGCCAGTCCCACACTGTACCGTCACATGTCCCAACACCCCCACATCTGCTCTCCACTAACACCCTGGCAGTGGTCTTCAGCAACACTGACAGGGGTCACCAGTAACACGTCCAGGGGTCTCCACTAACACCCTGGCAGAGGTCTTCAGCAACACTGACAGGGGTCACAACACGTCCAGGGGTCTCCACTAACACCCTGGCAGAGGTCTTCAGCAACACTGACAGGGGTCACAACACGTCCAGGGGTCTCCACTAACACCCTGGCAGTGGTCTTCAGCAACACTGACAGGGGTCACCAGTAACACGTCCAGGGGTCTCCACTAACACCCTGGCAGAGGTCTTCAGCAACACTGACAGGGGTCACAACACGTCCAGGGGTCTCCACTAACACCCTGGCAGTGGTCTTCAGCAACACTGACAGGGGTCACCAGTAACACGTCCAGGGGTCTCCACTAACACCCTGGCAGAGGTCTTCAGCAACACTGACAGGGGTCACCAGTAACACGTCCAGGGGTCTCCACTAACACCCTGGCAGAGGTCTTCAGCAACACTGACAGGGGTCACAACACGTCCAGGGGTCTCCACTAACACCCTGGCAGAGGTCTTCAGCAACACTGACAGGGGTCACAACACGTCCAGGGGTCTCCACTAACACCCTGGCAGAGGTCTTCAGCAACACTGACAGGGGTCACAACACGTCCAGGGGTCTCCACTATCACCCTGGCAAAGGTCTTCAGCAACACTGACAGGGGTCACAACACGTCCAGGGGTCTCCACTAACACCCTGGCAGAGGTCTTCAGCAACACTGACAGGGGTCACAACACGTCCAGGGGTCTCCACTAACACCCTGGCAGAGGTCTTCAGCAACACTGACAGGGGTCACCAGTAACACGTCCAGGGGTCTCCACTAACACCCTGGCAGAGGTCTTCAGCAACACTGACAGGGGTCACCAGTAACACGTCCAGGGGTCTCCACTAACACCCTGGCAGAGGTCTTCAGCAACACTGACAGGGGTCACCAGTAACACGTCCAGGGGTCTCCACTAACACCCTGGCAGAGGTCTTCAGCAACACTGACAGGGTCACCAGTAACACGTCCAGGGGTCTCCACTAACACCCTGGCAGAGGTCTTCAGCAACACTGACAGGGGTCACAACACGTCCAGGGGTCTCCACTAACACCCTGGCAGAGCTCTTCAGCAACACTGACAGGGGTCACAACACGTCCAGGGGTCTCCACTATCACCCTGGCAGACGTCTTCAGCAACACTGACAGGGGTCACAACACGTCCAGGGGTCTCCACTAACACCCTGGCAGAGGTCTTCAGCAACACTGACAGGGGTCACAACACGTCCAGGGGTCTCCACTAACACCCTGGCAGAGGTCTTCAGCAACACTGACAGGGGTCACAACACGTCCAGGGGTCTCCACTAACACCCTGGCAGAGGTCTTCAGCAACACTGACAGGGGTCACAACACGTCCATTGGTCTCCACTAACACCCTGGCAGAGGTCTTCAGCAACACTGACAGGGGTCACCAGTAACACGTCCAGGGGTCTCCACTAACACCCTGGCAGAGGTCTTCAGCAACACTGACAGGGGTCACCAGTAACACGTCCAGGGGTCTCCACTAACACCCTGGCAGAGGTCTTCAGCAACACACTGACAGGGGTCACAAGTAACACGTCCAGGGGTCTCCACTTACAC
Organism: Procambarus clarkii; assembly: GCF_040958095.1. NCBI lineage: Eukaryota > Metazoa > Arthropoda > Malacostraca > Decapoda > Cambaridae > Procambarus > Procambarus clarkii. Next base: position 36,572,143 of record NC_091152.1, read on the forward strand.
CCTGGCAGTGGTCTTCAGCAACACTGACAGGGGTCACCAGTAACACGTCCAGGGGTCTCCACTAACACCCTGGCAGAGGTCTTCAGCAACACTGACAGGGGTCACAACACGTCCAGGGGTCTCCACTAACACCCTGGCAGAAGTCTTCAGCAACACTGACAGGGGTCACCAGTAACACGTCCAGGGGTCTCCACTAACACCCTGGCAGAGGTCTTCAGCAACACTGACAGGGGTCACCAGTAACACGTCCAGGGGTCTCCACTAACACCCTGGCAGAGGTCTTCAGCAACACTGACAGGGGTCACCAGTAACACGTCCAGGGGTCTCCACTAACACCCTGGCAGAGGTCTTCAGCAACACTGACAGGGGTCACCAGTAACACGTCCAGGGGTCTCCACTAACACCCTGGCAGAAGGTCTTCAGCAACACTGACAGGGGTCACCAGTAACACGTCCAGGGGTCTCCACTAACACCCTGGCAGAGGTCTTCAGCAACACTGACAGGGGTCACAACACGTCCAGGGGTCTCCACTAACACCCTGGCAGAGGTCTTCAGCAACACTGACAGGGGTCACCAACACGTCCAGGGGTCTCCACTAACACCCTGGCAGAGGTCTTCAGCAACACTGACAGGGGTCACCAGTAACACGTCCAGGGGTCTCCACTAACACCCTGGCAGAGGTCTTCAGCAACACTGACAGGGGTCACAAACACGTCCAGGGGTCTCCACTAACACCCTGGCAGAGGTCTTCAGCAACACTGACAGGGGTCACCAGTAACACGTCCAGGGGTCTCCACTAACACCCTGGCAGAGGTCTTCAGCAACACTGACAGGGGTCACCAGTAACACGTCCAGGGGTCTCCACTAACACCCTGGCAGAGGTCTTCAGCAACACTGACAGGGGTCACAACACGTCCAGGGGTCTCCACTAACACCCTGGCAGAGGTCTTCAGCAACACTGACAGGGGTCACATACACGTCCAGGGGTCTCCACTAACACCCTGGCAGAGGTCTTCAGCAACACTGACAGGGGTCACCAGTAACACGTCCAGGGGTCTCCACTAACACCCTGGCAGAGGTCTTCAGCAACACTGACAGGGGCACCAGTAACACGTCCAGGGGTCTCCACTAACACCCTGGCAGAGGTCTTCAGCAACACTGACAGGGGTCACCAGTAACACGTCCAGGGGTCTCCACTAACACCCTGGCAGAGGTCTTCAGCAACACTGACAGGGGTCACCAGTAACACGTCCAGGGGTCTCCACTAACACCCTGGCAGAGGTCTTCAGCAACACTGACAGGGGTCACCAGTAACACGTCCAGGGGTCTCCACTAACACCCTGGCAGAGGTCTTCAGCAACACTGACAGGGGTCACCAGTAACACGTCCAGGGGTCTCCACTAACACCCTGGCAGAGGTCTTCAGCAACACTGACAGGGGTCACCAGTAACACGTCCAGGGGTCTCCACTAACACCCTGGCAGAGGTCTTCAGCAACACTGACAGGGGTCACAACACGTCCAGGGGTCTCCACTAACACCCTGGCAGAGGTCTTCAGCAACACTGACAGGGGTCACCAGTAACACGTCCAGGGGTCTCCACTAACACCCTGGCAGAGGTCTTCAGCAACACTGACAGGGGTCACCAGTAACACGTCCAGGGGTCTCCACTAACACCCTGGCAGAAGTCTTCAGCAACACTGACAGGGGTCACCAGTAACACGTCCAGGGGTCTCCACTAACACCCTGGCAGAGGTCTTCAGCAACACTGACAGGGGTCACAACACGTCCAGGGGTCTCCACTAACACCCTGGCAGAGGTCTTCAGCAACACTGACAGGGGTCACAACACGTCCAGGGGTCTCCACTATCACCCTGGCAGAGGTCTTCAGCAACACTGACAGGGGTCACAACACGTCCAGGGGTCTCCACTAACACCCTGGCAGAGGTCTTCAGCAACACTGACAGGGGTCACAACACGTCCAGGGGTCTCCACTAACACCCTGGCAGAGGTCTTCAGCAACACTGACAGGGGTCACCAGTAACACGTCCAGGGGTCTCCACTAACACCCTGGCAGAAGTCTTCAGCAACACTGACAGGGGTCACCAGTAACACGTCCAGGGGTCTCCACTAACACCCTGGCAGAGGTCTTCAGCAACACTGACAGGGGTCACAACACGTCCAGGGGTCTCCACTAACACCCTGGCAGTGGTCTTCAGCAACACTGACAGGGGTCACAACACGTCCAGGGGTCTCCACTAACACCCTGGCAGAGCTCTTCAGCAACACTGACAGGGGTCACCAGTAACACGTCCAGGGGTCTCCACTAACACCCTGGCAGAGGTCTTCAGCAACACTGACAGGGGCACCAGTAACACGTCCAGGGGTCTCCACTAACACCCTGGCAGAGGTCTTCAGCAACACTGACAGGGGTCACCAGTAACACGTCCAGGGGTCTCCACTAACACCCTGGCAGAGGTCTTCAGCAACACTGACAGGGGTCACCAGTAACACGTCCAGGGGTCTCCACTAACACCCTGGCAGAGGTCTTCAGCAACACTGACAGGGGCACCAGTAACACGTCCAGGGGTCTCCACTAACACCCTGGCAGAGGTCTTCAGCAACACTGACAGGGGTCACCAGTAACACGTCCAGGGGTCTCCACTAACACCCTGGCAGAGGTCTTCAGCAACACTGACAGGGGTCACCAGTAACACGTCCAGGGGTCTCCACTAACACCCTGGCAGAGGTCTTCAGCAACACTGACAGGGGTCACAACACGTCCAGGGGTCTGCACTAACACCCTGGCAGAGGTCTTCAGCAACACTGACAGGGGCACCAGTAACACGTCCAGGGGTCTCCACTAACACCCTGGCAGAGGTCTTCAGCAACACTGACAGGGGTCTCAAGTAACACGTCCAGGGGTCTCCACTAACACCCTGGCAGAGGTCTTCAGCAACACTGACAGGGGCACCAGTAACACGTCCAGGGGTCTCCACTAACACCCTGGCAGAGGTCTTCAGCAACACTGACAGGGGTCACCAGTAACACGTCCAGGGGTCTCCACTAACACCCTGGCAGTGGTCTTCAGCAACACTGACAGGGGTCACAACACGTCCAGGGGTCCCCACTAACACCCTGGCAGTGGTCTTCAGCAACACTGACAGGGGTCACAACACGTCCAGGGGTCTCCACTAACACCCTGGCAGAAGTCTCACTACACACTAGCAGCACTTCTCAGCAGACGGCCAGTACTGTCGTCTTGTCACTCCTCTTGACCATATCCCGGGTACGTCGGTCAACACAACACAACACAAGTACAACAGCCAACACACTGTGTACTGCTGACGGTGGCCACACGTCCTCACAGGGACAAGTCAGAAGTCCTGGACTGCCTGAGGTGAACTGATGTCCAAAGCTCAATAGACCCCACCACGTCACCTGGCTGGGCATAAGAGACATTAGCCAGACAGAAGACATACAAGGAGAACATAGGATGGCAGCCTTTCACCGGAGAACTGTAAATATCATCGGGTGCACAATGTAGATGGCGTTGATATCGTTCCTTCTCTCAGCAGAGGTCTTCATCGTCGACCTCACCTCCTAACTGAGGTATGCTTCAGGACCCTTTCACAGATGGCGTTGACCTCGCCACACCTCTGCCAACAGATGGCGCTGTCTTCATCTCACTGAAGACCTTGAAGTTGGAGTGCAGGTCCCTAGATAGCGTCGATATCACCACACTTCACTCCATAGCAAGCGTTGATATCATCACAGTCCCACTTATTAACTACTCGAACAGGGTATGAGTATTTTATACGGTTATTAACCTCATTTAAAATTGCAGCCTCTTAACAATTTTTTCTCTGATTAAAAAGGTTATTGAGTTCAGCGTGTCTGTTCCATACAGTATTTTGGCTGTTGTGATCATGTCCACTCCTCTAAGACTCTGGGATTGTTTAGTTGACACCATATATATTTATGAACGAGTCTTGTTGTAAAACTCTGTACTTTTGCCAGTTATATTTTGAGGTACATAAGGCACAAATTCCATAATGGATCTGCTAACTTCAGTATTGGTCTTGCATATGTTATTTTGAATGTCTTAATAAAGTCTTTACTCTGATTTTTGTAGTATGATTCCCAAATGTTTGCAAGTTTCCCTTATTCCCTTATTTATTACCTTATGTATGTGTGGGTCAGAACACACATCAGCCACCAAACGTTTCCCTTAAACCTGTCAAGTTCACTTGTTTTGAAGCCTTATCACTCTCTGTTATCTTCATTACGTTATATGTGTTAAGACTTTTTCCATATTCATCTCCACGGAGTGAAGTGAGTATAGTTAGAGAGGTGAGTATAGAGTGAGGTGAGTATAGTTAGAGAGGTGAGTATAGAGTGAGGTGAGTATAGTTAGAGAGGTGAGTATAGTTAGAGAGGTGAGTATAGAGTGAGGTGAGTATAGTTAGAGAGGTGAGTATAGAGTGAGGTGAGTATAGTTAGAGAGGTGAGTATAGTTAGAGAGGTGAGTATAGTTAGAGAGGTGAGTATAGTTAGAGAGGTGAGTATAGTTAGAGAGGTGAGTATAGTTAGAGAGGTGAGTATAGTTAGAGAGGTGAGTATAGTTAGAGAGGTGAGTATAGTTAGAGAGGTGAGTATAGTTAGAGAGGTGAGTATAGTTAGAGAGGTGAGTATAGTTAGAGAGGTGAGTATAGAGTGAGGTGAGCATGAAGGGAAGTGAACATGGAGGGAGGAGAGTATGGAGAGACGGAGCGATAATAAAGTTAACAGTTGTGCTTCGCGGCTTTGTAAGTGAAATCATAAAACTTCAAGCCATTAAAATTGGTTCGTTTTTGTGAAGGAAACGTGTGAAGTATTATTTTGGTGAGAGAGTGGAGCTCACATGGAAGCAGCAGTCATTACGGTGTGGTATGTGACTCTTCCAAGTAGTATAGGTGCTGACCCGCCCATGTTGGTCATGTACCCCGCTGTAATCACTGTACAAAGGTGGTGAGGCTAGCACCAAGCATCTGGCCTGTAGACTCGGGCAGACAGACACAGACAATCTCTTTTATATATATATTGATATGTTGGCTTGCTTCTTGTTAGGCTTTTCCAGTAAGGAGATTTAACCTAAGAAGATTTTATTCAAATTGTTTTATATATGAAACAAATACAATGTCATCACTGGGCACTGAGTGTTAGTTGACAACGAGTAAATGAAGGTGAGTTATTTATGTGAGTGTTCACAAGTGTAGTTGGGTGTATTTGTCATACAATTCTGGATTCAGTTGGTATTTTCAATTTCTTTCTTTATCATGCACCCCATACCCATCCCGTGGGCGGTGGTGGAAAGGGTTACAGAAGCACATAATTGGTTCAGGAACTGAACCCCAGAGTTCGTTTAGCTAAGCAAATAACAATCTCTTGACGCTAGTTTCACAATTATTGATGTTATATATTCTCGTACATACATGTACATATATATACATATACATATGCATATATGTATACATATATTATATATATATATATATATATATATATATATATATATATATATATATATATATATATATATATATATATATATATATATATATATATATATATATACAATCTTTGGACAACACCCACCAGTGGGCCTCGAACCCAGAAAGCACAACTACCTTCCAGTAGCTGCCATAACTAGTACACTTTAACCCACTACACCATCAGACCCTACAAACGAAGTAGAGACTTCAAGATATATATATACACCTCAAATATCTCCACTTCCCGAGGGCACTAGACAAGTGTGAGGTTATTCTGCGTTTTTCATCAAGCCACTGTCAATGTGAGAGAACTCGTGTCCATGCTATAAGCCTATACTTGCATAAACCACAAGTGAAGATTAACAATCTTTGGACAACACCCACCCATTGTTAATCTTCACTTGTGGTTTATGCAAGTATAGGCTTATAGCATGGACACGAGTTCTCTCACATTGACAGTGGCTTGATGAAAAACGCAGAATAACCTCACACTTGTCTAGTGCCCTCGGGAAGTGGAGATATTTGAGGTGTATATATATATCTCGAAGTCTCTACTTCTTTTGTAAGGTCTGATGGTGTAGTGGGTTAAAGCGTACTAGTTATGGCAGCTACTGGAAGGTAGTTGTGCTTTCTGGGTTCGAGGCCCACTGGTGGGTGTTGTCCAAAGATTGTTAATCTTCACTTGTGGTTTATGCAAGTATAGGCATATATATATATATATATATATATATATATATATATATATATATATATATATATATATATATATATATATATATATATATATATATATATATAACTGAAAACTCACACCCCAGAAGTGACTCGAACCCATACTCCCACAACTGGTATGTACAGGGACGCCTTAATCCGCTTGACCATCACGACCGGACATAAGGAAGTGATAGCCGAGGCTATATGAACCACTTCCCCGCCGGCACTCGGATGGTAATCTTGGGCATAGCATTTTATCAAATCACCTCATTCTTTGGGGCACACGTGAGGAACACAAATGCAAACAAGCCTGAATGGTCCCCAGGACTATATACAACTGAAAACTCACACCCCAGAAGTGACTCGAACCCATACTCCCACAACTGGTATGTACAGGGACGCCTTAATCCGCTTGACCATCACGACCGGACATAAGGATATATATATATATATATATTGTATATAGTCCTGGGGACCATTCAGGCTTGTTTGCATTTGTGTTCCTCACGTGTGCCCCAAAGAATGAGGTGATTTGATAAAATGCTATGCCCAAGATTACCATCCGAGTGCCGGCGGGGAAGTGGTTCATATAGCCTCGGCTATCACTTCCTTATGTCCGGTCGTGATGGTCAAGCGGATTAAGGCGTCCCTGTACATACCAGTTGTGGGAGTATGGGTTCGAGTCACTTCTGGGGTGTGAGTTTTCAGTTGTATATAGTCCTGGGGACCATTCAGGCTTGTTTGCATTTGTGTTCCTCACGTGTGCCCCAAAGAATGAGGTGATTTGATAAAATGCTATGCCCAAGATTACCATCCGAGTGCCGGCGGGGAAGTGGTTCATATAGCCTCGGCTATCACTTCCTTATGTCCGGTCGTGATGGTCAAGCGGATTAAGGCGTCCCTGTACATACCAGTTGTGGGAGTATGGGTTCGAGTCACTTCTGGGGTGTGAGTTTTCAGTTGTATATAGTCCTGGGGACCATTCAGGCTTGTTTGCATTTGTGTTCCTCACGTGTGCCCCAAAGAATGAGGTGATTTGATAAAATGCTATGCCCAAGATTACCATCCGAGTGCCGGCGGGGAAGTGGTTCATATAGCCTCGGCTATCACTTCCTTATGTCCGGTCGTGATGGTCAAACGGATTAAGGCGTCCCTATACATACCAGTTGTGGGAGTATGGGTTCGAGTCACTTCTGGGGTGTGAGTTTTCAGTTGTATATAGTCCTGGGGACCATTCAGGCTTGTTTGCATTTGTGTTCCTCACGTGTGCCCCAAAGAATGAGGTGATTTGATAAAATGCTATGCCCAAGATTACCATCCGAGTGCCGGCGGGGAAGTGGTTCATATAGCCTCGGCTATCACTTCCTTATGTCCGGTCGTGATGGTCAAGCGGATTAAGGCGTCCCTGTACATACCAGTTGTGGGAGTATGGGTTCGAGTCACTTCTGGGGTGTGAGTTTTCAGTTGTATATAGTCCTGGGGACCATTCAGGCTTGTTTGCATTTGTGTTCCTCACGTGTGCCCCAAAGAATGAGGTGATTTGATAAAATGCTATGCCCAAGATTACCATCCGAGTGCCGGCGGGGAAGTGGTTCATATAGCCTCGGCTATCACTTCCTTATGTCCGGTCGTGATGGTCAAGCGGATTAAGGCGTCCCTGTACATACCAGTTGTGGGAGTATGGGTTCGAGTCACTTCTGGGGTGTGAGTTTTCAGTTGTATATAGTCCTGGGGACCATTCAGGCTTGTTTGCATTTGTGTTCCTCACGTGTGCCCCAAAGAATGAGGTGATTTGATAAAATGCTATGCCCAAGATTACCATCCGAGTGCCGGCGGGGAAGTGGTTCATATAGCCTCGGCTATCACTTCCTTATGTCCGGTCGTGATGGTCAAGCGGATTAAGGCGTCCCTGTACATACCAGTTGTGGGAGTATGGGTTCGAGTCACTTCTGGGGTGTGAGTTTTCAGTTGTATATAGTCCTGGGTACCATTCAGGCTTGTTTGCATATATATATATATATATATATATATATAGCTCCTAGGAGCTCCCCTGGGGTTGAAAGCCATCGATGAGGTCCTTGATAAGAAAATCGCCGACCTTAAGAGGATGGATGGGAGGATTGAGGATATTGATGCTCATGATGCACTCTACCTCATCACCAGATGTCTGTCCCTCCCCAGGTTAACCTACTTTCTGAGGTGTTCACCATCTTACAGTAGCCAAAAACTAAGTGAGTATGACCGGTTACTGAAATCAATGCTAGAAAAAGCCCTTAACCTCTCTCTCGATGACCTACAGTGGAAACAAGCCTCTCTTCCCGTAAGACTTGGGGGCCTCGGAGTTCGAACAGCAACGCAAATCGCTGTTCCAGCCTTCCTGTCTTCCTTATCAGCATCCGACGACCTTGTGAAGGAAATTCTACCTGCACACTTACATCAGCTGGCAGGTGTACATGATCCCAATTTTACACGCTGTGCCACAGAGTGGGCCTCTCGTGCAGGCCAATCACCTCAACCACCATCCCCAAAATCCCACAAGCAATCCAGCTGGGATGGTCCCATTGTAGACCAAGTTGCTGCAGAGTGCCTGGGTGCTGCAACAACACAACACGACATTGCTCGCCTCACAGCAGTAGCAGCACCACATGCAGGGGATTTCCTGTTAGCAACCCCAATGTCGGCAACTGGCACGCGTCTCACACCACACGCCCTCCGAATTGCTGTGGCCCTCCGCCTTGCTGCCCCAATCCACACCAGATATAGGTGTATTTGCGGCGAGGTGGTGGCTGACAGGTACGGTCACCATGGCCTACTCTGCCAAAGCACAGGGGGATGGCACTCGAGGCACAGTGAAGTTAACGACATCATCAAGAGGAGCCTCACTACAGCTGGATGCCCAGCTGAAAGAGAGCCCCGTTACCTAACGCCCCGTAACTCTGATGCTCTTATTGGTCGCCCGGATGGTATCACAGTGAACCCCTGGAAGAATGGCAAGCAGTTGGTATGGGACTACACGTGAGTATCAACCCTGGCTAACACCTACATTAACCTCAGTGTTGCACAACCAGGTGGCGCTGCCACCCACAGGGAAGCAGCCAAATCCCGTAAGTATAGAGAACTGGATCACCACTACAATTTTGTCCCCATTGCTTCTGAGACGCTCGGCGCCTGGGGTAAAAGTGCTACCAGTTTTTTGAAGGAACTGGGTTCTAGGCTCATTGAAACAACAAGGGACCCGAGAGCTGCAAGCTTTCTTTTCCAGCGCCTCAGTGTGGCGATACAGAGGGGAAATGCGCACTGCATCCAGGGTTCCTGCCCGCCATCTGAGGAGCTGGAGGAACTCGACAACCTATGACAACCATCTTTGTAACCCATATGTAACTCCTTTTTTGTAACAAAGTTCAAATAAAGTAAATATATATGTGTACATACAAAAGAATGGGGGTGGTAGGAGAAGATAATATTAGTGTTCAGTGAGAGACCACAAGGTCTCCTCTGAATACTTTTTATTTTCTTCTCCGAGGCTATGGGTCCCCACATTGGCACCAGAGGTGGTACCCTCACAAACTTTTTATATATATATATATATATATATATATATATATATATATATATATATATATATATATATATATATATATATATATATATATATATTATTAAATATGACTGAAAAAGTAAGATTAATAATTCTAACACGAATTTTCTCGATCTTTCGTACATTCCTTTTCACTGTTGGTGGTAATTCAAAAATCAATTCTCCAAAATTCATTTTTATTTCTAGTCTGACGCGACACTTGAGCGTGTTTCGTAAAACTTATTACATTTTCAAAGACTTTAGTTTACACATACACAACTGAATAGAACTTACACATCTCCGATTTGTTTATATCTACATTTGAGTGAGGTGGATGGGGTGAGGTGGTATTAATAGGGTATTAAATTCATCAACACAAGACAGAACACGAAACAATGGGTATTGAATGGAAGTGATTGTAGAAAGCCTATTGGTCCATATTTCTTGATGCTTCTATATTGGAGCGGAGTCTTGAGGTGGGTAGAATATAGTTGTGCATTAATTGGCTGTTGATTGCTGGTGTTGACTTTTTAATGTGTAGTGCCTCGCAAACGTCAAGCCGTCTGCTATCGCTGTATCTATCGATGATTTCTGTGTTGTTTACTAGGATTTCTCTGGTGATGGTTTGGTTATGGGAAGAGATTATATGTTCCTTAATGGATCCCTGTTGCTTATGCATCGTTAAACGCCTAGAAAGAGATGTTGTTGTCTTGCCTATATACTGGGTTTTTTGGAGCTTACAGTCCCCAAGAGGGCATTTGAAGGCATAGACGACGTTGGTCTCTTTTAAAGCGTTCTGCTTTGTGTCTGGAGAGTTTCTCTTGAGTAGGCTGGCCGTTTTTCTGGTTTTATAGTAAATCGTCAGTTGTATCCTCTGATTTTTGTCTGTAGGGATAACGTTTCTATTAACAATATTTTTCAGGACCCTTTCCTCCGTTTAATGAGCTGTGGAAAAGAAGTTCCTGTAAAATAGTCTAATAGGGGGTATAGGTGTTGTGTTAGTTGTCTCTTCAGAGGTTGCATGGCGTTTCACTTTCCTTCTTTTGATGTCTTCGACGAAACCATTGGAGAAGCCGTTGTTGACTAGGACCTGCCTTACCCTACAGAGTTCTTCGTCGACTTGCTTCCATTCTGAGCTGTGGCTGAGAGCACGGTCGACATATGCATTAACAACACTCCTCTTGTACCTGTCTGGGCAGTCGCTGTTGGCATTTAGGCACATTCCTATGTTCGTTTCCTTAGTGTAGACTACAGTGTGGAAACCTCCGCTCTTTTCCATGACTGTTACATCTAGAAAGGGCAGCTTCCCATCCTTTTCCATCTCGTAAGTGAAACGCAGCACGGAACTCTGCTCAAACGCCTCCTTCAGCTCCTGCAGATGTCTGACATCAGGTACCTGTGTAAAAATGTTGTCAACATACCTGCAGTATATGGCCGGTTTCAAGTTCATGTCGACTAAGACTTTTTGCTCGATGGTACCCATGTAGAAGTTTGCAAACAGGACACCTAGGGGAGAACCCATGGCGACCCCATCTACTTGCTTATACATGTGCCCATCCGGGCTCAAGAAGGGTGCCTCTTTAGTACAAGCTTGGAGTAGTTTCCTTAGAATATTCTCTGGTATGTCAAGAGGAGTACAGGCTGGATCACGATACACTCTGTCGGCTATCATCCCGATTGTCTCGTCCACAGGTACGTTGGTGAACAGTGATTCCATGTCCAACGAGGCTCTTATCCCTGTGGCCCGTGTGCCCCGCAGTAAGTCAACAAATTCTTTTGGGGACTTCAGGATGAAGGCGCAAGGGACATAAGGAGTCAGCATACCGTTGAGTCGCTTCGCCAGTCTGTACATGGGTGTGGGTATCTGCCTAATGATTGGCCGAAGTGGGTTTCCAGGCTTATTCCAGAGAATATTCTAAGGAAATTACTCCAAGCTTGTACTAAAAAGGCACCCTTCTTGAGCCCGGATGGGCACATGTATAAACAAGTAGATGGGGTCGCCATGGGTTCTCCCCTAGGTGTCCTGTTTGCAAACTTCTACATGGGTACCATCGAGCAAAAAGTCTTAGTCGACATGAACTTGAAACCGGCCTTATACTGCAAGTATGTTGACGACATTTTTACACAGGTACCTGATGTCAGACATCTGCAGGAGCTGAAGGAGGCGTTTGAGCAGAGTTCCGTGCTGCGTTTCACTTACGAGATGGAAAAGGATGGGAAGCTGCCCTTTCTAGATGTAACAGTCATGGAAAAGAGCGGAGGTTTCCACACTGCAGTCTACACTAAGGAAACGAACATAGGAATGTGCCTAAATGCCAACAGCGACTGCCCAGACAGGTACAAGAGGAGTGTTGTTAACGCATATGTCGACCGTGCTCTCAGCCACAGCTCAGAATGGAAGCAAGTCGACGAAGAACTCTGTAGGGTAAGGCAGGTCCAAGTCAACAACGGCTTCTCCAATGGTTTCGTCGAAGACATCATAAGAAGGAAAGTGAAACGCCATGCAACCTCTGAAGAGACAACTAACACAACACCTATACCCCCTATTAGACTATTTTACAGGAACTTCTTTTCCACAGCTCATAAAACGGAGGAAAGGGTCCTGAAAGATATTGTTAATAGAAACGTTATCCCTACAGACAAAAATCAGAGGATACAACTGACGATTTACTATAAAACCAGAAAAACGGCCAGCCTACTCATGAGAAACTCTCCAGACACAAAGCAGAACGCTTTAAAAGAGACCATGTCGTCTATGCCTTCAAATGCCCTCTTGGGGACTGTAAGCTCCAAAAAACCCAGTATATAGGCAAGACAACAACATCTCTTTCTAGGCGTTTAACGATGCATAAGCAACAGGGCTCCATTAAGGAACATATAATCTCTTCCCACAACCAAACCATCGCCAGAGAAATCCTAGTAAACAACACAGAAATCATCGATAGATACAGCGATAGCAGACGGCTTGACATTTGCGAGGCACTACACATTAAAAAGTCAACATCAGCAATCAACAGCCAATTAATGCACAACTGTATTCTACCCACCTCAAGACTCCTCTCCAATATAGAAGCATCAAGAAATATGGAACAATAGGCTTTCTACAATCACTTCCATTCAATACCCATTGTTTCGTGTTCTGTCTTGTGTTGATGAATTTAATACCCTATTAATACCACCTCACCCCATCCACCTCACTCAAATGTAGATATAAACAAATCGGAGATGTGTAAGTTCTATTCAGTTGTGTATGTGTAAACTAAAGTCTTTGAAAATGTAATAAGTTTTACGAAACGCGCTCAAGTGTCGCGTCAGACTAGAAATAAAAATGAATTTTGGAGAATTGATTTTCGAATTACCACCAACAGTGAAAAGGAATGTACGAAAGATCGAGAAAATTCGTGTTAGAATTATTAATCTTACTTTTTCGGTCATATTTAATAATATATGTCTACAGGAAAGACTGCTACCAAAATATACTAATATATATATATATATATATATATATATATATATATATATATATATATATATATATATATATATATATATATATATATATATATCACCTACTGAAATACACACATCAATAATATTTTGTATCACAAGTGATTCAATAAGAGGCTCACAACAGTCACTATACAAGGCACACTATTCATCTATGGTGAGTCACACAGTTACTAGTCTTGCTCCACACCCACCCAACTGGGCGGCAGCTTTACAGTCATGTGCTCCACACCCACCCAATTGGGCGGCAGCTTTACAGTCATGTGCTCCACACCCACCCATCTGGGCGGCAGCTTTACACTCATGTGCTCCACACCCTCCCAACTGGGCGGCAGCTTTACAGTCATGTGCTCCACACCCTCCCAACTGGGCGGCAGCTTTACAGTCATGTGCTCTACACCCACCCAACTGGGCGGCAGCTTTACACTCATGTGCTCCACACCCTCCCAACTGGGCGGCAGCTTTACAGTCATGCGCTCCACACCCTCCCAACTGGGCGGCAGCTTTACACTCATGTGCTCCACACCCTACCAACTGGGCGGCAGCTTTACAGTCATGTGCTCCACACCCTCCCAACTGGGCGGCAGCTTTACACTCATGTGCTCCACACCCACCCAACTGGGCGGCAGCTTTACAGTCATGTGCTCCACACCCACCCAACTGGGCTGCAGCTTTACAGTCATGTGCAGGCTGCACCTACAGTCAGCAAATTTGGGATACTTGGCTAAAATTCCCGGCAGTACATCATTATGAGTGAAGTACTTACACATTTCCTGGACTCCATTAATGGCGTTATCTATGAATTCCACGATTTTTCACATTCCATTATATAATGACACAAAGTTTATTATATAATGGCTATATTCCATTATATATAATGACGCAAATGACGCAGAGTTTACATTTAGTCAAGTCTACATCAGCAGATGTTAGGAACTGCCAGAGGTACTTGTAGCGGAGCCTAAGCCTAGCAGTGGTAACATGTAGAAGTGTGCTAACATTATTGGATGAGCCATAGAGGGTAGAGAACGGGAGGTGGCGCCAGCCCGAGGGAGGAGGGGGGACTGCCACAACTTGTGTCTGCTGCTTCACCATATTGTTACTGGTGACATCCGGGTCACATCAACTATTAGGTCTTCTGGTATCACCAGTGTACCGATGACCATGTTAATGTCGGTAGTAGAGGAGAGTCCGAGCCAGTCCCAGACACCCCGCGGCCACCACAACCTCTACAACACGGCCACCACAACCTCTACAACACGGCCACCACAACCTCTACAACACGGCCACCACAACCTCTACAACACGGCCACCACAACCTCTACAACACTGCCACCACAACCTCTACAACACGGCCACCACAACCTCTACAACACGACCACCACAACCTCTACAACACGGTCACCACAACCTCTACAACACGACCACCACAACCTCTACAACACGGTCACCACAACCTCTACAACACGACCACCACAACCTCTACAACACGGTCACCACAACCTCTACAACACGACCACCACAACCTCTACAACACGGTCACCACAACCTCTACAACACGGCCACCACAACCTCTACAACACGGCCACCACAACCTCTACAACACGACCACCACAACCTCTACAACACACCCACCACAACCTCTACAACACGGCCACCACAACCTCTACAACACACCCACCACAACCTCTACAACACACCCACCACAACCTCTACAACACGGCCACCACAACCTCTACAACACGACCACCACAACCTCTACACCACGGCCACCACAACCTCTACAACACGGCCACCACAACCTCTACAACACGGCCACCACAACCTCTACAACACGGCCACCACAACCTCTACAACACACCCACCACAACCTCTACAACACGGCCACCACAACCTCTACAACACGGCCACCACAACCTCTACAACACGGCCACCACAACCTCTACAACACGGCCACCACAACCTCTACAACACGGCCACCACAACCTCTACAACACACCCACCACAACCTCTACAACACGACCACCACAACCTCTACAACACGACCACCACAACCTCTACACCACGGCCACCACAACCACTACAACACGGCCACCACAACCTCTACAACACGACCACCACAACCTCTACACCACGGCCACCACAACCTCTACAACACGGCCACCACAACCTCTACAACACGACCACCACAACCTCTACACCACGGCCACCACAACCACTACAACACGGCCACCACAACCACTACAACACACCCACCACAACCTCTACAACACGGCCACCACAACCTCTACAACACGGCCACCACAACCTCTACAACACAACCACCACAACCTCTACAACACGGCCGCCACAACCTCTACAACACGGCCACCACAACCTCTACAACACACCCACCATAACTTCTACAACACGGCCACCACAACCTCTACAACACACCCACCATAACTTCTACAACACGGCCACCACAACCTCTACAACACACCCACCACAACCTCTACAACACGGCCACCACAACCTCTACAACACGACCACCACAACCTCTACAACACGACCACCACAACCTCTACAACACGGCCACCACAACCTCTACAACACACCCACCACAACCTCTACAACACGGCCACCACAACCTCTACAACACGGCCACCACAACCTCTACAACACACCCACCACAACCTCTACAACACGGCCACCACAACCTCTACAACACACCCACCACAACCTCTACAACACGGCCACCACAACCTCTACAACACGGCCACCACAACCTCTACAACACGGCCACCACAACCTCTACAACACACCCACCACAACCTCTACAACACGGCCACCACAACCTCTACAACACGACTACCACAACCTCTACAACACGACCACCACAACCTCTACAACACGACCACCACAACCTCTACAACACGACCACCACAACCTCTACAACACAGCCACTACAACCTCCACAACACGACCACCACAACCTCTACAACACGGCCACCACAACCTCTACAACACGACCACCATAACCACTACAACACGACCACCATAACCACTACAACACGGCCACCACAACCTCCACAACACGACCACCACAACCTCTACAACACGGCCACCACAACCTCTACAACACGGCCACCACAACCTCACCAACACGGCCACCACAACCTCTACAACACGGCCACCACAACCTCACCAACACGGCCACTACAACCTCCACAACACGGCCACCACAACCTCTACAACACACCCACCACAACCTCTACAACACGGCCACCACAACCTCTACAACACGGCCACCACAACCTCTACAACACAACCACCACAATCTCTACAACACGGCCACCACAACCTCTACAACACGGCCACCACAACCTCTACAACACGACCACCACAACCTCTACAACACGACCACCACAACCTCTACAACACGGCCACCACAACCTCTACAACACGGCCACCACAACCTCACCAACACGGCCACTACAACCTCCACAACACGGCCACCACAACCTCTACAACACGACCACCACAACCTCTACAACACGGCCACTACAACCTCCGCAACGTCTACAACACGGCCACCACAACCTCTACAACACGGCCACCACAACCTCTACAACACGGCCACCACAACCTCTACAACACGGCCACCACAACCTCTACAACACGGCCACCACAACCTCTACAACACGACCACCACAACCTCTACAACACGGCCACCACAATCTCTACAACACGACCACCACAACCTCTACAACACGACCACCACAACCTCTACAACACGACCACCACAACCTCTACAACACGACCACCACAACCTCATCAACACGGCCACTACAACCTCCACAACACGGCCACCACAACCTCTACAACACGACCACCACAACCTCTACAACACGGCCACCACAACCTCTACAACACGGCCACCACAACCTCACCAACACGGCCACTACAACCTCAACAACACGGCCACCACAACCTCCACAACACAACCACCACAACCTCCACAACACGGTCACCACAACCTCCACAACACACCCACCACAACCTCTACAACACGGTCACCACAACCTCTACAACACGACCACCACAACCTCTACAACACGACCACCACAACCTCTACAACACAACCACCACAATCTCTACAACACAACCACCACAATCTCTACAACACGGCCACCACAACCTCTACAACACGGCCACCACAACCTCTACAACACGACCACCACAACCTCTACAACACGACCACCACAACCTCTACAACACGGCCACCACAACCTCTACAACACGACCACCACAACCTCTACAACACGGCCACCACAACCTCTACAACACGGCCACCACAACCTCTACAACACGGCCACCACAACCTCTACAACACGGCCACCACAACCTCTACAACACGGCCACCACAACCTCTACAACACGGCCACCACAACCTCCACAACGCGGTCACCACAACTTCCACAACACGGCCACCACAACCTCTACAACACGGCCACCACAACCTCTACAACACGGCCACCACAACCTCTACAACACGACCACCACAACCTCTACAACACGACCACCACAACCTCTACAACACAACCACCACAACCTCTACAACACGGCCACCACAACCTCTACAACACGGCCACCACAACCTCTACAACACGGCCACCACAACCTCTACAACACGGCCACCACAACCTCTACAACACGACCACCACAACCTCTACAACACAACCACCACAATCTCTACAACACGGTCACCACAATCTCTACAACACGGCCACCACAACCTCTACAACACGACCACCACAACCTCTACAACACGACCACCACAACCTCCACTACACGGCCACCACAACCTCTACAACACGGTCACCACAACCTCTACAACACGGCCACCACAACCTCTACAACACGACCACCACAACCTCTACAACACGACCACCACAACCTCTACAACACGGCCACCACAACCTCTACAACACGGCCACCACAACCTCCACAACACGGTCACCACAACCTCCACAACACGGCCACCACAACCTCTACAACACGACCACCACAACCTCTACAACACGACCACTACAACCTCCACAACACGGCCACCACAACCTCCACAACGCGGTCACCACAACTTCCACAACACGGCCACCACAACCTCTACAACACGACCACCACAACCTCTACAACACGGCCACCACAACCTCTACAACACGACCACCACAACCTCTACAACACGACCACCACAACCTCTACAACACGGCCACCACAACCTCTACAACACGACCACCACAACCTCTACAACACGGCCACCACAACCTCCACTACACGGCCACCACAACCTCTACAACACGGTCACCACAACCTCTACAACACGGCCACTACAACCTCCGCAACCTCTACAACACGGCCACCACAACCTCTACAACACGGCCACCACAACCTCTACAACACGACCACCACAACCTCTACAACACGGCCACCACAACCTCTACAACACGGCCACCACAACCTCTACAACACGGCCACTACAACCTCAACACGGCCACCACAACCTCTACAACACGGCCACCACAACCTCTACAAAACGGCCACCACAACCTCTGCAACACGGCCACCACAACCTCTGCAACACGACCACCACAACCTCTACAACACGGCCACTACAACCTCCGCAACACGGCCACCACAACCTCTACAACACCCATAATGCACCAGGGAACGAATCTAATGCTTATCGATTATCTGATAACAGTAACGTCGAAACATTTGGGCACCATCCTGGTTGAAGGCTCAGGATCAGGCCACTAAACAGCAACATTTTGCAAGAGGAAAGGTTCAGTGCAGGATCTCTGGAGTCCGGCCAACCGGTTTACTGCCTTAAGCGGAGCGTCGCCATATCCGAAGTCTACTTTAGTCCATACCGGTTCCGTCTAAACATTTGTACTCCAAGACTCTGGCAGTGGAACATTATAATGTTTCTGCACTCACATTATCTTATGTGTTATAATAGTTTACATCCTAAACCAGTTATGTGGTTCTGGGTAGTGGAGTAGTGATGACATTATTAGGTCACTGAAGGACCACAACAGCCACCAACAGGAAGGACCACAACAGTCACCAACAGGAAGGACCACAACAGCCACCAACAGGAAGGACCACAACAGTCACCAACAGGAAGGGTCACAACAGCCACCAACAGGAAGGACCACAACAGCCACCAACAGGAAGGACCACAACAGCCACCAACAGGAAGGATCACAACAGTCAACAACAGGAAGGGTCACAACAGCCACCAACAGGAAGGACCACAACAGTCACCAACAGGAAGGACCACAACAGTCACCAACAGGAAGGACCACAACAGTCACTAACAGGAAGGACCACAACAGTCATTAACAGGAAAGACCACAACAGTCACAGACAGGAAGGGTCACAACAGTCACCAACAGGAAGGACCACAATTTTTTTTTTTAATTTTGCCCCGAGGGGCGAGTTTATTGGGCAGCGCCACTCAACTTGTGAGTGGACATACCGCCATAGCAGCATGTACAACACTCCCCAATAGGAAGAAAACCCGCTGGGTTGTTCATCCTGTCACTTGTACCCAGACACAGCTGGGACTTGCTTAACTGTCTCAAGTGAACAGCTCCTCAAACAAGAAGATTAACATCTATCAACCCTTAAAAGCTTACGTTATCTTGCAGGTGCAAAATGGGGAAATCTTTTAAGAACAGTATCAATATTTGACAATTAGTGTTTTCCTAACTCAAGCAATGTGGGGTTTATTATTCTACACATACTTCTGATGTCTCTCAGGTGTTCACATTCACGTAGATAGTGGTCAAGGCCGTGTCCATCACTCTCACCACAGATTCTACAACTTCGCTGATCAACTGTTGTTTCCATTCCATATCTCCATGGATATTTGTATCCAAGACGGATTCTTGCTATTACCGATTCTCTCCCTCGTCCTCCTCCTCTTCGGCCGTAATGACTGGGATTGCCAGTTGCAACCATGTTGTACCATCGTACAGATTCACTGGTTTGTGCTTCTATCCTCCTTTCCTCAGTTACCTTGTCACGGCGATGTTGCCTGACAATACCTCTAATTTGTAGTAGAATCTTGGGTATGAAGTATTCAATATGGTCTCCTTCAGCGCCTTCAGCAGCCAGCACATCTGCTCGTTCATTCCCCACATATTCCAACATGGGAGGGAATCCACAGAAATTTGATGACTCTTCCCTGATTGGCAAGTACTCTCACAGCTCTCTTAATTTCAGCGACTATTGCAAGATTTTCTGCCCGATTTTTACTTAGGCTTTGCAGTGCTGCTTTTGAATCGGTGCAAATCACTGCACCATTAGTGTTCCGTTCAAGAAACCTTAATGCCATAACAATCGCAGTTAGCTCTGCTTGTGTTGAAGAGGCATAGTTCTCAATACGCGCTTTTTCTTCATTTCTGTGTTGGAAACTATTATCCTTGATTACCGTGTATGCTGCACCAGCCCTTCCATTGACAGGATTAAATGACCCGTCAGTGTAGATTTGATCTAGTTCATCTCCGGCTTCTTTATAAATTTCCTCGAGATACTTATGCCTCATTTTTTGTGGTAACATGTGGGATTTTTTCATTGCCATTTCAATGATGATAATCTTACATGAGTCATCCTCCCAGGGAGGTAACCTCTCTACAGGCAGGAGCTCACGGGTTTGCTCAAGCAGGTGAAGCTCTTCTAGGTAGCAGACTGATCAGTGATGCCATTTTTTGCTTCTCCTGTTTCCCCCTGAAAGTAGCACAGAACTCAGTTTTTTCTTAGCAATATCATTGTAATGGGGATCTCTGGCTATCCTAATTGCAAGCTTAGCATTCAGCTCCTTAATTCTGCTTTTAACACTGGGGAGGGACAACCCCTCTCATAGATTAGACGTTTTGGCAGTTCTTGGAACTCCAAGAATGATTGTCATGGCTTCATTTTGAATGCTTTCAAGCCTTTTCATATCGCTTTGGGAGTAGGTGCACAGAACTAGTACGGCATAGTCTATGACGGAGCGCACATAGGCTGTGTACATCATTTTAAGCACGGCAATAGAGGCTCCATGTCCATTCCAAGTCATAGCTTTCAGTGCCCCGAGTCGACTTTTGCATGTTCCAATGAGTTGATTGAGTTGCTCTTTCTTCCCCTTGTTAGAGCCGACAGTGACGCCGAGGTACCGATAGTGGTCAACCCATTCAAGTGTTACACCATTAATTTGCAGTTTTTCATTTGCTCTCCGCTTGTGATGGGAGTATGCCTTCATCTTATTTGTGGAGAGAGTAAAACCGAGCTCAATACATTTCCTTCCGAGGAGTTCAATGGACTGTTCAATTTTTCCCAAGGTTGGAGCTTGTATTAGAACATCATCTGCATATCCCACTTGTTGTGTTCCTTCCAGAAAATCAATATTTACAATGGCGTTCATAAGTACATTGAATAGTGTAGGGTTTAAGACTCCGCCTTGGGGGGTCCCGAGTTCCATATTCATTGTTCTGGAGACTGCTCCATTGAAGCAAACCTTGGCTTTCCTTCCTGTGAGGTAGTCTTCAACCCATTTCATGAGTCTCCCCTTGACACCCATGCATGCAAGCTCGTCCAGGATCGCAATCCCCTGTGCTTTGTCGAAGGCTCCTTTGATGTCAACAAATACAGAGTACCTAGCCGTGTCATTAGCCAAGTAATTAACTATACAATTTGCTGTGCTCTGTCCTTTAACAAATCTATTGACCCCCTCCCCAAACCTGCCTATTTTGTGCAACAGTCGGTTTAGGATGATCCTTTCAAGTATCTTGCAAGTGCATGACACGAGACTGATAGGTCTGTAATTACCAGGGTCATTGGGCTTCGGTATAGGAACAATTATTGCGTGTTTCCATTGTGTGGGCAACACTCCACTTAGGAATGACTTGTTAAACAGGTGGAGTAGTGGATTCCCAAACACTTCACACAATGCATTTTTTTTTCTACCACAGACGTGGCTACACATTTACAATGCTAACCAGCATATATACATTTTCTTCTGTCCTCCATGGACAGGGTTAGAGAAGTGTTAAACATATAGTTCAAAGGTTTATTGAACACTCAACCACAGGAGGTGATTTGGTGCTTGTTACGAACTCGAGTCCATCGTCGGAGCACGGAGCAGTGACGACAACGCCATCCATAAGTTCGCTCCCGAAACCCCCTCCAAATGGACGACGCCATCTAGTGATGACGAGAGACGCCGGCAATACATGCTGGATTCCCGTCTTAATTGGCTCGTGGAATAGCCGCTGCTGACCTCTGGTGAGGTGGCGCTTAGACAGCAACGCCATCTATGGAGTGAAGAGGTGGACGTTTGTGTCTAAGCCTGTAAGTGAGGTTCCCTAGAGCGTCCCAGTATCAACCCGTTCTCACACAAGACAGCACATATAAGACTTAATGCTTAAAGTCAATATGTTGAATGTGATTTAGTACATATGTGATATATTTCCAGTTATCTTTTTTACCAAGGCCCAAACTCTTGCTCACGTACCAATTTACGTCTCACAGTACCCGTCCATCAACGTAGATAGCAGAATAGTCGTGATTGATTCAATTATAATGAAAATTGTAGTTTTCAGGTACCACATGGGTTGTGAAATTTACCTACTATTGTCCATGCTCTTAGAATATTACAGATCAGCTACATCCTATTGAAGGCTCGTAGTTTTGTTTTGAGAAATATTAGCTGCTCTTAGTAAATTATAATAAGCACTCTAAATAATTACATAGAATAACAGTGCTTCCCCAATCAATATTATATAACATAGTTTGCGCTTTAAAAATCTTTAAAGAATGTTTTGTAGGAATCCTAACAGAAAACAATGTTATGTTGGAATGTTAATGGGGTAAACTACTGCAAACCTGGGGATCACTTAATTCCACCCACAGTTAGGGTATGGAGTCCAATACCATCCACTGGATGTGTATGGCGTCCACTACCACCGACAGGATGGGTATGGGGCTCACAACCACCCACAGGATGGGTATGGGGCTCACAACCACCCACAGGATGGGTATGGGGTCCAATAACACCCACTGGATGTGTATGGCGTCCATTGAAGCCCACAGGATGAGTATAGGGTCTAGTGTTGCCCACGGGATTAGTATATAGGGTCCACTGCCGCCCATAGGGTCGGTAAAGGGTCCACTACCACCCACAGGGTTGGTAGGGGGTCAACTGCCACCCACAGGGTCGGTAGGGGGTCCACTGCCACCAACAGGGTCGGTATGGAGTCCACTGCCACCCACAGGGTCGGTATGGGGCCCACTACCGCCCACAGGGTCGGTAGGGGTGTTAACTGCCGCCCACAGGGTCAATATGGGGTTCACTACTGCCCACAGGGTCAGTATGGGGTCTACTGCCACCCATACGGTCGGTATGGAGTCCACTACCGCCCACAGGGTCGGTATGGGGTCTACTGCCACCCACACGGTCGGTATGGAGTCCACAGGGTCGGTATGGGGTCCACTACCCCCCACAGGGTCGGTATGGAGTCCACTGCTGCCCACAGGGTTGGTATGGGGTCCACTACCGCCCACAGGGTCGGTATGGGGTCTACTGCGACCCACACGGTCGGTATGGAGTCCACTGCCGCCCACAGGGTCGGTATGGGGTCCACTACCGCCCACTGGGTCGGTAGAGCGTCCACAGGGTCAGTAGGGGTCCACTACCGCCCACAGTGTTGGTAGGGGGTTCCACTGCCACCCACAGAGTCGGTAGGGGGTCCACTACCGCCCACAGGGTCGCTATGAAGTCAACTACCGCCCATAGTGTTTGTATAGTGTCCACTACCGTCCATAGTGTTATTATCGGGTCCACTACCCCTCATAGTGGCGGTATGGGGTCCATTACTACCCACAGGGTGTGTCTGGGGTCTATTTTTTCTGTATAGCAGAGGTGGCAATACTGCTTTTCCAATCTCATTTGTTGTTCAATGTAAAATATTTGTTGCTTGACTTGCAACAATTTATATATATATATATATATATATATATATATATATATATATATATATATATATATATATATATATATATGTATATAGTATAGTGCCTTTGCAAAAATGTAGCAATGTGTGTATTTGTTGTATTGTATTGTTGAAATACATTGTTCACATGAAATACATGTGAAATATTGTTGAAAACATCTTGATGACTTATTAAACCAAAATTATTTATTAGTCAGAAGAAAGACAAAAACGCGATCTATATGTTAAACCTCTACCAGACAAATATTTCAAGTAAAACCGAAGATATTTGTAGTTTTATAAAAGGGGCAGTTTTCATTGCTCGTCGAGCTCGAAAACCGCCGCATTCATCTCAGAACCATGCCTATTTCACGCAGATTCCTTAATAAACGTAAGAGTTTTATATGTCACAAGAAAGATAGAAATATAAGCTTCATTCTAAATACCTTACCATGGGTATATTTAAATTTAAAGCGAAAATACATGTACTTTTATAATAGCCGAGCTCTGACTCTGGACAGATTGATCGACTGAGCAACTCACTCAGAACAATGTTTATTTCACGTGAATTCGTTAATATACATATATGTTTTATATGTCTCAAGAAAGACAGACATATAAGCTTCACTTTAAACACTTTACCATAGACATATTAAAAGTTCTAATGAAGATACATGCATTTTAAAAATTACGGAGCTCCCACCCCGTACAGACTGAATGACAGAGCAACTCTCTCTTAGATCAATGTTTATTTCACGTAAATTCGTTAATAAACACAAATGTTTTATATGTCTTAAGCAAGATAGAAATAAGAGCTTCATTTTAAATACATTACAATAGTCATATTTATAGCTCAAGTGAAGATACATATGTTTTTATAGTAGCGCTCAGTAGCTTGTCGGGCATGGAGTGCAGACGCCTACGCACTTGCCGATATATTGTATAATTAACAAAGATACGCTAATAAAGCCTAAAATCTTATATGCCTCCAGAAAGACAGAGATATGAACATTATTATGATTGCACCAAATGAAATATATCATGTTCGAGAACAAAGATATATCAATTTTAAATTAAGTTTTGACTCTTGCTCGGGCGAGAGAGATGGGGCGACTCTCGCCCCATCTATTGGAGATTCTGTCCACTAAAGACCCAAAGCTACTCAAACCCTCCTAGCATTATTTAAGTAATGACGTAATATGGTATATTTACTCACTATAATATGGGTGCTGAATGCAGAACATGAGAAAACATATATTTACTCAAAACTAATATAATTTCATTATGAAATAAGTAAATAAGTAGCATCAAAGGAAGTCGACAGTCCAAGCGTCAATGTTGTGGAGCGACTTATCCAAGATATATCGTTGTTTGGAAAGTGTTTGTTGGCATATCCAGTTGTCGCACTTCTCTGCACAAATTATCACAAATTTAAATTATAATGTTAACAAGTAGAATACGTATTGTTTATAAAATCTAACATAACTAGCCAGAAAACATTTAACATTTATTAAAAAATATATGTTTGGAAGTTAAATCGACTTCATAGGACAATAGTTTTGTTATATATAGTAGTTATTCGTTGACATGCGTTCGCTACTTAAACTACCATGTACTGTACTTATGTAAAATCTCCCATGTCTCTTCGCTCATCTCACCGAACCCTACAGGCTTTGTGATATATTGTTAAATTAATTGAGATTCACAAATAAAGCTTATAATTGTATATGTTATCAAAAAGGCAGAGCTTAGTTTAGTTCATTTATTATGCACCCCATACCTATCCTATGAGCGATAGTGGAGTGATACAGAGGCACATAATGGGATCAGGGACTGAGCCCACAATTCATATAGCCAAGCAAGTTATAATCTTGATAAGCTAGTTACAAAAGTCAATGCACATTGTCACATCAACAATGGGCTCGAGACCGGCCACAAGTACAGTTTATAATTAAAGCAACTGACATATATGGAGGGCTAGTGTCACAATTGATATGTTTATCCTACACATAACCCCCTCTCCCCCATCCAATGGGCAGCGGTGGATAGGTTACAATCAAGTCGATTTTTGCGTTTTATTCAGAGATTAGATCTTATTGGGTGAGGAAAGATATTCATATTTAAAAGAAGGCTTCTTGGCTGTTGCTCTCCATTGATGGAAAATATACAACATTTTGAGAATCAATGTTAGTTTGATCTAGATATTGTAATTAACGAAAGTATTTATGTCATCAGAAAGGTAGAAATATTGGCTACATTTAAAATCCTTTGTCATAAATATAACTGAAGTGAAAACGAAGATATATGCGTTTTGATAGTTACTTGATGGCTAGCTCTGAGAGTGTGAAGCCCTGCACACCAGCCAATAAATTGTATAATTAGTTTCCATATATTTTAATTAATTTTAAAAATCTATATGTCAGAAGAAAGGAAGATGTAGCCGTTAATGTGACAACATTTAAAAATATATATCTCTTAAGTTAAATAAATAATACCACCTTATTGCCGGTGTCCGGACACATGAAAACTACCTAGGTATCAGTATCCAGCCAGGCGGGGATCACAGGCTGCACAATACTGATAAATTATGTAATGCACTACATGTGGTCCATCTCGAACCCATTTATGATGTGACGACTTATAGTGAATTTTGTAACTAGCTCATCAAGATTGTAACTTGCTTAGTTAAATGAATTGTGGGGTTCGGTCCATTTATTTTCTTTCTTTATTATGCACTCCATAATACACATCCCGTGGGCGGTGGTGTAAAGGATTACAGAGGCACATAATCGGTTCAGGAACTGAACCCTCTAGTTCGTTTAGCTAAGCAAATAACAATCTTTTGACGCTAGTTACAAAATTATTAATGTACACATACTTATGCATACATGTACATATTCATACGTATACATATATACATACACATACATATTTAATGACCCACACAAATACACACATCAGTAATCTTTTGTGTCACAAGTAATTCAACAAGAGGCTCACAACAGTCACTATACAAGGCACTTTACATCTATGAGGAGTCGCACAGTTACTAGTCTTGCTCCACACCCACCCAACTGGGCGGCAGCTTTACAGTTACCTGGTGTTATTCTTCACCTATATCTTTTTCTGGTTAATCCCTATTTACATTATGCAGTTCAGGTTTCGTCGCCATATTGTAGTTTTTAGTTTAGTTAATTTATCACATAATGGGTTCAGGGACTGAACACACAATTTATTTATCTAAGCAAGTTACAATCTTGAGGAGCTAGCCACAAAATTCATAACACATCGTCACATCAACAACATGGGTTCGAGATTGACCACAAGTACAGTTTCTAAATTAAGCAAATGACATATGTGGAGAGCTAGTGTCACAATTGATATGTTTGTCCTGCACATTTCCACAGTAGTTTGCTTGGGTTCTTTTAATTATCTTAGATATCAACTTGCTATATCATTGAAGAGAACCTCCTAGGTATTATACTGTATATATACTGGTAAGAAGTATAATAATCCTGAGAAATCGTGTAAATTATGTTGTACGAGTGCTTCCAGTTAAGTAACATAGTTCATTTGTGTGCGCGTGCTTGAAGAGGAAATGTTATCCCCCCCCCCCCATTGTAAATATTTGTGGGTTTCAGACCATACGGCCGCGGCTTACCCTCTCCGCGGTCGAGGGTAAGAACACTGGACTGGATGTATATACCCAGTATTACAAGTAAACATTAGCAATAACAATTATGGAAAGTTCCTTCACCTATACATAGACAAGAGACTGAACTTCAGCACCCACATACAACACATAAGGGGATGCTCTGAGAGAGAGAGAGGGAGAGTAAAAATATCCACTGAGGTCTGATTAAGTCCTTTTGGGGGCCTTAATCATTAGGACGCCCAATGATTAACACAAAGTGAAGCGTATTCAGATGGTATATTGACAACATTCAGCATATCTCATAATGACCTAGTAGTACTTGGTGCACAAATACCTTTTCCAAAGGAATCGCAAAACATAATTAAACACAACTGTACCTTACAGTGTTATATATTTATTTCAGTTTGAACAATTTTTAACATTAAAGGATAAATCCTTTAATTGGTTGAAATTGGTTTTAACATTCGAAATCTAATTTGTTGATGTTAAATAATATAAGGTTCAAATTTATTAAGATACATACTTTAAAAACTATTTCTATTTGAAATTTAAATAACATAAAAAGAGTACAGAATATAACAAATACCGACTATATAAAATACCTGACTCTTGCAGCACTTAATTATGCTATTGTAACACATTGAAAGTAATAACAATATTTGATTCAGCAAAGCATTTGGTAAAGTTATAATAATAATAATAATAATAATAATAATAATAATAATAATAATGTATTAATTAAGTATTTTAAATTATAATTCACAACTTACTAGCGCACAAGAAACAAATCCACGAATCATCATTACATTCTGCAACACCTACACATGATCCATGGTGCCAAATATTGCAACGGTCACAGCATAAAATCAGCTTCAAATCATTTGGCTTTCTGCAAATGCAGTACACTTCCATCGAGCATGAACGGATGATTCGTTTTCTTCTCAGTGTCTGAGCTGCAGGGAATGAGATGAGACACTTTCCTTTAAAGTTCTCTTGTAGATGTTGTCTCATTCTGCACATCATACGAGGTTCACCGGATCTACACCACTTGCAAGTGATGCAGCAAACGCCACAGCATATACCCCACTCATACTTGAGTCCCTGTGTCTGCTGACATTCATAATATTGCATATCAGCTTATCATCCTGGCAATTAGTAAGAGCACACAAGATAACTTCAGTAGATTTGGATGGTAATTTATGCCTGGTGTCGTATATGTTAATTTGTCCAGTTACTCCAATGTTGGAAACGTTGATGGTTGGTGACCCAGTGACAACCATCAACTTGGATAATTTGAATAAATTCACCAATTGTAACTGGCTAGGAGAGGTCCCGCTACAACGCTGGGTCATGAAGGCCTTCTACGCTTGGCACAGTTTGTTTGATGAGGTCACATGCAGATTTTATATGAAGGTCAGAGAGCTGTACATTTGTTCCAATGTTCATTATCTCGTCATCTGTTAAATAATTTAACATTGTCGAATGTGAAGCACTGTTATCACTCTCCTTATTGTTGCATTGGTGCGAGGAGTGGCAGTGATTGGTGCAGTTTATTTTTTCTTTAAATTGGGACATATATTTGTACTGCAGATACCAGTACAGTTGCACCGTTTCTTTATATATTTTATACTTGGGTTAGCAAGGCGAGACTCTTCTCTTAACGTGATACTGTTGGTATCAAATAGAAATAGTTTTTAAAGTATGTATCTTAATAAATTTGAACCTTATATTATTTAACATCAACAAATTAGATTTCGAATGTTAAAACCAATTTCAACCAATTAAAGAATTTATCCTTTAATGTTAAAAATTGTTCAAACTGAAATAAATATATAACACTGTACAGTATAGTTGTGTTTGCCTGCCATAGCCTGTCACAGCCTTGAGAGCACGGAGCCTCTCTCTACATTGGCGACCCAGTCTGGCTAAACAGTGCGGTACAGTAGAACCTCAAGACCAAGGTATTTGTATCTGGTTACATAGTCGAGCAGAGAGCCATCATCCAACTGCATTTTGCGAACGGCCCCACCCCGTCTGGGTGGGTGTCGGTTCAGGATCTTTGTTTTCTCTACTGAGATGACTAAGCATAGTTCCTGACATGTGGACAATACAGAGTTCAGAACATATTGGGTGTTGGTATACCCATTGGTGTGGATCAGTATATCATCCACATAGCTAATGACGTGTTCGCTGGACTTTCTAGTTACTAAATTTAAAAGTGCACTGATTAACACATTGAACAGAGTAGGACTGAGAACACCTCCCTGTGGAGTGCCAAGTTCAAAATCTCTCGTTACACGCCTATGCCCTTGGAACAGTACAGATGACTTCCTGTTGAATAGATAGCCTCTTATCCACCGTAGAAGCCATCCTCCAACATTCATTTTAACAAGTTCTATCAGAATGACGTGTGGGTTAGCAATGTCAAAGGCTGACTTAAGATCTAGGAAAGTGGTATATGACCTATCAGTCTGCAGGGTGAGGAATGTGGTAATACAGTGATGTAC
The DNA here is from genome assembly GCF_040958095.1 of Procambarus clarkii. Lineage (NCBI taxonomy): Eukaryota > Metazoa > Arthropoda > Malacostraca > Decapoda > Cambaridae > Procambarus > Procambarus clarkii. The sequence continues at coordinate 36,602,653 of NC_091152.1, forward strand.
ACTCTTTCCATGCGTGAAGCCATATATCTGGGGGAGACAACATATTATTAATTTTGTAAAGGAGACGGTTGAGAACCATCCTCTCAAGACACTTATAGAGACAACTAGTGAGGGAGATTGGGCGAAAAGCACTCGGCTGGTGAGGTTTAGGAATGGGAATAATAACACTGTTGGTCCATGACTTAGGAAGCTCCCCAGTTTCATAGCTCATATTATACAATTCAAGCAAGGGATTCCCTGGAACTAGCAGAAACATGCGCAGTGTGCCGTAAGTAACTCCATCCTCCCCGGGTGATGTAGCTTTGCCTTTATGTAGAGCAGAGTCTAGTTTGTATTCAGTAAAAAGCATGTCACAGTCATTCTCTTGATGAAGCATGAAGTCAAGGAACCTTGCCCTATCAGTATATCTATTATTTAATTCATTCTGTGAGGGTAGAGGAAGACTGTCAAAGCTGAAAGTCGTGGCCCAAGCATCAACAAGCTCATTTGCTCTGTGCAGAGGATTAGGGTACGAGATCTCTGCAGTATTTTTCCCTTTGATCTTGTTGATATCCTTCCATGCCCGACTTAGTGGCGTGTGAGAATTGAGACCACGGACAAAAGTTTCCCAGTCTGTCTGCCTCAGCTCCACCATACGTTCCCTGGCCTTAGCCAGAGCCGCTCGAAAGAGCCGAAGCATTTCAGCAGTGCGGGTCCTTCTACAAGCTAGTCCAATTATTCTGGCAGTGCGTTTTAGTGTCTGCACTTTAGAATCATTATAATAAACATAAGTGCTATGACCAGTGTAATTTGGATTACGTGGCCTGGACGATGGATCAAGTGATTCTATAAACTGCTCGATAGTACCTGTGAGCTCATTGTTAGAATCTTCAACTGATGAAGGCTCAGATGAACTGCACCAATCTGACACATGAGCAACAAGATTGTGTCTTTGGTCGATGGGCACAGCCAGCCTCTTCCGCTTGAACACTCCGCCAGGGAGGATAGAGCTGCCAATGTTTACAGTGGCTAATATGCCCAGATGATCAGACGCCATATCTGGCACTATTGACGAGGCGCACACGGTGTGGGAGACGTTGACACCGAGATATAGATCAAGAATACCCCCGTAGATATTCGTCGGTTCAAGGTCACCCACAATCTGTGCATCATCGTGACTACCTAATAGTGACAACAGTTGGTTGCCGTTACGATTATTGAACTGCAAATTACCAATATTCCTATGTCTAGCGTTATAATCACCTATAATGATGGTAGGCACAGTCTGAATACAGATAAGAAGGTCAGCAAAATTAAAGTTACAAGGAGTTCATTATTTAGTACAGGGTTGTTTTTCTCTTTGATAGAGAGGGGACGATGATAGAGGGGGAGTCTTTAACGTGATTGGGAATACATACATACATACATACATACATACATACATACATACATACATACATACATACATACATACATACATACATACATACATACATACATACATACACACATACACACATACATACATACATACATACATACATACATACATACATACATACATACATACATACATACATACATACATACATACATACATACATACATACATGCGTACATACATACATACATACATACATGCGTACATATATACATACATCCATACATACATGCATGCGTACATACATACATACATCCATCCATACATACATACATGCATACATACATACATACATACATACATACATACATACATACATACATACATACATACATACATACATACATACATACATACATACATGCATGCACAAATGGAATGCATTAGGGGGTGATGTGGTGGAGGCTCACTCCATACACAGTTTCAAGTGTAGATATGACAGAGCCCGATAGGCTCAGGAATCTGTACACCTGTTGATTGACGGTTGAGAGGCGGGACCAAAGAGCCAGAGCTCAACCCCCGCAAACACAACTAGGTGAGTACAACTAGGTGAGTACATACATACATACATACATACACGTCCAGTCAGCATATAGCTATTTCGGGACAAAATCCAATACAGTTTATATTGGTGAGACGCCACTGTGATGAGTTTAATTATCACAGGAACTGTAGGTTAATGTGTGACATAAGTGAGGTTAGATGAGGCATCTACAAGCATCAGCTGGAGGCTGATGGAGTGTTGTGGAGGCTGCTGGTACTATGTCCAGATGTTGGAGGGTGGATTTGACTCTCCCACCCTCCCTCCCCCTCCCCCCCCCCACATTGACCGCAGTACGTCTAAGGTTACTTTCCACTCTCGCTTACCACGGGTATAACCCCCCCCCCCCCAACACACACACATGCATCAGATTCTTAACTTACAATATTTATGATTTACCAATTTATGTTACTACACTGACTCTCAATTTCACAATATTGTGTAAACTTTGATGAATCGCACGTCTATGGGTCATCCAATAATGTTAGCAGACTTCTAGATGTTACGACTGCTAGGTTTTGGCTCGGCTACAAGTACCTCTGGGAGCTTGTAACATCTGATGATGTATATTTGACTAAATGTAAAATCTGTCAGCAGAACTATTCGCATACTTTGCGTCATTATATAATGGAATGTGAAAAAATCGCGGAATTTAAAGATAACAACATCAATAGTGTCCATGAAATGTGTAAGTACTTCATTCATAATGATGTGCTGCCCGAAATTTTAGCGAAGTATCCAAAATTTGCTTACTGTAGGTAATGCATGCACATGACTGCAAAGCTGCCGCCCAGTTGATGTGACGATGTGTTATGAATTTTGTGGCTAGCTCCTCAAGATTGTAACTTGCTTAGATAAATAAATTGTGTGTTCAGTCCCTGAACCCATTATGTGATGAATTAACTAAACTAAAAACTACAATATGGCGACGAAACCTGAACTGCGTAATGTAAATAGGGATTAACCAGAAAAAGATATAGGTGAAGAATAACACCAGGTAACTGTAAAGCTGCCGCCCAGTTGGGTGGGTGTGGAGCAAGACTAGTAACTGTGCGACTCCTCATAGATGTAAAGTGCCTTGTATAGTGACTGTTGTGAGCCTCTTGTTGAATTACTTGTGACACAAAAGATTACTGATGTGTGTATTTGTGTGGGTCATTAAATATGTATGTGTATGTATATATGTATACGTATGAATATGTACATGTATGCATAAGTATGTGTACATTAATAATTTTGTAACTAGCGTCAAAAGATTGTTATTTGCTTAGCTAAACGAACTAGAGGGTTCAGTTCCTGAACCGATTATGTGCCTCTGTAATCCTTTACACCACCGCCCACGGGATGTGTATTATGGAGTGCATAATAAAGAAGAAAATAAATGGACCGAACCCCACAATTCATTTAGCTAAGCAAGTTACAATCTTGATGAGCTAGTTACAAAATTCACTATAAGTCGTCACATCATAAATGGGTTCGAGATCGACCACATGTAGTGCATTACATAATTTATCAGTATTGTGCAGCCTGTGATCCCCGCCTGGCTGGATACTGATACCTAGGTAGTTTTCATGTGTCCGGACACCGGCGATAAGGTGGCAATATTTTGTAACACGGGTTCGGGTTCCACTCTCTTTACTTCCTTCTTTCTACTCCCTCTACCCGTATTCTTACTTTTATTTCTAAACCAAGGGACTCCAAAACTTTTACCAAAGCCAACTCCACGCCACGTGGTCCTAAGACGATTGACCGACTTAGGATTCTACACCCAGTATGACGTGACCTAAGCTCTGAACAAAACCCTAGAGTCACCTCTGCTGCCACCACCAGACCAGTAATACAAGAGCAATGATCGAGGTCTGGATCGATCACGCTAATTAATCAACCTAGGGGCTTGATCCCCACTATAAACGATGACCTTGAGTGTGGAATAAATTACACGGTAATGATAATTCCGATTCGATGTTAGAATCGGCGCCCAATGCAACTCTGCCTCGTGTGGACCACGTGACCAGGACAAGTATACACATAAAACACATGGAAACAATAAAATGCAAATTAATAACAAATTTAATTTATTAAAAGAAAACTAAAACAAAATCTAAATATGTTCACTCCCTATCACTTTAACACTCCCTACTTGACCTGAGTGGCAAATGAGACTATTTCTATACTTAACAATAGCAACTATACCTTGGGCGACCACAGCTCTAGGTGTTGGGGCTGTTCTTGGGGAGAGGTAAGATGTTGACCTCTTATCCCAGCTGCTTCCGTGACCACACTGATCTTTTCCTTGTCTGGACTACCCCAGACAGAGTATTGTATTGTTCCGCATCGCTTACCCAGTTACTTTAGCAAGGTTAAGTTATAACAATTAAACTCTGTTGTACTTAATTGATCCAGACTGGTTGAATTATTTTACTGAATTAAATTACAAACATCTAACGGCAGAGCTGTTCCCGATCACAAAAATGGTTATTAAACTTTGAGAAATATTAGACCTGTCAACCCCTGATGACCTATGACCGCCGGTCATTCCGCTTTAAAAGTTAGATCTGATTCGTGACGTCACTGATGGTGACTTAAACTCAATAATTAGAATACTCTTGATATTGTATCCAGTACTATTATACAATACAATTTTAATGCAAAATGAATAAAGGCTAATTTTCTCTAAATTACTGAATACTATAGGATGATTCATTTACGCAGATATGAACAAAGCGTCGGTTATTTCCACCGCGAATTCCCCTGGGGGTCAGGTCACCATGCGGCTCAGCTACCCATTCTCTTTTGTCGATAAACCACTCTGGATAATTCTTACAACAGCCTAGTTTGTTACAATTTATTTAACTTAAGAGATATATATTTTTAAATGTTGTCACATTAACGGCTACATCTTCCTTTCTTCTGACATAAATTTTTAAGATTAATTAAAATATACGGAAACTAATTATACAATTTATTGGCTGGTGTGCAGGGCTTCACACTTCCAGAGCTAGCCATCAAGTAACTATCAAAACGCATATATCTTCGTTTTCACTTCAGTTATTTTATGACAAAGGATTTTAAATGTAGCCAATATTTCTACCTTTCTGATGACATAAATACTTTCGTTAATTACAATATCTAGATCAAACTAACATTGATTTTCAAAAGGTTGTATATTTTCCATCAATGGAGAGCATCAGCCAAGAAGCCTTCTTTAATATATGAATATCTTTCCTCACCCAATAAGATCTAATCTCTGAATAAAACGCAAAAAACGACTTGATTGTAACCTATCCACCGCTGCCCATTGGATGGGGGAGAGGGGGTTATGTGTAGGATAAACATATCAATTGTGACACTAGCCCTCCATATATGTCAGTTGCTTTAATTATAAACTGTACTTGTGGTCGGTCTCGAGCCCATTGTTGATGTGACAATGTGCATTGACTTTTGTAACTAGCTTATCAAGATTATAACTTGCTTGGCTATATGAATTGTGGGCTCAGTCCCTGAGCCCATTATGTGCCTCTGTATCACTCCACTATCGCTCATAGGATGGGTATGGGGTGCATAATAAATGAACTAAACAAAGCTCTGCCTTTTTGATAACATATACAATTATAAGCTTTATTTGTGAATCTCAATTAATCAAACAATATATCACAAAGCCTGTAGGGTTCGGTGAGATGAGTGAAGAGACATGTGAGATTTTACATAAGTACAGTACATGGTAGTTTAAGTAGCGAACGCATGTGAACGAATAACGAGTATATATAACAAAACTATTGTCCTATGAAGTCGATTTAACTTCCAAACATACATTTTTTAATAAATGTTAAATGTTTTCTGGCTAGTTATGTTAGATTTTATTAAAAATACGTATTCTACTTGTTAATATTATAATTTAAATTTGTGATAATTTGTGCAGAGAAGTGCGACAACTGGATATGCCAACAAACACTTTCCAAACAACGATATATCTTGGATAAGTCGCTCCACAACATTGACGCTTGGACTGTCGACTTCCTTTGATGCTACTTATTTACTTATTTCATAATGAAATTATATTAGTTTTGAGTAAATATATGTTTTCTCATGTTCTGCATTCAGCACTCACATTATAGTGAGTAAATATACCATATTACTTCATTACTTAAATAATGCTAGGAGGGTTTGAGTAGCTTTGGGTCTTTAGTGGACAGAATCTCCAATAGATGGGGCGAGAGTCGCCCCATCTCTCTCGCCCGAGCAAGAGTCGAAACTTAATTTAAAATTGATATATCTTTGTCCTCGAACATGATATATTTCATTTGGTGCAATCATAATAATGTTCATATCTCTGTCTTTCTGGAGGCATATAAGATTTTAGGCTTTATTAGCGTATCTTTGTTAATTATACAATATATCGGCAAGTGCGTAGGCGTCTGCACTCCATGCCCGACAAGCTACTGAGCGCTACTATAAAAACATATGTATCTTCACTTGAGCTATAAATATGTCTATTGTAATGTATTTAAAATGAAGCTCTTATTTCTATCTTGCTTAAGACATATAAAACATTTGTGTTTATTAACGAATTCACGTGAAATAAACATTGATCTGAGAGAGAGTTGCTCTGTCGTTCAGTCTGTACGGGGTTGGAGCTCCATAATTTTTAAAATACATGTATCTTCATTAGAACTTTAAATATGTCTATGGTAAAGTGTTTAAAGTGAAGCTTATATGTCTGCCTTTCTTGAGACATATAAAACATATATGTATATTAACGAATTCACGTGAAATAAAAATTGTTCTGAGAGAGAGTTGCTCAGTCGATCAATCTGTCCAGAGTCAGAGCTCGGCTATTATAAAAGTACATGTATTTTCGCTTTAAATTTAAATATACCCATGGTAAGGTATTTAGAATGAAGCTTATATTTCTATCTTTCTTGTGACATATAAAACTCTTACGTTTATTAAGGAATCTGCGTGAAATAGGCATGGTTCTGAGATGAATGCGGTGGTTTTCGAGCTCGACGAGCAATGAAAACTGCCCCTTTTATAAAACTACAAATATCTTCGGTTTTACTTAAAATATTTGTCTGGTAGAGGTTTAACATATAGATCGCGTTATTGTCTTTCTTCTGACTAATAAATAATTTTGGTTTAATAAGTCATCAAGATGTTTTCAACAATATTTCACATGTATTTCATGTGAACAATGTATTTCAACAATACAATACAACAAATACACACATTGGTACATTATTGCAAAGGCACTATACTAACTATACTATATACATATATATATATATATAAATTGTTGCAAGTCGAGCAACAAATATTTTACATTGAACAACAAATGAGATTGGAAAAGCAGTATTGCCACCTCTGCTATACAGAAAAAATAGACCCCAGACACACCCTGTGGGTAGTAATGGACCCCCATACCGCCACTATGAGGGGTAGTGAACCCCATAATAACACTATGGACGGTAGTGGACACTATACAAACACTATGGGCGGTAGTTGACTTCATAGCGACCCTGTGGGCGGTAGTGAACCCCCTCCCGACCCTGTGGGCGGCAGTGGAACCCCCTACCAACACTGTGGGCTGTAGTGGACTCCTACTGACCCTGTGGACGCTCTACCGACCCTGTGGGCGGTAGTGGACCCCATACCGACCCTGTGGGTGGCAGTGGACTCCATACCGACCGTGTGGGTGGCAGTAGACCCCATACCGACCCTGTGGGCGGTAGTGGACCCCATACCGACCCTGAGGGCGGCAGTGGACTCCATACCGACCCTGTGGGCGGTAATGGACCCCATACCGACCCTGTGGGCGGCAGTGGACTCCATACCGACCGTATGGGTGGCAGTAGACCCCATACTGACCCTGTGGGCAGTAGTGAACCCCATATTGACCCTGTGGGCGGCAGTTGACCTCCCTACCGACCCTGTGGGCGGTAGTGGACCCCATACCGACCCTGTGGGTGGCAGTGGACTCCATACCGACCCTGTTGGTGGCAGTGGACCCCCTATCGACCCTGTGGGCGGCAGTTGACCCCCTACCAACCCTGTGGGCGGTAGTGGACCCTTTACCGACCCTGTGGGCGGCAGTGGACCCTATATACTAATCCCGTGGGCAATACTGGACCCTATACTCATCCTGTGGGTGGCAATGGACGCCATACACATCCAGTGGGTGTTATTGGACCCCATACCCATCCTGTGGGTGGTTGTTAGCCCCATACCCATCCTGTGGGTGGTTGTGAGCCCCATACCCATCCTGTCGGTGGTAGTGGACGCCATACACATCCAGTGGGTGTTATTGGACCCCATACCCATCCTGTGGGTGGTTGTTAGCCCCATACCCATCCTGTGGGTGGTTGTGAGCCCCATACCCATCCTGTCGGTGGTAGTGGACGCCATATACATCCAGTGGATGGTATTGGACTCCATACCTAATTTCATCTTCATAGTTTTTCAATTTTTGCCTTAAAATTGCACTGTATCTATTGCTACCCAATCTCCCAACCTTTATGTTCCCAATTTGAACTTCTTTACCATTGAGATCATTGCTGTTTTCTTATATGTGCTGCCATTCTATTGTATGGTGTTTATAAATCTTGTTTAACTGTATCTTTTGCTACCCAGTCTCCCAATCTTTATGTACCCATTCTGAACATCTTTACCATTGTGATCATTGCTGTCTTATATGTGCTGTCAATCTGCTGTATGGTGTCTATTAATCTTGTTTAAATTACTAATCAAGCTGTCAATGTAATCAATCAGAGCTTTAATATAACAATGTGCTTTAATATACTTACTTATCTCTCTCATCTCATTTTTCTCTTGTAATGTATCTTTCATTTTTCAATTCTGATTGAAATTACCTACTTAAAATTATCTGCTAGATTAAGGACCTGCCCGAAACGCTGCGCGTACTAGTGGCTTTACAAGAATGTATTTACTGTACTATCCAATGTATTCTCACAAACCCAATGTACCTTCTTGTATATATATAAATAAAAATAAAATAAATAAAATAAAAAATACCCTTCCTGTGGGTGGAAGTGATCCCAAAGTTTGCAGTAGTTTACCCCATAAACATTCCAACATAACATCGTTTTCTGTTAGCATTCCTACAAAACATTCTTTAAAGATTTTTAAAGCGCAAACTATGGTATATAATATTGATTGGGGAAGCACTGTTATTCTATGTAATTATTTATAGTGCTTATTATAATTTACTAAGAACAACTAATATTTCTCAAAACAAAACTACGAGCTTTCAATAGGATGTAGCTGATCTATAATATTCTAAGAGCATGGACAATAATAGGTAAATTTCACAACCCATGTGGTACCTGAAAACTACAATTTTCATTATAATTGAACCAATCACGACTATTCTGCTATTTACGTTGATGGACGGGTACTGTGAGACGTAAATTGGTACGTGAGCAAGAGTTTGGGCCTTGGTAAAAAAGATAACTGGAAATATATCACATATGTGCTAAATCACATTCAACATATTGACTTTAAGCATTAAGTCATATATGTGCTGTCTTGTGTGAGAACGGGTTGCCCAGTATTAATGACGTATCTGATTGCAGAGTCGACCTGGGACTGCTGTGTTGGACGATGGGGCAGTCTACCCAAGGCAGCCAAGGTCTCTTCACGAGTCTGCTTTGAAGAAGCTGTGAGCCATCCCCGGACGAACTCTGTTGAGAGTGTAATAGCCTGCCTGAGGCGTGGCAGTGTCGGGAATCGCCTTATCCGGGGCTGGCTGGTGGAAGAGAGTAGCCACTGTGGTGCTTAGTGAGGAGAGTGATCAGCGAGTCACACGAGGCTCCTGGCTAGGGCTCGCAACCCTAAGTATCGGTCGTGGAGTGGCCTGACAACGAGGCTGACTAGTACCTGCCAGCTACGGGCTGGATTGTGGTTGAAGACCTCCACGACGAAGCACCCAGTGGGACTGTGATTTGGCTGGCCTGTGGCCAGGGTAGATTCGTCATAGAGTCATAGTGGATTCATCGTGGGCCACGGAAGAAGGAACCAGGGCTACCCAGAGTGAGCATCCAGTGTCTTCGGAGGAAGACGCAACTGTACATAAGTGTAGTAGTAATCCCAGTGTGCGACTGTTATTTATTTATATATGGTGGTGGTAAATATATCAGAAAAACTGGAACATTTGTATCCCTCCTCCTTTAATTTAAGTTGCATTACGGAACACACCCCTTGAAAGCCTCTACTAACTTGGGGCCGGATTCCCAAACTCTACTACCATCAGAGAAGAACCCGGTTGCATCCCAGTAGGGCCATAACAATGCTTTTAAAATGCTAAGCTAACCTACATACATAAATACATAGATACACAGATTTACGTATGCCCTACATAAAGTGTTTGATGTGTCTTTTACATAGTGTCATTAATGTACATTCACAAAGGTGAAATGTAATTCTGATCAGCTTCCATATATACTTTATATCCATACATATACATACACACACACATATACATACATATATACACACACACATGCATTCACATACATTTGTCTCATTTACTCTTACAGGGTGAGATAGCTGATAAAGAAACTAGTGTGCAATTAAGCACTTAATCACTGAAGGTGATGAAGGTGCTTATACAAGCTCAGGTTATATAGTTACATCATATATATACATTGTATAATTGATATATTACATGCATTGAGTATGTCGTAGGTGATGCCCTCTTCACCAGGTGCTGTACTTTTACCCCTTTTCATAGCGCCCCTCACTTCCTGGGCTGTGATTGGTTCCCCATATTCGTCATCAGTAGATCGGACCACATCTAGTGGTCCGATCTACCACTGAAGGACCACAACAGCCACCAACAGGAAGGACCACAACAGCCACCAACAGGAAGGACCACAACAGCCACCAACAGGAAGGACCACAACAGTCACCAACAAGAAGGACCACAACAGTCACCAACAGGAAGGACCACAACAGCCACCAACAGGAAGGATCACAACAGTCACCAACAGGAAGGACCACAACAGCCACCAACAGGAAGGATTACAACAGTCACCAACAGGAAGGTCCACAACAGCCACCAACAGGAAGGATCACAACAGCCACCAACAGGAAGGACCACAACAGTCACCAACAGGAAGGATCACAACAGCCACCAACAGGAAGGACCACAACAGTCACCAACAGGAAGGACCACAACAGTCACCAACAGGAAGGACCACAACAGTCAACAACAGGAAGGATCACAACAGTCACCAACAGGAAGGACCACAACAGTCACCAACAGGAAGGACCACAAAAGTCACCAACAGGAAGGATCACAACAGTCACCAACAGGAACGATCACAACAGTCACCAACAGGAAGGACCACAACAGTCACCAACAGGAAGGACCACAACAGTCAACAACAGGAAGGATCACAACAGTCACCAACAGGAAGGATCACAACAGTCACCAACAGGAAGGACCACAACAGTCACCAACAGGAAGGATCACAACAGCCACCAACAGGAAGGATCACAACAGTCACCAACAGGAAGGATCACAACAGTCACCAACAGGAAGGATCACAACAGCCACCAACAGGAAGGATCACAACAGTCACCAACAGGAAGGATCACAACAGCCACCAACAGGAAGGACCACAACAGTCACCAACAGGAAGGATCACAACAGCCACCAACAGGAAGGATCACAACAGTCACCAACAGGAAGGATCACAACAGCCACCAACAGGAAGGACCACAACAGTCACCAACAGGAAGGACCACAACAGTCACCAACAGGAAGGACCACAACAGTCACCAACAGGAAGGATCACAACAGTCACCAACAGGAAGGATAACAACAGTCACCAACAGGAAGGATCACAACAGTCACCAACAGGAAGGATCACAACAGTCACCAAGAGGAAGGATCACAACAGCCACCAACAGGAAGGATCACAACAGTCACCAACAGGAAGGACCACAACAGTCACCAACAGGAAGGACCACAACAGTCACCAACAGGAAGGATCACAACAGTCACCAACAGGAAGGATCACAACAGTCACCAACAGGAAGGATCACAACAGTCACCAACATGAAGGATCACAACAGTCACCAACAGGAAGGATCACAACAGCCACCAACAGGAAGGATCACAACAGTCACCAACAGGAAGGACCACAACAGTCACCAACAGGAAGGACCACAACAGTCACCAACAGGAAGGACCACAACAGTCACCAACAGGAAGGACCACAACAGCCACCAACAGGAAGGACCACAACAGTCACCAACAGGAAGGACCACAACAGTCACCAACAGGAAGGACCACAACAGTCACCAACAGGAAGTACCACAACAGTCACCAACAGGAAGGACCACAACAGTCACCAACAGGAAGGATCACAACAGTCACCAACAGGAAGGATCACAACAGTCACCAACAGGAAGGATCACAACAGTCACCAACAGGAAGGATCACAACAGCCACCAACAGGAAGGATCACAACAGCCACCAACAGGAAGGATCACAACAGTCACCAACAGGAAGGATCACAACAGCCACCAACAGGAAGGATCACAACAGTCACCAACAGGAAGGATCACAACAGCCACCAACAGGAAGGATCACAACAGCCACCAACAGGAAGGATCACAACAGTCACCAACAGGAAGGATCACAACAGCCACCAACAGGAAGGACCACAACAGTCTCCAAGAAGGAAGGACCACAACAGTCGCCAACAGGAAGGACCACAACAGTCACCAACAGGAAGGATCACAACAGTCACCAACAGGAAGGACCTCAACAGTCACCAACAGGAAGGATCACAACAGTCACCAACAGGAAGGACCACAACAGTCACCAACAGGAAGGACCACAACAGTCAACAACAGGAAGGATCACAACAGTCACCAACAGGAAGGACCACAACAGTCACCAACAGGAAGGACCACAAAAGTCACCAACAGGAAGGATCACAACAGTCACCAACAGGAAGGATCACAACAGTCACCAACAGGAAGGACCACAACAGTCACCAACAGGAAGGACCACAACAGTCAACAACAGGAAGGATCACAACAGTCACCAACAGGAAGGACCACAACAGTCACCAACAGGAAGGACCACAACAGTCACCAACAGGAAGGATCACAACAGCCACCAACAGGAAGGATCACAACAGTCACCAACAGGAAGGATCACAACAGTCACCAACAGGAAGGATCACAACAGTCACCAACAGGAAGGATCACAACAGTCACCAACAGGAAGGACCACAACAGTCAACAACAGGAAGGAACACAACAGCCACCAACAGGAAAGACCACAACAGTCACCAACAGGAAGGACCACAACAGTCAACAACAGGAAGGATCACAACAGTCACCAACAGGAAGGATCACAACAGTCACCAACAGGAAGGATCACAACTGTCACCAACAGGAAGGACCACAACAGTCACCAACATGAAGGATCACAACAGTCACCAACAGGAAGGACCACAACAGTCACCAACAGGAAGGATCACAACAGTCACCAACAGGAAGGATCACAACAGTCACCAAGAGGAAGGATCACAACAGCCACCAACAGGAAGGATCACAACAGTCACCAACAGGAAGGACCACAACAGTCACCAACAGGAAGGACCACAACAGTCACCAACAGGAAGGATCACAACAGTCACCAACAGGAAGGATCACAACAGTCACCAACAGGAAGGATCACAACAGTCACCAACATGAAGGATCACAACAGTCACCAACAGGAAGGATCACAACAGCCACCAACCGGAAGGATCACAACAGTCACCAACAGGAAGGACCACAACAGTCACCAAGAGGAAGGATCACAACAGTCACCAACAGGAAGGATCACAACAGTCACCAAGAGGAAGGACCACAACAGTCACCAACAGGAAGGATCACAACAGTCACCAACAGGAAGGATCACAACAGTCACCAACATGAAGGATCACAACAGTCACCAACAGGAAGGATCACAACAGCCACCAACAGGAAGGATCACAACAGTCACTAACAGGAAGGACCACAACAGTCACCAACAGGAAGGACCACAACAGTCACCAACAGGAAGGACCACAACAGTCACCAACAGGAAGGACCACAACAGCCACCAACAGGAAGGACCACAACAGTCACCAACAGGAAGGACCACAACAGTCACCAACAGGAAGGACCAGAACAGTCACCAACAGGAAGGACCACAACAGTCACCAACAGGAAGGACCACAACAGTCACCAACAGGAAGGATCACAACAGTCACCAACAGGAAGGATCACAACAGTCACCAACAGGAAGGATCACAACAGTCACCAACAGGAAGGATCACAACAGCCACCAACAGGAAGGATCACAACAGCCACCAACAGGAAGGATCACAACAGTCACCAACAGGAAGGATCACAACAGCCACCAACAGGAAGGATCACAACAGTCACCAAGAGGAAGGATCACAACAGCCACCAACAGGAAGGATCACAACAGCCACCAACAGGAAGGATCACAACAGTCACCAACAGGAAGGATCACAACAGCCACCAACAGGAAGGATCACAACAGTCACCAACAGGAAGGATCACAACAGCCACCAACAGGAAGGATCACAACAGTCACCAACAGGAAGGATCACAACAGCCACCAACAGGAAGGACCACAACAGTCACCAACAGGAAGGACCACAACAGTCACCAACAGGAAGGACCACAACAGTCACCAACAGGAAGGACCACAACAGTCACCAACAGGAAGGACCACAACAGTCACCAACAGGAAGGATCACAACAGTCACCAACAGGAAGGATCACAACAGTCACCAACAGGAAGGATCACAACAGTCACCAACAAGAAGGATCACAACAGCCACCAACAGGAAGGATCACAACAGCCACCAACAGGAAGGATCACAACAGTCACCAAGAGGAAGGATCACAACAGCCACCAACAGGAAGGATCACAACAGCCACCAACAGGAAGGATCACAACAGTCACCAACAGGAAGGATCACAACAGCCACCAACAGGAAGGATCACAACAGTCACCAACAGGAAGGATCACAACAGCCACCAACAGGAAGGATCACAACAGTCACCAACAGGAAGGATCACAACAGCCACCAACAGGAAGGATCACAACAGTCACCAACAGGAAGGATCACAACAGCCACCAACAGGAAGGACCACAACAGTCACCAACAGGAAGGACCACAACAGTCACCAACAGGAAGGACCACAACAGTCACCAACAGGAAGGATCACAACAGTCACCAACAGGAAGGACCACAACAGTCACCAACAGGAAGGATCACAACAGTCACCAACAGGAAGGACCACAACAGTCACCAACAGGAAGGACCACAACAGTCAACAACAGGAAGGATCACAACAGTCACCAACAGGAAGGACCACAACAGTCACCAACAGGAAGGACCACAAAAGTCACCAACAGGAAGAATCACAACAGTCACCAACAGGAAGGATCACAACAGTCACCAACAGGAAGGACCACAACAGTCACCAACAGGAAGGACCACAACAGTCACCAACAGGAAGGACCACAACAGTCACCAACAGGAAGGATCACAACAGTCACCAACAGGAAGGATCACAACAGTCACCAACAGGAAGGATCACAACAGTCACCAACAGGAAGGATCACAACAGCCACCAACAGGAAGGATCACAACAGCCACCAACAGGAAGGATCACAACAGTCACCAACAGGAAGGATCACAACAGCCACCAACAGGAAGGATCACAACAGTCACCAACAGGAAGGATCACAACAGCCACCAACAGGAAGGATCACAACAGCCACCAACAGGAAGGATCACAACAGTCACCAACAGGAAGGATCACAACAGCCACCAACAGGAAGGACCACAACAGTCTCCATGAAGGAAGGACCACAACAGTCGCCAACAGGAAGGACCACAACAGTCACCAACAGGAAGGATCACAACAGTCACCAACAGGAAGGACCACAACAGTCACCAACAGGAAGGATCACAACAGTCACCAACAGGAAGGACCACAACAGTCACCAACAGGAAGGACCACAACAGTCAACAACAGGAAGGATCACAACAGTCACCAACAGGAAGGACCACAACAGTCACCAACAGGAAGGACCACAAAAGTCACCAACAGGAAGGATCACAACAGTCACCAACAGGAAGGATCACAACAGCCACCAACAGGAAGGATCACAACAGTCACCAACAGGAAGGATCACAACAGCCACCAACAGGAAGGACCACAACAGTCTCCAAGAAGGAAGGACCACAACAGTCGCCAACAGGAAGGACCACAACAGTCACCAACAGGAAGGATCACAACAGTCACCAACAGGAAGGACCACAACAGTCACCAACAGGAAGGATCACAACAGTCACCAACAGGAAGGACCACAACAGTCACCAACAGGAAGGACCACAACAGTCAACAACAGGAAGGATCACAACAGTCACCAACAGGAAGGACCACAACAGTCACCAACAGGAAGGACCACAAAAGTCACCAACAGGAAGGATCACAACAGTCACCAACAGGAAGGATCACAACAGTCACCAACAGGAAGGACCACAACAGTCATCAACAGGAAGGACCACAACAGTCACCAACAGGAAGGACCACAACAGTCACCAACAGGAAGGACCACAACAGTCACCAACAGGAAGGACCACAACAGTCACCAACAAGAAGGATCACAACAGTCACCAACAGGAAGGATCACAACAGTCACCAACAGGAAGGATCACAACAGTCACCAACAGGAAGGATCACAACAGCCACCAACAGGAAGGATCACAACAGCCACCAACAGGAAGGATCACAACAGTCACCAACAGGAAGGATCACAACAGTCCACCAACAGGAAGGATCACAACAGTCACCAACAGGAAGGATCACAACAGCCACCAACAGGAAGGATCCACAACAGTCACCACATGAAGGATCACAACAGCACCAACAGGAAGGATCACAACAGTCACCAACAGGAAGGATCACAACAGCCACCAACAGGAAGGATCACAACAGTCACCAACAGGAAGGATCACAACAGTCCACCAACAGGAAGGACCACAACAGTCACCACAGGAGGATCACAACAGTCACCAACAGGAAGCGGATACCACAACAGTCACCAACAGGAAGGACCACAACAGTCACCAACAGGAAGGATCCACAACAGTCACCAACAGGAAGGATCACAACAGTCACCAACAGGAAGGATCCACAACAGTCCACCAACAGGAAGGATCACAACAGTCACCAACAGGAAGGATCACAACAGTCCACCAACAGGAAGGATCCACAACAGTCACCAACAAGGAAGGATCACAACAGTCCACCAACAGGAAGGACTCACAACAGTCACCAACAGGAAGGATCACAACAGTCACCAACAGGAAGGATCCACAACAGTCACCAACAGGAAGGATCACAACAGTCACCAACAGGAAGGATCACAACAGTCACCAACAGGAAGGATCACAACAGTCACCAACAGGAAGGATCACAACAGTCACCAACAGGAAGGATCACAACAGTCACCAACAGGAAGGACCACAACAGTCACCAACAGGAAGGACCACAACAGTCACCAACAGGAAGGACCACAACAGTCACCAACAGGAAGGACCACAACAGCCACCAACAGGAAGGACCACAACAGTCACCAACAGGAAGGACCACAACAGTCACCAACAGGAAGGACCACAACAGTCACCAACAGGAAGTACCACAACAGTCACCAACAGGAAGGACCACAACAGTCACCAACAGGAAGGATCACAACAGTCACCAACAGGAAGGATCACAACAGTCACCAACAGGAAGGATCACAACAGTCACCAACAGGAAGGATCACAACAGCCACCAACAGGAAGGATCACAACAGCCACCAACAGGAAGGATCACAACAGTCACCAACAGGAAGGATCACAACAGCCACCAACAGGAAGGATCACAACAGTCACCAACAGGAAGGATCACAACAGTCCACCAACAGGAAGGATCACAACAGCCACCAACAGGAAGGATCACAACAGTCACCAACAGGAAGGATCACAACAGCCACCAACAGGAAGGATCACAACAGTCACCAACAGGAAGGACCACAACAGTCACCAACAGGAAGGACCACAACAGTCACCAACAGGAAGGATCACAACAGTCACCAACAGGAAGGACCACAACAGTCACCAACAGGAAGGATCACAACAGTCACCAACAGGAAGGACCACAACAGTCACCAACAGGAAGGACCACAACAGTCAACAACAGGAAGGATCACAACAGTCACCAACAGGAAGGACCACAACAGTCACCAACAGGAAGGACCACAAAAGTCACCAACAGGAAGGATCACAACAGTCACCAACAGGAAGGATCACAACAGTCACCAACAGGAAGGACCACAACAGTCACCAACAGGAAGGACCACAACAGTCAACAACAGGAAGGATCACAACAGTCACCAACAGGAAGGACCACAACAGTCACCAACAGGAAGGACCACAACAGTCACCAACAGGAAGGATCACAACAGCCACCAACAGGAAGGATCACAACAGTCACCAACAGGAAGGATCACAACAGTCACCAACAGGAAGGATCACAACAGTCACCAACAGGAAGGATCACAACAGTCACCAACAGGAAGGACCACAACAGTCACCAACAGGAAGGATCACAACAGCCACCAACAGGAAGGACCACAACAGTCACCAACAGGAAGGACCACAACAGTCAACAACAGGAAGGATCACAACAGTCACCAACAGGAAGGATCACAACAGTCACCAACAGGAAGGATCACAACTGTCACCAACAGGAAGGACCACAACAGTCACCAACATGAAGGATCACAACAGTCACCAACAGGAAGGACCACAACAGTCACCAACAGGAAGGATCACAACAGTCACCAACAGGAAGGATCACAACAGTCACCAAGAGGAAGGATCACAACAGCCACCAACAGGAAGGATCACAACAGTCACCAACAGGAAGGACCACAACAGTCACCAACAGGAAGGACCACAACAGTCACCAACAGGAAGGATCACAACAGTCACCAACAGGAAGGATCACAACAGTCACCAACAGGAAGGATCACAACAGTCACCAACATGAAGGATCACAACAGTCACCAACAGGAAGGATCACAACAGCCACCAACCGGAAGGATCACAACAGTCACCAACAGGAAGGACCACAACAGTCACCAAGAGGAAGGATCACAACAGTCACCAACAGGAAGGATCACAACAGTCACCAAGAGGAAGGACCACAACAGTCACCAACAGGAAGGATCACAACAGTCACCAACAGGAAGGATCACAACAGTCACCAACATGAAGGATCACAACAGTCACCAACAGGAAGGATCACAACAGCCACCAACAGGAAGGATCACAACAGTCACCTAACAGGAAGGACCACAACAGTCACCAACAGGAAGGACCACAACAGTCACCAACAGGAAGGACCACAACAGTCACCAACAGGAAGGACCACAACAGCCACCAACAGGAAGGACCACAACAGTCACCAACAGGAAGGACCACAACAGTCACCAACAGGAAGGACCAGAACAGTCACCAACAGGAAGGACCACAACAGTCACCAACAGGAAGGACCACAACAGTCACCAACAGGAAGGATCACAACAGTCACCAACAGGAAGGATCACAACAGTCACCAACAGGAAGGATCACAACAGTCACCAACAGGAAGGATCACAACAGCCACCAACAGGAAGGATCACAACAGCCACCAACAGGAAGGATCACAACAGTCACCAACAGGAAGGATCACAACAGCCACCAACAGGAAGGATCACAACAGTCACCAAGAGGAAGGATCACAACAGCCACCAACAGGAAGGATCACAACAGCCACCAACAGGAAGGATCACAACAGTCACCAACAGGAAGGATCACAACAGCCACCAACAGGAAGGATCACAACAGTCACCAACAGGAAGGATCACAACAGCCACCAACAGGAAGGATCACAACAGTCACCAACAGGAAGGATCACAACAGCCACCAACAGGAAGGACCACAACAGTCACCAACAGGAAGGACCACAACAGTCACCAACAGGAAGGACCACAACAGTCACCAACAGGAAGGACCACAACAGTCACCAACAGGAAGGACCACAACAGTCACCAACAGGAAGGATCACAACAGTCACCAACAGGAAGGATCACAACAGTCACCAACAGGAAGGATCACAACAGTCACTAACAGGAAGGATCACAACAGCCACCAACAGGAAGGATCACAACAGCCACCAACAGGAAGGATCACAACAGTCACCAAGAGGAAGGATCACAACAGCCACCAACAGGAAGGATCACAACAGCCACCAACAGGAAGGATCACAACAGTCACCAACAAGAAGGATCACAACAGCCACCAACAGGAAGGATCACAACAGTCACCAACAGGAAGGATCACAACAGCCACCAACAGGAAGGATCACAACAGTCACCAACAGGAAGGATCACAACAGCCACCAACAGGAAGGATCACAACAGTCACCAACAGGAAGGATCACAACAGCCACCAACAGGAAGGACCACAACAGTCACCAACAGGAAGGACCACAACAGTCACCAACAGGAAGGACCACAACAGTCACCAACAGGAAGGATCACAACAGTCACCAACAGGAAGGACCACAACAGTCACCAACAGGAAGGATCACAACAGTCACCAACAGGAAGGACCACAACAGTCACCAACAGGAAGGACCACAACAGTCAACAACAGGAAGGATCACAACAGTCACCAACAGGAAGGACCACAACAGTCACCAACAGGAAGGACCACAAAAGTCACCAACAGGAAGAATCACAACAGTCACCAACAGGAAGGATCACAACAGTCACCAACAGGAAGGACCACAACAGTCACCAACAGGAAGGACCACAACAGTCAACAACAGGAAGGATCACAACAGTCACCAACAGGAAGGACCACAACAGTCACCAACAGGAAGGACCACAACAGTCACCAACAGGAAGGATCACAACAGCCACCAACAGGAAGGATCACAACAGTCACCAACAGGAAGGATCACAACAGTCACCAACAGGTAGGATCACAACAGTCACCAACAGGAAGGATCACAACAGTCACCAACAGGAAGGACCACAACAGTCACCAACAGGAAGGATCACAACAGCCACCAACAGGAAGGACCACAACAGTCACCAACAGGAAGGACCACAACAGTCAACAACAGGAAGGATCACAACAGTCACCAACAGGAAGGATCACAACAGTCACCAACAGGAAGGATCACAACTGTCACCAACAGGAAGGACCACAACAGTCACCAACAGGAAGGATCACAACAGTCACCAACAGGAAGGATCACAACAGTCACCAACAGGAAGGATCACAACAGCCACCAACAGGAAGGATCACAACAGTCACCAACAGGAAGGACCACAACAGTCACCAACAGGAAGGATCACAACAGTCACCAACAGGAAGGATCACAACAGTCACCAAGAGGAAGGATCACAACAGCCACCAACAGGAAGGATCACAACAGTCACCAACAGGAAGGACCACAACAGTCACCAACAGGAAGGACCACAACAGTCACCAACAGGAAGGATCACAACAGTCACCAACAGGAAGGATCACAACAGCCACCAACAGGAAGGATCACAACAGTCACCAACAGGAAGGACCACAACAGTCACCAACAGGAAGGATCACAACAGTCACCAACAGGAAGGATCACAACAGTCACCAAGAGGAAGGACCACAACAGTCACCAACAGGAAGGATCACAACAGTCACCAACAGGAAGAATCACAACAGTCACCAACAGGAAGGATCACAACAGTCACCAACATGAAGGATCACAACAGTCACCAACAGGAAGGATCACAACAGCCACCAACAGGAAGGATCACAACAGTCACCAACAGGAAGGACCACAACAGTCACCAACAGGAAGGACCACAACAGTCACCAACAGGAAGGACCACAACAGTCACCAACAGGAAGGACCACAACAGTCACCAACAGGAAGGATCACAACAGTCACCAACAGGAAGGATCACAACAGTCACCAACAGGAAGGATCACAACAGCCACCAACAGGAAGGATCACAACAGTCACCAACAGGAAGGATCACAACAGCCACCAACAGGAAGGACCACAACAGTGACCAACAGGAAGGATCACAACAGTCACCAACAGGAAGGACCACAACAGTCACCAACAGGAAGGATCACAACAGTCACCAAC
This sequence comes from Procambarus clarkii, assembly GCF_040958095.1. Classification (NCBI taxonomy): domain Eukaryota; kingdom Metazoa; phylum Arthropoda; class Malacostraca; order Decapoda; family Cambaridae; genus Procambarus; species Procambarus clarkii. The sequence continues at coordinate 36,624,909 of NC_091152.1, forward strand.
AGGAAGGATCACAACAGTCACCAACAGGAAGGATCACAACAGTCACCAACAGGAAGGATCACAACAGTCACCAACAGGAAGGACCACAACAGTCACCAACAGGAAGGATCACAACAGTCACCAACAGGAAGGATCACAACAGTCACCAACAGGAAGGATCACAACAGTCACCAACAGGAAGGACCACAACAGTCACCAACAGGAAGGACCACAACAGCCACCAACAGGAAGGATCACAACAGTCACCAACAGGAAGGACCACAACAGTCACCAACAGGAAGGACTACAACAGTCACCAACAGGAAGGACCACAACAGTCACCAACAGGAAGGGCCACAACAGTCACCAACAGGAAGGACCACAACAGGAAGGACCACAACAGTCACCAACAGGAAGGATCCCAACAGTCAACAACAGGAAGGATCACAACAGCCACCAACAGGAAGGATCACAACAGCCACCAACAGGAAGGACCACAACAGTCACCAACAGGAAGGATCCCAACAGTCAACAACAGGAAGGATCACAACAGCCACCAACAGGAAGGATCACAACAGCCACCAACAGGAAGGACCACAACAGCCACCAACAGGAAGGACCACAACAGTCACCAACAGGAAGGACCACAACAGTCACCAACAGGAAGGACCACAACAGTCACCAACAGGAAGGACCACAACAGCCACCAACAGGAAGGACCACAACAGCCACCAACAGGAAGGATCACAACAGCCACCAACAGGAAGGACCACAACAGTCACCAACAGGAAGGATCACAACAGCCACCAACAGGAAGGATCACAACAGCCACCAACAGGAAGGACCACAACAGTCACCAACAGGAAGGATCACAACAGTCACCAACAGGAAGGACCATATCAGCCACCAACAGGAAGGACCTCAACAGTCACCAACAGGAAGGACCACAACAGTCACCAACAGGAAGGACCACAACAGTCACCAACAGGAAGGACCACAACAGTCACCAACAGGAAGGACCACAACAGTCACCAACAGGAAGGACCACAACAGTCACCAACAGGAAGGACCACAACAGTCACCAACAGGAAGGATCACAACAGTCACCAACAGGAAGGACCACAACAGTCACCAACAGGAAGGACACTACACGCTATACGTCAGACCAATACCACAATACATTCCCCCAGTGAGGAACCTTTGCCTCATATAATAATTAAAATATAAAAACATTTCTCTTCCCTGATCCAAAGGTCCCACAACCACGAGGAGAGGTGAAGGAGCCAGCTATAACTATGCTACATAACATATCTGGCCAAAGCCACATTCCCTTAACATAAAAGCGAAAGTGGACAAAATCCAAATACATAGCAAGATCGGGGGGCAAGATCAAACGCCCTCGCAGGAAATTTCGAAACCCAAATTAGTCATTCGGAGATGTGGAGTTATAGATTCAGCGAATGATTAGCGAACAAATTAATTGAGGAAGAAGATAAGCTAATTATGGCTAATTACATATAAAGTTGCAAGAGTATTCTAAGAAGAAAGATGGTCAATAACAATTATTTAGGTAACTAGCAGCATAAAGACTGAGGCAGGGGCTGGTGCTCTACCTGTTACATAAAGACTGAGGCAGGGGCTGGTGCTCTACCTGTTACATAAAGACTGAGCCAAGGGGCTGGTGCTCTACTTGCCACATAAAGACTGAGGCAGGGGCTGGTGCTCTACCTGTTACATAAAGACTGAGCCAAGGGGCTGGTGCTCTACCTGCCACATAAAGACTGAGGCAGGGGCTGGTGCTCTGCCTGCCACATAAAGACTGAGGCAGGGGCTGGTGCTCTACCTGCCACATAAAGACTGAGGCAGGGGGCTGGTGCTCTACCTGTTACATAAAGACTGAGCCAAGGGGCTGGTGCTCTACCTGTTACATAAAGACTGAAGCAGGGGCTGGTGCTCTACCTGCCACATAAAGACTGAGCCAGGGGCTGGTGCTCTACCTGTTACATAAAGACTGAGGCAGGGGCTGGTGCTCTACCTGCCACATTAATACTGAGGCAGGGGCTGGTGCTCTACCTGCCACATAAAGACTGAGGCAGGAGCTGGTGCTCTACCTGTCACATTAAGACTGAGGCAGGGGCTGGTGCTCTACCTGCCACATAAAGACTGAGGCAGGGGCTGGTGCTCTACCTGTCACATTAAGACTGAGGCAGGGGCTGGTGCTCTACCTGCCACATAAAGACTGAGGCAGGAGCTGGTGCTCTACCTGTCACATTAAGACTGAGGCAGGGGCTGGTGCTCTACCTGCCACATAAAGACTGAGGCAGGGGCTGGTGCTCTACCTGTCACATAAAGACTGAGGTAGGGGGCTGGTGCTCTACCTGCCACACAAAGACTGAGGCAGGAGCTGGTGCTCTACCTGTCACATAAAGACTGAGGCAGGGGCTGGTGCTCTACCTGTCACATAAAGACTGAGGCAGGAGCTGGTGCTCTACCTGCCACATAAAGACTGAGGAAGGGGCTGGTGCTCTACCTGCCACATTAAGACTGAGGCAGGGGCTGGTGTTCTACCTGTCACATAAAGACTGAGGCAGGGAGCTGGTGCTCTACCTGTCACATTAAGACTGAGGCAGGGGGCTGGTGCTCTACCTGCCACATAAAGACTGAGGCAGGGGCTGGTGCTCTACCTGTCACATAAAGACTGAGGCAGGGGGCTGGTGCTCTACCTGCCACATAAAGACTGAGGCAGGGGCTGGTGCTCTACCTGTCACATAAAGACTGATGCAGGAGCTGGTGCTCTACCTGCCACATAAAGACTGAGGCAGGGGCTGGTGTTCTACCTGTCACATTAAGACTGAGGCAGGGGCTGGTGCTCTACCTGTCACATTAAGACTGAGGCAGGGGCTGGTGCTCTACCTGCCACATAAAGACTGAGGAAGGGGCTGGTGCTCTACCTGTCACATTAAGACTGAGGCAGGGGCTGGTGCTCTACCTGCCACATAAAGACTGAGGCAGGGGCTGGTGCTCTACCTGTCACATTAAGACTGAGGTAGGGGCTGGTGCTCTACCTGCCACATAAAGACTGAGGCAGGGGCTGGTGCTCTACCTGTCACATTAAGACTGAGGCAGGGGGCTGGTGCTCTACCAGCCACATAAAGACTGAGGCAGGGGCTGGTGCTCTACCTGTCACATTAAGACTGAGGCAGGGGCTGGTGCTCTACCTGTCACATAAAGACTGAGGCAGGAGCTGGTGCTCTACCTGTCACACACAGCCCACACGGCTCCACTACACTAACCTGGCTGTCTGATCTTATCTTTCCCAAACTCCCGCGCCTGCAATGTGAAGCCATAATTACACATGTCAGCCTAGCTCACAGGGATTATCTAGGGTTATCTAGAGATTTGTTGAACAAATTTCCATAGAGAAAAAGCAAGGAGGCTGGTTTTGACAAATTCATTTTCTAGACAAGATCAGCAGTGAGGGGAGGTGGATGTAAAGCAGCACAAGCAAGAAGATAGAATGTATACCCGTGGTTATATGCCCATTGTATATATCCAATGTATACCCATTGTTTGGTGTTTTGTCTTTTGTTTCCTGTCACCTCACCCAAAAAACAAATCTAAGCACGATCTGAGTATTTATATGTAGATAGATAGATATATAGACTCTTATGTCTTCCAGGACGTGAGGTTCAGATCCCTTAGCCTTTCCTCGTAGCTCATACCTCTCAGTACCGGGACTAGTCTGGTGGCATACCTCTGAATCTTCTCTAACATTGTTTAACTAGGTAAGGACTCCAGCCAGGCTGGAAGACCATTGTGTAGAGGCGTGGTGGAGTGTGTACTTGTGTGGAGGTGCTGGTGTGTGGCCTTCACACTCTCCTGGTACTGACATCTCTACCATTATCTATATAGTGATGGTGGCGCGCCTAGTGCTCCCGTACCATCTATATAGTGATGGTGGCGCGCCTAGTGCACCCGTACCATCTATATAGTGATGGTGGCGCGCCTAGTGCACCCGTACCATCTATATAGTGATGGTGGCGCGCCTAGTGCACCCGTACCATCTATATAGTGATGGTGGCGCGCCTAGTGCTCCCGTACCATCTATATAGTGATGGTGGCGCGCCTAGTGCTCCCGTACCATCTATATGGTGATGGTGGCGCGCCTAGTGCTCCCGTACCATCTATATGGTGATGGTGGCGCGCCTAGTGCTCCCGTACCATCTATATGGTGATGGTGGCGCGCCTAGTGCTCCCGTACCATCTATATAGTGATGGTGGCGCGCCTAGTGCTCCCGTACCATCTATATAGTGATGGTGGCGCGCCTAGTGCTCCCGTACCATCTATATAGTGATGGTGGCGCGCCTAGTGCTCCCGTACCATCTATATAGTGATGGTGGCGCGCCTAGTGCTCCCGTACCATCTATATAGTGATGGTGGCGCGCCTAGTGCTCCCGTACCATCTATATAGTGATGGTGGCGCGCCTAGTGCTCCCGTACCATCTATATAGTGATGGTGGCGCGCCTAGTGCTCCCGTACCATCTATATAGTGATGGTGGCGCGCCTAGTGCTCCCGTACCATCTATATAGTGATGGTGGCGCGCCTAGTGCTCCCGTACCATCTATATAGTGATGGTGGCGCGCCTAGTGCTCCCGTACCATCTATATAGTGATGGTGGCGCGCCTAGTGCTCCCGTACCATCTATATAGTGATGGTGGCGCGCCTAGTGCTCCCGTACCATCTATATAGTGATGGTGGCGCGCCTAGTGCTCCCGTACCATCTATATAGTGATGGTGGCGCGCCTAGTGCTCCCGTACCATCTATATAGTGATGGTGGCGCGCCTAGTGCTCCCGTACCATCTAAGGGGCGGGTCCATAGGCACTCAGCCATACTCATGCTGGCTTAGTGGCTCCTCCTCACAGTTACCTCACCAGGGGCCAGAGAGGCGAGTGAGGAACTCTCTCTCAAGTGACTCACTCTCATCTCAGGTGACTCATCTCAGGTGACTCATCTCAGGTGACTCATCTCAGGTGACTCACCTCAGGTGACTCATCTCAGGTGACTCATCTCAGGTGACTCATCTCAGGTGACTCCCATCTTAGGTGACTCCCATCTCAGGTGACTCATCTCAGGTGACTCATCTAAGGTGACTCATCTAAGGTGACTCATCTCAGGTGACTCATCTCAGGGGACTCATCTCAGGGGACTCATCTCAGGTGACTCCCATTTCAGGTGACTCCCATCTCAGGTGACTCATCTCAGGTGACTCATCTCAGGTGACTCATCTCAGGTGACTCATCTCAGGTGACTCATCTCAGGGGACTCATCTCAGGTGACTCATCTCAGGGGACTCATCTCAGGTGACTCCCATTTCAGGTGACTCCCATCTCAGGGGACTCACCTCAGGTGACTTATCTCAGGTGACTCATCTCAGGTGACTCATCTCAGGTGACTCATCTCGGGTGACTCATCTCAGGTGACTCATCTCAGGGGACTCATCTCAGGTGACTCATCTCAGGGGACTCATCTCAGGTGACTCCCATTTCAGGTGACTCGATCCCATCTCAGGGGACTCACCTCAGGTGACTTATCTCAGGTGACTCATCTCAGGTGACTCATCTCAGGTGACTCATCTCAGGTGACACATCTCAGGTGACTCACCTCAGGTGACTAATCTCGGGTGACTTATCTCAGATGACTCATCTCAGGTGACTCCCATCTCAGGTGACTCACCTCAGGTGAGTCACCTCAGGTGACTCACCTCAGGTGACATCAGGGAAGAGAACACTAACATGTCGAGAGTAGTTTTGAGATACCGAGGAGAGCTCAGTGCTGGGTCAGGTCACCTGTGTGACCTGACCTTCAACCTTGATGACCTGACACTCAAGCACTAGCTTTGCCCTGACCTTTAAACATTTGACCTGACATTTAACCTCATGCTGTGACCGGACCTTCAGACAATCAAATGTGATTAACAAACTCATTCTGGAAGGTTTTAGTACAAGTTGGCTGCCTAGAGGTGTGTTTAACCAGGCTGTGGTGGCCACACTGTCTTCATAATTGCTTCTAAATATTGGGTGTAGAGGTACAAGCTGGGTAGAGGCTGTGTATATCCTGCCGTAGCCTTTTATTATCAGTAAATGTCCACCAATATTAACCTTTGTTATTATCTGAGTTATTATAATGCTCGTAGACTAGGAAGGAGGAAGACTGGGGTCTTCAAGACTTTGTCAGTCGGTTGTCTTAAGTCTTAGCCTAGTTGTCTTACTGTACATTTTCTAGGAGTGATGGACACAGCGACGATCTGTCTTCAAAATGAGTTGTATTAACCCCATTATAACATACACCACAGAGAACAAGTGCTGCAAGCTGTGTGTTGGGTTCTGCGCCTCATAACTACCTCATGTGTCCAAGTGAAAATAGTTATGTTAAATTGGTCTTTATTAGAGAAGAACGTGATAATTTAGTAAATAAATAATTACACATACAAAATTATTTATTATATAGAATAAGAGAAGCCAAACTAACTCGTCAGGCAGTGATTAAAGAGTTCCCAGGGTATTAAAAGACGTAATCAGGTAATTACCCTGATTACCCTGTAATTACCACAGGGGTAATTACCCTTAATTACCCTGCGGCCCGGTATTCGACCAGGCCTCCTTTTTGTTACACATCCCCAGGAAGCAGCCCGTAGCAGCTGTCTAACTACCAGGTACCTATTTACTGCTAGGTGAACAGGCGCATCAGGGTGAAAGAAACTTTGCCCATTTGTTTCCTCCTCCGCCGGGGAATTGAATCGGAACCTTAGGACTACGATTCCCGAGCGCTGTCCACTCAGTCGTCAGGCCTCCTGACAGGCGCAATGCACACCTATTTTTTTAAAATAAGGGCGGCAGGTCACCGGTACGTAGCTCTCATCCAGTTTGTCTAACATATCTTGTGAGGTAATTACTTCAACCAGCAGCCGCAAATATCACTTGTCCTACAACTGGGCTGCAACTGTCGGAATGTGTTGGACGATATTATTCTTGTTAATGTTAAGCTTATTGTAAATACTATAGAGAGTGTTGGAGGCTACGATATTATGTGCTTGGTCTCCAGTCTGATTGGTTATGCTCAGCTACACGAGTGATTTATTATATTGGATCAGAGTTACTGTGTTGTAAACAGTGGGTTACTGTGCTGTAAACGGTGAGTTACTGTGCTGTAAACGGTGGGTTACTGTGCTGTAAACGGTGGGTTACTGTGCTGTAAACAGTGGGTTACTGTGCTGTAAACAGTGGGTTACTGTGTTGCAAAACAGTGGGTTACTGTGCTGTAAACAGTGGCTTACTGTGCTGTAAACAGTGAGTTACTGTGCTGTAAACAGTAGGTTACTATGCTGTAAACAGTGGGTTACTGTGCTGTAAACGGTGAGTTACTGTGCTGTAAACAGTGGGTTACTGTGCTGTAAACAGTGGCTTACTGTGCTGTAAACAGTGGGTTACTGTGCTGTAAACAGTGGGTTATTGTGCTGTAAACAGTGGGTTACTGTGCTGTAAACAGTGGCTTACTGTGCTGTAAACAGTGAGTTACTGTGCTGTAAACGGTGAGTTACTGTGCTGTAAACAGTGAGTTATTGTGCTGTAAACGGTGGGTTACTGTGCTGTAAACAGTGGGCTACTGTGCTGTAAACAGTGGGCTACTGTGTTGTAAACAGTGGGTTACTGTGCTGTAAACAGTGAGTTACTGTGTTGTAAACAGTGGGTTACTGTGCTGTAAACAGTGGGTTACTGTGCTGTAAACAGTGAGTTACTGTGTTGTAAACAGTGGGTTACTGTGCTGTAAACAGTGAGTTACTGTGTTGTAAACAGTGGGTTACTGTGCTGTAAACAGTGGGCTACTGTGCTGTAAACAGTGAGTTACTGTGTTGTAAACAGTGAGTTACTGTGTTGTAAACAGTGGGCTACTGTGCTGTAAACAGTGAGTTACTGTGTTGTAAACAGTGGGCTACTGTGCTGTAAACAGTGGGTAACTGTGTTGTAAACAGTGGGTTACTGTGTTGTAAACAGTGGGCTACTGTGCTGTAAACAGTGAGTTACTGTGTTGTAAACAGTGGGCTACTGTGCTGTAAGCAGTGGGTTACTTTGTTGTAAACAGTGAATTACTGTGTTTAAACAGCGGGCTTCTGTGCTGTAAACAGTGAGTTACTGTGTTGTAAACAGTGGGCTACTGTGCTGTAAACAGTGGGTTACTGTGCTGTAAACAGTGGGTTACTGTGCTGTAAACTGGGTTACTGTGCTGTAAACGGTGGGTTACTGTGCTGTAAACGGTGGGTTACTGCGCTGTAAACGGTGGGTTACTGTGCTGTAAACGGTGGGTTACTGCGCTGTAAACGGTGGGTTACTGTGCTGTAAACGGTGGGTTACTGTGCTGTAAACGGTGGGTTACTGTGCTGTAAACGGTGGGTTACTGCGCTGTAAACGGTGGGTTACTGTGCTGTAAACGGTGGGTTACTGTGCTGTAAACAGTGGGTTACTGTGCTGTAAACGGTGGGTTACTGTGCTGTAAACGGTGGGTTACTGTGCTGTAAACGGTGGGTTACTGTGCTGTAAACAGTGGGTTACTGTGATGTAAACAGTGGGTTACTGTGTTGTAAACAGTGGGTTACTGTGCTGTAAACGGTGGGTTACTGTGTTGTAAACAGTGGGTTACTGTGCTGTAAACGGTGGGTTACTGTGCTGTAAACAGTGGGTTACTGTGCTGTAAACGGTGGGTTACTGTGCTGTAAACGGTGGGTTACTGTGCTGTAAACGGTGGGTTACTGTGCTGTAAACGGTGGGTTACTGTGCTGTAAACGGTGGGTTACTGTGCTGTAAACGGTGGGTTACTGTGCTGTAAACGGTGGGTTACTGTGCTGTAAACAGTGGGTTACTGTGCTGTAAACAGTGGGTTACTGTGCTGTAAACAGTGGGTTACTGTGCTGTAAACAGTGGGTCATTGTGCTGTAAACAGTAGGTTACTGTGCTGTAAACAGTGGGTCACTGTGCTGTAAACAGTGGGTTACTGTGTTGCAAAACAGTGGGTTACTGTGCTGTAAACAGTGGCTTACTGTGCTGTAAACAGTGAGTTACTGTGCTGTAAACAGTAGGTTACTATGCTGTAAACAGTGGGTTACTGTGCTGTAAACGGTGAGTTACTGTGCTGTAAACAGTGGGTTACTGTGCTGTAAACAGTGGCTTACTGTGCTGTAAACAGTGGGTTACTGTGCTGTAAACAGTGGGTTATTGTGCTGTAAACAGTGGGTTACTGTGCTGTAAACAGTGGCTTACTGTGCTGTAAACAGTGAGTTACTGTGCTGTAAACGGTGAGTTACTGTGTTGCAAAACAGTGGGTTACTGTGCTGTAAACAGTGGCTTACTGTGCTGTAAACAGTGAGTTACTGTGCTGTAAACAGTAGGTTACTATGCTGTAAACAGTGGGTTACTGTGCTGTAAACGGTGATTTACTGTGCTGTAAACAGTGGGTTACTGTGCTGTAAACAGTGGCTTACTGTGCTGTAAACAGTGGGTTACTGTGCTGTAAACAGTGGGTTATTGTGCTGTAAACAGTGGGTTACTGTGCTGTAAACAGTGGCTTACTGTGCTGTAAACAGTGAGTTACTGTGCTGTAAACGGTGAGTTACTGTGCTGTAAACAGTGAGTTATTGTGCTGTAAACGGTGGGTTACTGTGCTGTAAACAGTGGGCTACTGTGCTGTAAACAGTGGGCTACTGTGTTGTAAACAGTGGGTTACTGTGCTGTAAACAGTGAGTTACTGTGTTGTAAACAGTGGGTTACTGTGCTGTAAACAGTGGGTTACTGTGCTGTAAACAGTGAGTTACTGTGTTGTAAACAGTGGGTTACTGTGCTGTAAACAGTGAGTTACTGTGTTGTAAACAGTGGGTTACTGTGCTGTAAACAGTGGGCTACTGTGCTGTAAACAGTGAGTTACTGTGTTGTAAACAGTGAGTTACTGTGTTGTAAACAGTGGGCTACTGTGCTGTAAACAGTGAGTTACTGTGTTGTAAACAGTGGGCTACTGTGCTGTAAACAGTGGGTTACTGTGTTGTAAACAGTGGGTTACTGTGTTGTAAACAGTGGGCTACTGTGCTGTAAACAGTGAGTTACTGTGTTGTAAACAGTGGGCTACTGTGCTGTAAGCAGTGGGTTACTTTGTTGTAAACAGTGAATTACTGTGTTTAAACAGCGGGCTTCTGTGCTGTAAACAGTGAGTTACTGTGTTGTAAACAGTGGGCTACTGTGCTGTAAACAGTGGGTTACTGTGCTGTAAACAGTGGGTTACTGTGCTGTAAACTGGGTTACTGTGCTGTAAACGGTGGGTTACTGTGCTGTAAACGGTGGGTTACTGCGCTGTAAACGGTGGGTTACTGTGCTGTAAACGGTGGGTTACTGCGCTGTAAACGGTGGGTTACTGTGCTGTAAACGGTGGGTTACTGTGCTGTAAACGGTGGGTTACTGTGCTGTAAACGGTGGGTTACTGCGCTGTAAACGGTGGGTTACTGTGCTGTAAACGGTGGGTTACTGTGCTGTAAACAGTGGGTTACTGTGCTGTAAACGGTGGGTTACTGTGCTGTAAACGGTGGGTTACTGTGCTGTAAACGGTGGGTTACTGTGCTGTAAACAGTGGGTTACTGTGATGTAAACAGTGGGTTACTGTGTTGTAAACAGTGGGTTACTGTGCTGTAAACGGTGGGTTACTGTGTTGTAAACAGTGGGTTACTGTGCTGTAAACGGTGGGTTACTGTGCTGTAAACAGTGGGTTACTGTGCTGTAAACGGTGGGTTACTGTGCTGTAAACGG
>NC_091152.1:36636233-36655944 GCF_040958095.1 Procambarus clarkii
TGCTGGAGGGGGAGGAGGAGTATCAGATGTTGGAGGGGGAGGAGGACTATCAGATGCTGGAGAGGGAGGATGACTATCAGATGCTGGAGGAGGAAGACTATCAGATGCTGGAGGGTGGAGGAGGACTATCAGATGCTGGAGGGGAAGGAGGAGGCGGACTTTCAAATGCTGGAGGGGGAGGTGGAGGAGGACTATCAGATGCTGGAGGAGGAGGAAGACTATCAGATGCTGGTGGAGGAGAAGGACTATCAGATGCTGGAGGAGGAGGAGGACTATCAGATGCTGGAGGGGATGACTATCAGATGCTGGAGGAGGAGGAGGACTATCAGATGCTGGAGGGGGAGGAGGACTAACAGATGCTGGAGGAGGAAGAGGACTATCAGATGCTGGAGGGGGAGGAGGACTAACAGATGCTGGATGAGGAGGAGGACTATCAGATGCTGGAGGAGGAGGGGGAGGAGAACTATCAGATGCTGGAGGAGGTGGAGGACTATCAAATGCTGGAGGGGGAGGGGGAGGAAGAGGTGGACTATTATATGCTGGAGGGGGAGAACTATCAGATGCTGGAGGGGGAGAACTATCAGATGCTGGAGGGGGAGAACTATCAGATGCTGGAGGAGGACTATCAGATGCTGGAGGGGAAGGAGGACTATCAGATACTGGAGGGGGTGGGGGAGGAGGACTATCAGATGCTGGAGGAGGAGGAGGAGGACTATCAGATGCTGGAGGGGGAGGAGGACTATCAGATGCTGGAGGGGGAGGAAGACTATCAGATGCTGGAGGGGAAGGAGGACTATCAGATGCTGGAGGTGGAGGTGGAGGAGGACTATCAGATGCTGGAGGAGGAGGAGGAGGACTATCAGATGCTGGAGGGGGAGGAGGACTATCAGATGCTGGAGGAGGAGGAGGACTATCAGATGCTGGAGGGGAAGGAGGACTATCAGATGCTGGAAGGGAGGAGGACTGTCAGATGATGGAGGTGGAGGAGGACTATCAGATTATGGAGGAGGAGGAAGACTATCAGATGATGGAGGTGGAGGCGGACTATCAGATGATGGAGGAGGAGGAGGAGGACTAACAGATGTTGGAGAGGGAGGAGAACTATCAGATGCTGGAGGAGGAGGAGGACTATCAGATGCTGGAGGAGGAGGAGGACTATCAGATGCAGGAGGAGGACTATCAGATGCTGGAGGGGGAGGAGGACTATCAGATGCTGGAGGGGGAGAACTATCAGATGCTGGAGTTGGAGAACTATCAGATGCTGGAGGAGGACTATCAGATGCTGGAGGGGAAGGAGGACTAACAGATACTGGAGGGGGTGGGGGAGGAGGACTATCAGATGCTGGAGGGGGAGGAAGACTATCAGATGCTGGAGGGGTGAGGAGGACTATCAGATGCTGGAGGGGGAGGAAGACTATCAGATGCTGGAGGGGAAGGAGAACTATCAGATGCTGGAGGGGAGGTGGAGGAGGACTATCAGATGCTGGAGGAGGAGGAGGAGGACTATCAGATGCTGGAGGGGGAGGAGGACTATCAGATGCAGGAGGAGGATCAGGACTATCATATGCTGGAGGGGGAGGAGGACTATCAGATGCTGGAGGCGAGGAGGACTATCAGATGATGGAGGTGGAGGAGGACTATCAGATGATGGAGGAGGAGGAAGACTATCAGATGCTGGAGGAGGAGAAGGACTATCAGATGCTGGAGGGGAAGGAGGACTATCACATGCTGGAGCGGGAGGACTATCAGATGCTGGAGGAGGAGGAGGACTATCAGATGCTGGAGGAGGAGGAGGACTAACAGATGCTGGAGAGGGAGGAGAACTATCTGATGCTGGAGGAGGAGGAGTACTATCAGATGCTGGAGGAGGAGGAGGACTATCAGATGCTGGAGGGGGAGGAGGACTATCAGATGCTGGAGGAGGAGGAGGACTATCAGATGCTGGAGGAGGAGGAGGACTATCAGATGCTGGAGGGGGAGGAGGACTATCAGATGTTGGAGGGGGAGGAGGACTATCAGATGCTGGAGGAGGAGGTCTAACAGATGCTGGAGGCAGAGGAGGACTATCAGATGCAGGAGGGGAAGGAGGAATATCACATGCTGGAGGGGGAGGACTATCAGATGCTGGAGGATTAGGAGGACAATCAGATGCTGGAGGGGGAGGAGTACTTTCAGATGCTGGAGGGGGAGGAGTACTATCAGATGCTGGAGGAAGAGGAGGACTATCAGATACTCTAGGGGGAGGAGGACTATCAGATGCTGGAGGGGGAGGAGGACTATCAGATACTCTAGGGGGAGGAGGACTATCAGATGCTGGAGAGGGAGGAGGACTATCAGATGCTGGAGGGGGAGGAGGACTATCAGATGCAGGAGGGGGAGGAGGACTATCAGATGCTGGAGGAGGAGGAGGACTATCAGATGCTGGAGGGGGAGGAGGACTATCAGATGCTTGAGGGGGAGGAGGACTATCAGAAGCTGGAGGGAGGTGGACTATCAGATGCTGGAGGAGGAGGAGGACTATCAGATGCTGGAGGGGGAGGAGAACTATCAGATGCTGGAGGAGGAGGAGGACTATCAGATGCTGAAGGAGGAGGAGGACTATCAGATGCTGGAGGGGAGGAGGACTATCAGATGCTGGAGGAAGAGGACTATCAGATGCTGGATAGGGAGGAGGACTATCAGATGCTGGAGGAGGAGGAAAACTAACAGATGCTGGAGAGGGAGGAGGACTATCAGATGCTGGAGGAGGAGGACAATCAGATGCTGGAGGGGGAGGAGGACTATCAGATGCTGGAGAAGGAGGAGGACTATCAGATGCTGGAGGAGGAGGAGGACTGTCAGATGCTGGAGAGGGAGGAGAACAATCAGATGCTGGAGGAGGAAAAGGACTCTCAGATGCTGGAGGAGGAGAAGGACTATCAGATGCTGGAGGGGGAGGAGGACTATCAGATGCTGGAGGGGGAGGAGGAGTATCAGATGTTGGAGGGGGAGGAGGACTATCAGATGCTGGAGAGGGAGGATGACTATCAGATGCTGGAGGAGGAAGACTATCAGATGCTGGAGGGGGAGGAGGACTATCAGATGCTGGAGGGGAAGGAGGAGGCGGACTTTCAAATGCTGGAGGGGGAGGTGGAGGAGGACTATCAGATGCTGGAGGAGGAGGAAGACTATCAGATGCTGGTGGAGGAGAAGGACTATCAGATGCTGGAGGAGGAGGAGGACTATCAGATGCTGGAGGGGATGACTATCAGATGCTGGAGGAGGAGGAGGACTATCAGATGCTGGAGGGGGAGGAGGACTAACAGATGCTGGAGGAGGAAGAGGACTATCAGATGCTGGAGGGGGGGGGAGGACTAACAGATGCTGGATGAGGAGGAGGACTATCAGATGCTGGAGGAGGAGGGGGAGGAGAACTATCAGATGCTGGAGGAGGTGGAGGACTATCAAATGCTGGAGGGGGAGGGGGAGGAAGAGGTGGACTATTATATGCTGGAGGGGGAGAACTATCAGATGCTGGAGGGGGAGAACTATCAGATGCTGGAGGGGGAGAACTATCAGATGCTGGAGGAGGACTATCAGATGCTGGAGGGGAAGGAGGACTATCAGATACTGGAGGGGGTGGGGGAGGAGGACTATCAGATGCTGGAGGAGGAGGAGGAGGACTATCAGATGCTGGAGGGGGAGGAGGACTATCAGATGCTGGAGGGGGAGGAAGACTATCAGATGCTGGAGGGGAAGGAGGACTATCAGATGCTGGAGGTGGAGGTGGAGGAGGACTATCAGATGCTGGAGGAGGAGGAGGAGGACTATCAGATGCTGGAGGGGGAGGAGGACTATCAGATGCTGGAGGAGGAGGAGGACTATCAGATGCTGGAGGGGAAGGAGGACTATCAGATGCTGGAAGGGAGGAGGACTGTCAGATGATGGAGGTGGAGGAGGACTATCAGATTATGGAGGAGGAGGAAGACTATCAGATGATGGAGGTGGAGGCGGACTATCAGATGATGGAGGAGGAGGAGGAGGACTAACAGATGTTGGAGAGGGAGGAGAACTATCAGATGCTGGAGGAGGAGGAGGACTATCAGATGCTGGAGGAGGAGGAGGACTATCAGATGCAGGAGGAGGACTATCAGATGCTGGAGGGGGAGGAGGACTATCAGATGCTGGAGGGGGAGAACTATCAGATGCTGGAGTTGGAGAACTATCAGATGCTGGAGGAGGACTATCAGATGCTGGAGGGGAAGGAGGACTAACAGATACTGGAGGGGGTGGGGGAGGAGGACTATCAGATGCTGGAGGGGGAGGAAGACTATCAGATGCTGGAGGGGTGAGGAGGACTATCAGATGCTGGCGGGGGAGGAAGACTATCAGATGCTGGAGGGGAAGGAGAACTATCAGATGCTGGAGGGGGAGGTGGAGGAGGACTATCAGATGCTGGAGGAGGAGGAGGAGGACTATCAGATGCTGGAGGGGGAGGAGGACTATCAGATGCTGGAGGAGGATCAGGACTATCATATGCTGGAGGGGGAGGAGGACTATCAGATGCTGGAGGCGAGGAGGACTATCAGATGATGGAGGTGGAGGAGGACTATCAGATGATGGAGGAGGAGGAAGACTATCAGATGCTGGAGGAGGAGAAGGACTATCAGATGCTGGAGGGGAAGGAGGACTATCACATGCTGGAGCGGGAGGACTATCAGATGCTGGAGGAGGAGGAGGACTATCAGATGCTGGAGGAGGAGGAGGACTAACAGATGCTGGAGAGGGAGGAGAACTATCTGATGCTGGAGGAGGAGGAGTACTATCAGATGCTGGAGGAGGAGGAGGACTATCAGATGCTGGAGGGGGAGGAGGACTATCAGATGCTGGAGGAGGAGGAGGACTATCAGATGCTGGAGGAGGAGGAGGACTATCAGATGCTGGAGGGGGAGGAGGACTATCAGATGTTGGAGGGGGAGGAGGACTATCAGATGCTGGAGGAGGAGGTCTAACAGATGCTGGAGGCAGAGGAGGACTATCAGATGCAGGAGGGGAAGGAGGAATATCACATGCTGGAGGGGGAGGACTATCAGATGCTGGAGGATTAGGAGGACAATCAGATGCTGGAGGGGGAGGAGTACTTTCAGATGCTGGAGGGGGAGGAGTACTATCAGATGCTGGAGGAAGAGGAGGACTATCAGATACTCTAGGGGGAGGAGGACTATCAGATGCTGGAGGGGGAGGAGGACTATCAGATACTCTAGGGGGAGGAGGACTATCAGATGCTGGAGAGGGAGGAGGACTATCAGATGCTGGAGGGGGAGGAGGACTATCAATTGCTGGAGGGGGAGGAGGAATATCAGATGCTTAAGAGGGAGGAGGACTAACAGATGCTGGAGGGGGAGGAGGACTATCAGATGCTGGAGGGGGAGGAGGATTATCAGATGCTGGAGGTGAAGGAGGACTGTCAGATGCTCGAGGTGGAGGAGGAGGAATATCAGATGCTGGAGGGGGAGGAGGACTATCAGATGCTGGAGGGGGATGAGGAATATCAGATACTCTAGGGGGAGGAGGACTATCAGATGCTGGAGGGGGAGGAGGACTATCAGATGCTGGAGGGGGAGGAGAACTATCAGATACTCTTGAAGGAGGAGGACTATCAGATGCTGGAGGGGGAGTAGGACTAGCAGATGCTGGAAGGGGAGGAGGACAATCAGATGCTGGAGGTTGAGGAGGACTATCAGATGCTGGAGGGGGAGAAAGAAGAGGACTATCAGATGCTGGAGGGGGAGAAGGACTATCAGATGCTGGAGAGGGAGGAGGACTATCAGATGCTGGAGAGGGAGGAGGACTATCAGATGCCGGTGGAGGAGGAGGACTATCAGATGCTGGAGGAGGAGGAGGACTATCGGATGCTGGAGAGGGAGGAGGACTATCAGATGCTGGAGGGGGAGTGGGAGGAAGAGGTGGACTATCATATGCTGGAGGGGGAGAACTATCAGATGCTGGAGGGGGAGAACTATCAGATGCTGGAGGGGGAGAACTATCAGATGCTGGAGGAGGACTATCAGATGCTGGAGGGGAAGGAGGACTATCAGATACTGGAGGGGGTGGGGGAGGAGGACTATCAGATGCTGGAGGGGGAGGAGGACTATCAGATGCTGGAGGAGGATCAGGACAATCAGATGCTGGAGGGGGAGGAGGACTATCAGATGCTGGAGGGGAGGAGGACTATCAGATGATGGAGGTGGAGGAGGACTATCAGATGATGGAGGAGGAGGAAGACTATCAGATGTTGGAGGAGGAGAAGGACTATCAGATGCTGGAGGGGAAGGAGGACTATCACATGCTGGAGGGGGAAGACTATCAGATGCTGGAGGAGGAGGAGGACTATCAGATGCTGGAGGAGGAGGAGGACTAACAGATGCTGGAGAGGGAGGAGAACTATCAGATGCTGGAGGAGGAGGAGGACTATCAGATGCAGGAGGAGGACTATCAGATGCTGGAGGGGGAGGAGGACTATCAGATGCTGGAGGAGGAGGAGGACTATCAGATGCTGGAGGAGGAGGAGGACTATCAGATGCTGGAGGGGGAGGAGGACTATCAGATGCTGGATGAGAAGGAGGACTATCAGATGCTGGAGGAGGAGGAGGACTATCAGATGCTGGAGGGGGAGGAGGACTATCAGATGCTGGAGGGGGAGGAGGACTATCAGATGCTGGAGGAGGAGGACTAACAGATGCTGGAGGCGGAGGAGGACTATCAGATGCAGGAGGGGAAGGAGGAATATCACATGCTGGAGGGGGAGGACTATCAGATGCTGGAGGAGGAGGAGGACAATCAGATGCTGGAGGGGGAGGAGTACTTTCAGATGCTGGAGGGGGAGGAGTACTATCAGATGCTGGAGGAAGAGGAGGACTATCAGATGCTGGAGGGGGAGGAGGACTATCAGATACTCTAGGGGGAGGAGGACTATCAGATGCTGGAGGGGGAGGAGGACTATCAGATGCTGGAGGGGGAGGAGGACTATCAATTGCTGGAGGAGGAGGAGAACTATCAGATGCTGGAGGGGGAGAAGGACTATCAGATGCTGGAGGTGAAGGAGGACTATCAGATGCTCGAGGTGGAGGAGGAGGAATATCAGATGCTGGAGGGGGAGGAGGACTATCAGATGCTGGAGGGGGAGGAGGACTATCAGATGCTGGAGGGGGAGGAGGACTATCAGATGCTGGAGAGGGAGGAGGAATATCAGATACTCTAGGGGGAGGAGGACTATCAGATGCTGGAGGGGGAGGAGGACTATCAGATGCTGGAGGGAGGGGAGAACTATCAGATACTCTAGGAGAAGGAGGACTATCAGATGCTGGAGGGGGAGGAGGACTAACAGATGCTGGAGGGGGAGGAGGACTATCAGATGTTGGAGGGGGAGGAGGACTATCAGATGCTGGAGGGGGAGGAGGACTATCAGATGCTGGAGGGAGGAGGACTATCAGATGCTGGAGGAGGAGGAGGACTATCAGATGCTGGAGGGGGAGGAGGACTATCAGATGCTGGAGGAGGAGGACTGTCAGATGCTGGAGGGGGAGGAGGACTATCAGATGCTGGAGGGGGAGGAAGACTATCAGATGCTGGTGGGGGAGGAGGAATATCAGATACTCTAGGGGGAGGAGGACTATCAGATGCTGGAGGGGGAGGAGGACTATCAGATGCTGGAGGGGGAGGATAACTATCAGATACTCTTGAAGGAGGAGGACTATCAGATGCTGGAGGGGGAGGAGAACTAGCAGATGCTGGAGGGGGAGGAGGACTATCAGATGCTGGAGAGGGAGAAAGAAGAGGACTATCAGATGCTGGAGGGGGAAGAGGACTATCAGATGCTGGAGGGGGGGAGGAATACTATCAGATGCTGGAGAGGGAGGAGGACTATCAGATGCCGGTGGAGGAGGAGGACTATCAGATGCTGGAGGGGGAGGAGGACTATCAGATGCTGGAGAGGGAGGAGGACTATAAGATGCTGGAGGAGGAGGACTATCAGATGCTGGAGGAGGAGGAGGACTATCAGATGCTGGAGGGGGAGGAGGACTATCAGATGCTGGAGAGGGAGGAGGAATATCAGATACTCTAAGGGGAGGAGGACTACCAGATGCTGGAGGGGGAGGAGGACTATCAGACGCTGGAGGGGGAGGAGAACTATCAGATACTCTTGAAGGTGGAGGACTATCAGATGCTGGAGGGGGAGGAGGACTATCAGATGCTGGAGGGGGAGGAGGACTATCAGATGCTGGAGAGGGAGAAAGAAGAGGACTATCAGATGCTGGAGGGGGAGGAGGACTATCAGATGCTGGAGGGGGGGGGAGGAATACTATCAGATGCTGGAGAGGGAGGAGGACTATCAGATGCCGGTGGAGGAGGAAGACTATCAGATGCTGGAGGGGGAGGAGGACTATCAGATGCTGGAGGAGGAGGAGGACTATCAGATGCTCCAGGTGGAGGAGGAGGAATATCAGATGCTGGAGGTGGAGGAGGACTATCAGATGCTGGAGGGGGATGAGGACTATCAGATGCTGGAGGGGGGAGGAGGACTATCAGATGCTGGATGGGGAGGAGGACTATCAGATGCTGGAGAGGGAGGAGGAATATCAGATGCTGGAGAGGGAGGAGGAATATCAGATACTCTAGGGGGAGGAGGACTATCAGATGCTGGAGGGGGAGGAGGACTATCAGATGCTGGAGGGGGAGGAGAACTATCAGATACTCTAGGAGAAGGAGGACTATCAGATGCTGGAGGGGGAGGAGGACTAACAGATGCTGGAGGGGGAGGAGGACTATCAGATGTTGGAGGGAGAGGAGGACTATCAGATGCTGGAGGGGGAGGAGGACTATCAGAAGCTGGAAGAGGAGGAAGACAATCAGATGCTGGAGGGGGAGGAGGACTATCAGATACTCTAGGGGGAGGAGGACTATCAGATGCTGGAGGGGGAGGAGGACTATCAGATGCTGGAGGGGGAGGAGGACTATCAGATGCTAGAGGGGGAGGAGGACTATCAATTGCTGGAGGAGGAGGAGAACTATCAGATGCTGGAGGGGGAGAAGGACTATCAGATGCTGGAGAAGGAGGAGGACTATCAGATGCTGGAGGGGGAGGAGGACTATCAGATGCTGGAGGGGGAGGAGGACTATCAGATGCTGGAGAGGGAGGAGGAATATCAGATACTCTAGGGGGAGGAGGACTATCAGATGCTGGAGGGGGAGGAGGACTATCAGATGCTGGAGGGGGAGGAGAACTATCAGATACTCTAGGAGAAGGAGGACTATCAGATGCTGGAGGGGGAGGAGGACTAACAGATGCTGGAGGGGGAGGAGGACTATCAGATGTTGGAGGGGGAGGAGGACTATCAGATGCTGGAGGGGGAGGAGGACTATCAGAAGCTGGAGGAGGAGGACTATCAGATGCTGGAGGGAGGAGGACTATCAGATGCTGGAGGAGGAGGAGGACTATCAGATGCTGGAGGGGGAGGAGGACTATCAGATGCTGGAGGAGGAGGAGGACTATCAGATGCTGGAGGGGGAGGAGGACTATCAGATGCTGGAGGGGGAGGAAGACTATCAGATGCTGGAGGGGGAGGAGGAATATCAGATACTCTAGGGGGAGGAGGACTATCAGATGCTGGAGGGGGAGGAGGACTATCAGATGCTGGAGGGGGAGGAGAACTATCAGATACTCTTGAAGGAGGAGGACTATCAGATGCTGGAGGGGGAGGAGGACTAGCAGATGCTGGAGGGTGAGGAGGACTATCAGATGCTGGAGAGGAAGAAAGAAGAGGACTATCAGATGCTGGAGGGGGGAGGAGGACTATCAGATGCTGGAGGGGGGGGGGAGGAATACTATCAGATGCTGGAGAGGGAGGAGGACTATCAGATGCCGGTGGAGGAGGAGGACTATCAGATGCTGGAGGGGGAGGAGGACTATCAGATGCTGGAGGGGGAGGAGGACTATCAGATGCTGGAGAGGGAGGAGGACTATCAGATGCTTGAGGAGGAGGACTATCAGATGCTGGAGGAGGAGGAGGACTATCAGATGCTCCAGGTGGAGGAGGAGGAATATCAGATGCTGGAGGTGGAGGAGGACTATCAGATGCTGGAGGGGGAGGAGAACTATCAGATACTCTTGAAGGAGGAGGACTATCAGATGCAGGAGGGGGAGGAGGACTATCAGATGCTGGAGGGGGAGGAGGACTATCAGATGCTGGAGAGGGAGAAAGAAGAGGACTATCAGATGCTAGAGGGGGAGGAGGACTATCAGATGCTGGAGGGGGGGGGAGGAATACTATCAGATGCTGGAGAGGGAGGAGGACTATCAGATGTCGGTGGAGGAGGAAGACTGTCAGATGCTGAAGGGGGAGGAGGACTATCAGATGCTGGAGAGGGAGGAGGACTATCAGATGCTGGAGGAGGAGGACTATCAGATGCTGGAGGAGGAGGAGGAGGACTATCACATGCTCCAGGTGGAGGAGGAGGAATATCAGATGCTGGAGGTGGAGGAGGACTATCAGATGCTGGAGGGGGATGAGGACTATCAGATGCTGGAGGGGGAGGAGGACTATCAGATGCTGGAGGGGGAGGAGGACTATCAGATGCTGGAGAAGGAGGAGGAATATCAGATACTCTAGGGGAAGGTGGACTATCAGATGCAGGAGGGGGAGGAGGATTATCAGATGCTGGAGGGGGAGGAGAACTATCAGATTCTCTAGGAGAAGGAGGACTATAAGATGCTGGAGGGGGAGGAGGACTAACAGATGCTGGAGGGGGAGGAGGACTATCAGATGTTGGAGAGGGAGGAGGACTATCAGATGCTGGAGGGAGAGGAGGACTATCAGAAGCTGGAGAAGGAGGACTATCAGATGCTGGAGGAAGGAGGACTATCAGATGATGGAGGAGGAGGAGGAGGACTATCATATGCTGGAGGGGGAGGAGGACTATCAGATGCTGGAGGGAGGAGGACTATCAGATGCTGGAGGGGGAGGAGGACTATCAGATGCTGGAGGGGGAGGAGGACTATCAGATGCTGGAGGGGGGAGGAGGAATATCAGATACTCTAGGGGGAGGAGGACTATCAGATGCTGGAGGGGAGGAGGACTATCAGATGCTGGAGGGGGAGGAGAACTATCAGATACTCTTGAAGGAGGAGGACTATCAGATGCTGGAGGGGGAGGAGGACTATCAGATGCTGGAGGGGGAGGAGGACTATCAGATGCTGGAGGGGGAGGAGGACTATCAGATGCTGGAGGGGGAGAAAGAGGAGGACTATCAGATGCTGGAGGGGAAGGAGGACTATCAGATGCTGGAAGAGGAGGAGGACTATCAGATGCTGGAGGAGGAGGAGGACTATCAGATGCTGGAGGGGGAGGAGGACTATCAGATGCTGGAGGGGGAGGAGGACTATCAGATACTCTAGGGGGAGGAGGACTATCAGATGCTTGAGGGCGAGGAGGACTATCAGATGCTGGATGAGGAGGAGGACTATCAGATGCTGGATGAGGAGGAGGACTATCAGATGCTGGAGGGGGAGGGGGACTATCAGATGCTGGAGGGGGAGGAGGACTATCAGATGCTGGAGGGGAAGTAGGACTATCAGAAACAGGAGGAGGAAGACTATCAGATGCTGGAGGGAGGAGGACTATCAGATGCTGGAGGAGGTGGAGGACTATCAGATGCTGGAGGGGGAGGAGGACTATCAGATGCTGGAGGAGGTGGAGGACTTTCAGATGCTGGAGGAGGTGGAGGACTATCAGATGCTGGAGGGGGAGGAGGACTATCAGATGCTTTAGGGGGAGGAGGACTATCAGAAGCTGGAGGGAGGAGGACTATCAGATGCTGGAGGAGGAGGAGGATTATCAGATGCTGGAGGGAGGAGGACTATCAGATGCTGGAGGGAGGAGGACTATCAGATGCTGGAGGGGGAGGAGAACTATCAGATGCTGGAGGGGGAGGAGGACTAGCAGATGCTGGAGGAGGACTAGCAGATGCTGGAGGAGGAGGAGGACTATCAGATGCTGGAGTGGGAGGAGGACTATCAGATGCTGGAGGGGGAGGAGGACTATCAGATGCTGGAGCGGGGAGGAGGAATATCAGATACTCTAGGGGGAGGAGGACTATCAGATGCTGGAGGGGAGGAGGACTATCAGATGCTGGAGGGGGAGGAGAACTATCAGATACTCTTGAAGGAGGAGGACTATCAGATGCTGTAGGGGGAGGAGGACTAGCAGATGCTGGAGGGGGAGGAGGACTATCAGATGCTGGAGGGGGAGGAGGACTATCAGATGCTGGAGGGGGAGAAAGAGGAGGACTATCAGATGCTGGAGGGGGAGGAGGACTATCAGATGCTGGAGGGGGAGGAGGACTATCAGATGCTGGAGGAGGAGGAGGACTATCAGATGCTGGAGGAGGAGGAGGACTATCAGATGCTGGAGGGGGAGGAGGACTATCAGATGCTGGAGGGGGAGGAGGACTATCAGATGCTGGAGGGGAAGTAGGACTATCAGAAACTGGAGGAGGAAGACTATCAGATGCTGGAGGGAGGAGGACTATCAGATGCTGGAGGAGGTGGAGGACTATCAGATGCTGGAGGGGGAGGAGGACTATCAGATGCTGGAGGAGGTGGAGGACTATCAGATGCTGGAGGAGGAGGAGGACTATCAGATGCTGGAGGGGGAGGAGGACTATCAGATGCTTTAGGGGGAGGAGGACTATCAGAAGCTGGAGGGAGGAGGACTATCAGATGCTGGAGGAGGAGGAGGATTATCAGATGCTGGAGGGAGGAGGACTATCAGATGCTGGAGGGAGGAAGACTATCAGATGCTGGAGGGAGGAGGACTATCAGATGCTGGAGGGGGAGGAGGACTATCAGATGCTGGAGGGAGGAGGACTATCAGATGCTGGAGGGAGGAGGACTATCAGAAGCTGGAGGAGGAGGAGGACTATCAGATGCTGGAGGAGGTGGAGTACTATCAGATGCTGGAGGGGGAGGAGGGGGACTATCAGATGCTGGAGGGGGAGGAGGACTATCAGATACTGGAGGGGGAGGAGGACTATCAGATGCTGGAGAGGGAGGAGGACTATCAGATGCTGGTGGAGGAGGAGGACTATCAGATACTGGAGGGGGAGGAGGACTATCAGATGCTGGAGAGGGAGGAGGAATATCAGATGCTGGAGGGGGAGAAAGAAGAGGACTATCAGATGCTGGAGGAGGAGTAGGACTATCAGATGCTGGAGGGGTGGGGGAGGAATACTATCAGTTGCTGGAGAGGGAGGAGGACTATCAGATGCCGGTGGAGGAGGAAGACTATCAGATGCTGGAGGGGGAGGAGGACTATCAGATGCTGGAGAGGGAGGAGGACTATCAGATGCTGGAGGGGAAGTAGGACTATCAGAAGCTGGAGGAGGAGGACTATCAGATGCTGGAGGGAGGAGGACTATCAGATGCTGGAGGAGGTGGAGGACTATCAGATGCTGGAGGAGGAGGAGGACTATCAGATGCTGGAGGAGGAGGAGGACTATCAGATGCTGGAGAGAGGAGGACTATCAGATGCTGGAGGGAGGAGGACTATCAGATGCTGGAGGAGGTGGAGGACTTTCAGATGCTGGAGGAGGAGGAGGACTATCATATGCTGGAGGAGGAGGAGGACTATCAGATGCTGGAGGGGGAGGAGGACTATCAGATGCTGGAGGGGGAGGAGGACTATCAGATGCTGGAAGGTGATTAGGACTATCAGATGCAGGAGGGGGAGGAGGACTATCAGATGCTGGAGGAGGAGGAGGACTATCAGATGCTGGAGGGGGAGGAGGACTACCAGATGCTTGAGGGGGAGGAGGACTATCAGAAGCTGGAGGGAGGTGGACTATCAGATGCTGGAGGAGGAGGAGGACTATCAGATGCTGGAGGGGGAGGAGAACTATCAGATGCTGGAGGAGGAGGAGGACTATCAGATGCTGAAGGAGGAGGAGGACTATCAGATGCTGGAGGGGAGGAGGACTATCAGATGCTGGAGGAAGAGGACTATCAGATGGTGGATAGGGAGGAGGACTATCAGATGCTGGAGGAGGAGGAAAACTAACAGATGCTGGAGAGGGAGGAGGACTATCAGATGCTGGAGGAGGAGGACAATCAGATGCTGGAGGGGGAGGAGGACTATCAGATGCTGGAGAAGGAGGAGGACTATCAGATGCTGGAGGAGGAGAGAGGACTGTCAGATGCTGGAGAGGGAGGAGAACAATCAGATGCTGGAGGAGGAAAAGGACTCTCAGATGCTGGAGGAGGAGAAGGACTATCAGATGCTGGAGGGGGAGGAGGACTATCAGATGCTGGAGGGGGAGGAGGAGTATCAGATGTTGGAGGGGGAGGAGGACTATCAGATGCTGGAGAGGGAGGATGACTATCAGATGCTGGAGGAGGACTATCAGATGCTGGAGGGGGAGGAGGACTATCAGATGCTGGAGGGGAAGGAGGAGGCGGACTATCAAATGCTGGAGGGGGAGGTGGAGGAGGACTATCAGATGCTGGAGGAGGAGGAAGACTATCAGATTGCTGGTGGAGGAGAAGGACTATCAGATGCTGGAGGAGGAGGAGGACTATCGGATGCTGGAGGGGATGACTATCAGATGCTGGAGGAGGAGGAGGACTATCAGATGCTGGAGGGGGAGGAGGACTAACAGATGCTGGAGGAGGAAGAGGACTATCAGATGCTGGAGGGGGAGGAGGACTAACAGATGCTGGATGAGGAGGAAGACTATCAGATGCTGGAGGAGGAGGGGGAGGAGAACTATCAGATGCTGGAGGAGGAGGAGGACTATCAGATGCTGGAGGGGAAGGGGGAGGAAGAGGTGGACTATTATATGCTGGAGGGGGAGAACTATCAGATGCTGGAGGGGGAGAACTATCAGATGCTGGTAGGGGGAGAACTATCAGATGCTGGAGGAGGACTATCAGATGCTGGAGGGGAAGGAGGACTATCAGATACTGGAGGGGGTGGGGGAGGAGGACGATCAGATGCTGGAGGAGGAGGAGGAGGACTATCAGATGCTGGAGGGGGAGGAGGACTATCAGATGCTGGAGGGGGGAGGAGGAATATCAGATACTCTAGGGGGAGGAGGACTATCAGATGCTGGAGGGGAGGAGGACTATCAGATGCTGGAGGGGGAGGAGAACTATCAGATACTCTTGAAGGAGGAGGACTATCAGATGCTGGAGGGGGAGGAGGACTAGCAGATGCTGGAGGGGGAGGAGGACTATCAGATGCTGGAGGGGGAGGAGGACTATCAGATGCTGGAGGGGGAGAAAGAGGAGGACTATCAGATGCTGGAGGGGGAGGAGGACTATCAGATGCTGGAGGAGGAGGAGGACTATCAGATGCTGGAGGAGGAGGAGGACTATCAGATGCTGGAGGGGGAGGAGGACTATCAGATGCTGGAGGGGGAGGAGGACTATCAGATACTCTAGGGGGAGAAGGACTATCAGATGCTTGAGGGCGAGGAGGACTATCAGATGCTGGATGAGGAGGAGGACTATCAGATGCTGGATGAGGAGGAGGACTATCAGATGCTGGAGGGGGAGGGGGACTATCAGATGCTGGAGGGGGAGGAGGACTATCAGATGCTGGAGGGGAAGTAGGACTATCAGAAACTGGAGGAGGAAGACTATCAGATGCTGGAGGGAGGAGGACTATCAGATGCTGGAGGAGGTGGAGGACTATCAGATGCTGGAGGGGGAGGAGGACTATCAGATGCTGGAGGAGGTGGAGGACTTTCAGATGCTGGAGGAGGAGGAGGAGGACTATCAGATGCTGGAGGGGGAGGAGGACTATCAGATGCTTTAGGGGGAGGAGGACTATCAGAAGCTGGAGGGAGGAGGACTATCAGATGCTGGAGGAGGAGGAGGATTATCAGATGCTGGAGGGAGGAGGACTATCAGATGCTGGAGGGAGGAGGACTATCAGATGCTGGAGGGGGAGGAGAACTATCAGATACTCTTGAAGGAGGAGGACTATCAGATGCTGGAGGGGGAGGAGGACTAGCAGATGCCTGTAGGGGGAGGAGGACTATCAGATGCTGGAGGGGGAGGAGGACTATCAGATGCTGGAGGGGAGAAAAGAGGAGGACTATCAGATGCTGGAGGGGGAGGAGGACTATCAGATGCTGGAGGAGGAGGACTATCAGATGCTGGAGGAGGAGGGAGGACTATCAGATGCTGGAGGGGGAGGAGGACTATCAGATGCTGGAGGGGGAGAAGACTATCAGATACTCTAGGGGGAGGAGGACTATCAGATGCTTGAGGGCGAGGAGGACTATCAGATGCTGGATTGAGGAGGAGGACTATCAGATGCTGGAGGGGGAGGGGGACTATCAGATGCTGGAGGGGGAGGAGGACTATCAGATGCTGGAGGGAAGGGGGGTTTAGGGAACTATCATGAAACTGGGAGGAGGAAGACTATCAGATGCTGGAGGGAGGAGGACTATCAGATGCTGGAGGAGGTGGAGGACTATCAGATGCTGGAGGGGGAGGAGGACTATCAGATGCTGGAGGAGGTGGAGGAACTTTCAGATGCTGGAGGAGGAGGAGGACTATCAGATGCGGGAGGGGGAGGAGGACTATCAGATGCTTTAGGGGGAGGAGGACTATCAGAAGCTGGAGGGAGAAGGACTATCAGATGCTGGAGGAGGAGGAGGATTATCAGATGCTGGAGGGAGGAGGACTATCAGATGCTGGAGGGAGGAGGAGGACTATCAGATGCTGGAGGGGGAGGAGGACTATCAGATGCTGGAGGGGGAGGAGGACTATCAGATGCTTTAGGGGGAGGAGGACTATCAGAAGCTGGAGGGAGGAGGACTATCAGATAATGGAGGAGGAGGAGGATTATCAGATGCTGGAGGGAGGAGGACTATCAGATGCTGGAGGGAGGAGGACTATCAGATGCTGGAGGGGGAGGAGGACTATCAGATGCTGGAGGGAGGAGGACTATCAGATGCTGGAGGGAGGAGGACTATCAGAAGCTGGAGGAGGAGGAGGACTATCAGATGCTGGAGGAGGTGGAGTACTATCAGATGCTGGAGGGGGAGGAGGGGGACTATCAGATGCTGGAGGGGGGAGGAGGACTATCAGATACTGGAGGGGGAGGAGGACTATCAGATGCTGGAGGGGGAGGAGAACTATCAGATGCTGGAGGAGGAGGAGGACTATCAGATGCTGAAGGAGGAGGAGGACTATCAGATGCTGGAGGGGAGGAGGACTATCAGATGCTGGAGGAAGAGGACTATCAGATGCTGGATAGGGAGGAGGACTATCAGATGCTGGAGGAGGAGGAAAACTAACAGATGCTGGAGAGGGAGGAGGACTATCAGATGCGGAGGAGGAGGACAATCAGATGCTGGAGGGGGAGGAGGACTATCAGATGCTGGAGAAGGAGGAGGACTATCAGATGCTGGAGGAGGAGGAGGACTGTCAGATGCTGGAGAGGGAGGAGAACAATCAGATGCTGAAGGAGGAAAAGGGACTCTCAGATGCTGGAGGAGGAGAAGGACTATCAGATGCTGGAGGGGGAGGAGGACTATCAGATGCTGGAGGGGGAGGAGGAGTATCAGATGTTGGAGGGGGAGGAGGACTATCAGATGCTGGAGAGGGAGGATGACTATCAGATGCTGGAGGAGGAGGACTATCAGATGCTGGAGGGGGAGGAGGACTATCAGATGCTGGAGGGGAAGGAGGAGGCGGACTATCAAATGCTGGAGGGGGAGGTGGAGGAGGACTATCAGATGCTGGAGGAGGAGGAAGACTATCAGATGCTGGTGGAGGAGAAGGACTATCAGATGCTGGAGGAGGAGGAGGACTATCAGATGCTGGAGGGGATGACTATCAGATGCTGGAGGAGGAGGAGGACTATCAGATGCTGGAGGGGGAGGAGGACTAACAGATGCTGGAGGAGGAAGAGGACTTTAAGATGCTGGAGGGGGAGGAGGACTAACAGATGCTGGATGAGGAGGAGGACTATCAGATGCTGGAGGAGGAGGGGGAGGAGAACTATCAGATGCTGGAGGAGGAGGAGGACTATCAGATGCTGGAGGGGGAGGGGGAGGAAGAGGTGGACTATTATATGCTGGAGGGGGAGAACTATCAGATGCTGGAGGGGGAGAACTATCAGATGCTGGAGGGGGAGAACTATCAGATGCTGGAGGAGGGCTATCAGATGCTGGAGGGGAAGGAGGACTATCAGATACTGGAGGGGGTGGGGGAGGAGGACTATCAGATGCTGGAGGAGGAGGAGGAGGACTATCAGATGCTGGAGGGGGGAGGAGGACTATCAGATGCTGGAGGGGGAGGAAGACTATCAGATGCTGGAGGGAAGGAGGACTATCAGATGCTGGAGGTGGAGGTGGAGGAGGACTATCAGATGCTGGAGGAGGAGGAGGAGGACTATCAGATGCTGGAGGGGGAGGAGGACTATCAGATGCTGGAGGAGGAGGAGGACTATCAGATGCTGGAGGGGAAGGAGGACTATCAGATGCTGGAGGGGAGGAGGACTATCAGATGATGGAGGTGGAGGAGGACTATCAGATGATGGAGGAGGAGGAAGACTATCAGATGCTGGAGGAGGAGAGAGGACTATCAGATGCTGGAGGGGAAGGAGGACTATCACATGCTGGAGCGGGAGGACTATCAGATGCTGGAGGAGGAGGAGGACTATCAGATGCTGGAGGAGGAGGAGGACTAACAGATGCTGGAGAGGGAGGAGAACTATCAGATGCTGGAGGAGGAGGAGGACTATCAGATGCTGGAGGAGGAGGAGGACTATCAGATGCAGGAGGAGGACAATCAGATGCTGGAGGGGGAGGAGGACTATCAGATGCTGGAGGAGGAGGAGGACTATCAGATGCTGGAGGGGGAGGAGGACTATCAGATGCTGGAGGAGGAGGAGGACTATCAGATGCTGGAGGAGGAGGAGGACTATCAGATGCTGGAGGGGAGGAGGACTATCAGATGTTGGAGGGGGAGGAGGACTATCAGATGCTGGAGGAGGGGACTAACAGATGCTGGAGGCAGAGGAGACTATCAGATGCTGGAGGGGGAGGAGGAGTATCAGATGCTGGAGGGGGAGGAGGAGTATCAGATGCTGGAGAGGGAGGATGACTATCAGATGCTGGAGGAGGAGGACTATCAGATGCTGGAGGGGGAGGAGGACTATCAGATGCTGGAGGAGGAGGAGGACTATCAGATGCTGGAGGGGGAGGAGGACTATCAGATGTTGGAGGGGGAGGAGGACTATCAGATGCTGGAGGAGGAGGACTAACAGATGCTGGAGGCAGAGGAGGACTATCAGATGCTGGAGGAGGAGGACTAACAGATGCTGGAGGCAGAGGAGGACTATCAGATGCTGGAGGAGGAGGAGGAGTATCAGATGCTGGAGGGGGAGGAGGAGTATCAGATGTTGGAGGGGGAGGAGGACTATCAGATGCTGGAGAGGGAGGATGACTATCAGATGCTGGAGGAGGAGGACTATCAGATGCTGGAGGGGGAGGAACACTATCAGATGCTGGAGGGAAGGAGGAGGCGGACTATCAAATGCTGGAGGGGGAGGTGGAGGAGGACTATCAGATGCTGGAGGAGGAGGAAGACTATCAGATGCTGGTGGAGGAGAAGAGGACTATCAGATGATGGAGGAGGAGGAGGACTATCAGATGCTGG